>NC_136271.1:53200677-53509712 GCF_964187855.1 Myxine glutinosa | reverse complement strand
TGGGTTCAAGTCAGGGCTCTGGCTGGGCCACTCAAGGACCTTCACAGAGTTGTCCCTAAGCCACTCTTGCGTTGTCTTGGCTGTGTGCTTAGGGTCATTGTCCTGTTGGAAGGAGAACCTTCAGCCCAGTCTGAGGTCCTGAGTGCTCTGTTTCAGGTTTTCATTGAGGATATCTCTGTACTTTGCTCCGTTCATTGTTCCCTCAACCCTGACCAGTCCCCCAGTCCCTGCTGCTGAAAAACACCCCCACAGCATGATGCTGCCACCACCATGCTTCACCGTTGGGATGGTATTGGGCAGGTGATGAGCGGTGCCTGGTTTCCTCAGGACATGACGCTTAGAATTGAGGCCAAACAGTTCAATCTTGGTTTCATCAGACCACAGAATCTTGTTTCTCACAGTGTGAGAGTCCTTTAGGTGCTTTTTTGCAAACTCCAAGCGGGCTTCCATGTGTCTTTCACTGAGGAGAGGCTTCCGTCTGGCCACTCTGCCCTAAAGCCCAGATCGGTGGAGTGTTGCAGTGATGGTTGTCCTTCTGGAGGTTTCTCCCATCTCCACACAGGATCTCGGGAGCTCAGCCAGAGTGACCATCGGGTTCTTGGTCACCTCTCTTACCAAGGCCCTTCTCCACCGATTGCTCAGTTTGGCCGGGTGACCAGCTCGAGGAAGAGTCCTAGTTGTTCCATACTTCTTCCATTTAAGAATTATGGAGGCCACTGTGCTCTTGGGAACCTTCAATGCAGCAGAAATTTTTTTTGTAGGCTTCCCCAGATCCGTGCCTCGACACTATCCTGTCTCTGAGCTCTGCAGGCAGTTCCTTCGACCTCATGGCTTGGTTTTTGCCCTGATTATGCATTGTCAGCTGTGAGACCTTATATAGACAGGTGTGTGCCTTTCCAAATCATGTCCAATCGATTGAATTTACCACAGGTGGGCTCCAGTCAAGGTGTAGAAACATGTCAAAGATGATCCTGAGTGGGAGGCACCTGAGAAAAAGAGAAATGGGAGGCACCTGAGAAAAAGAGAAATGGGAGGCACCTGAGCTAAATTTCAAGTGTCATAGCAAAGGGTATGAATACTTATGTCAATGTGATATTTCAGTTTTTTCTTTTTAATAAATTTGCAAAACTTTCTAAAATCCTGTTTTCTCTTTGTCATTTTGGGGTATTGAGTGTAGATTGATGAGGGAAAAAATGAATTTAAACGATTTCAGCATAAGGCTGCAACATAACAAAATGTGAAAAAAGTGAAGGGGTCTGAATACTTTCTGAATGCATTGTATATATATATATATATATATATATATATATATATATATATATATATATATATATATATATATATATATATATATATTGTTACGGCCCGCGGATAAGGATGTTGGTTTGCCGAGCGGATGGCACCGCGGCCTAACAGTTACCCCGACTAACCCGATTCCCGAACGTTGACCGGATCGCGCCACAGATATTCAATAGAGAAAAGACTACGGCGACACGGATGTGAAGAAGAAGAAGACAAAAAGGTTGGAAATACGAATATAATTTATTTCTATTTACACCCAAAAAAAAACCAAGGAGAAGGAAAGATAAGAAAATAATATACAGAAGATTTTAGAGACACAGTGAAAATCGCTAGCTTATCTAAACAGACTTAATTAATACCCAGGACAGAACAAACAAAACAAACTCACGTACACAAGAAGGATGGAAAGGCAGGAGGTGGATGGCTGGAGGGAGAGGAAAGTCCAAGGGGTCCTGCAACACGATCGGCGCATTTAGCAGCCGCCGTTCCTTCGCGGCCCTGCTCAAAACCGCCGTCCAGGCCCCAAGCGGCTGTTGAGTGTTGTTGCTGCTGTGGCCGCCGCTGCTGCTGCTGCTGCTGTGGACGTCGCGTGCTTTGCCAGGACTACAACAGGCTTTGTGCTTCCCTGGATGATGATCTCCTTAATGTTCTCTATGTTCTTTTGCTCACATGCCAGCCTCGGACTCTGCTCGGAAAAGCACCAGCTCCGGAACAAACATCGGCCCACTTGATCAGCCGTTGCTGTGTACAAAGCTTCCTTGGGTGATCTCAATGTACTCTCGCAGTTGGTTCTCTTACAGTTGGTTCTCTCTGGATGATCTTTTTACACAACTCAGCAACTACTCCACTCTACAACGTCCTTGCGCGCGTGCTTTTATAGCGCCTCCGGCGATCAAGCCGCCGGCCTTCAGGACACGCCCATCGGTGTGCTCACCTCGGCCCTGGTTGGTCGTGCGACCCTCTGGCTCCGCCCTTGATGACGACGGGCGGGCACGCCTTTTTTCCCCGACCCGAGCACATGTTCAATGGTGGTTTTCGAGGGGATGTAATTTGCAATCGAGGCTTGGCCATGACGAAAGGGGAAATGGAGGTTTTGGGAATGGGAATGAAGATTGAAGGGAATCTATCTTATTCTTCACTTGGTGCAATGGAGTGTCATTTTAATGGAAGACAAAGCCTTAACCTAATACACAGAATAAGGAAATAAACTACTGAACAGGGATATTATAGTGTCCTTCATGTATGCTTTATTGAACTAACTACGGGAACGCCCTTTGACCTTTATACAACACTGGAGGCAGGAGGGTCCAGACTAAAGCAATATTCACAACAATTGGTATACAATACAACACAATAAAAAAAAACTCAATCCTCATATCCGCAACAATATATATATATATATATATATATATATATATATATATATATATATATATATATATATATATATATTGTTACAGATCGCGGTTTAAGATGTTAGTTACCGAGCGGTTTGGTATTGCCGCGACCTAACAGGATCCCCGACTCAACCGATTCCACCCAAACGTTGGCCGGGTCGCACCACAGCTAGTCAATAGGGAAAAGACAAAGGCGACGAATGCAAAGAGGAAAAGAAGGCAAGAAAGGTTTGGAAATACGACTGAATTTATTGGCTATTTACACACAAGCAAAAAGAAAGCAATCAAGGTTTATTTACAACACATAAGACGCAGGTGACACAGTGCAAATACTAGCTTATAGTTATACAGACTTAACTTATTCCCAGGACAGAACAAACAAAAGACACTGACTCACGCGGGGAATGACAGGAGGTGGTCCGTTCAGCTGGCAAAGGCAGCCGGTTCGGCTCGTTCAGCCGTCGAGGTTCCGTTCCGACCTCGCGTCGTGGTTTAAAGCGAACACGACAACCGCTGGAACCAACGTGGTTGCGTCGACGCCACGACCCTCTCGCTCTCTCAGTAATGATGGGATTTCCTCTCAGGCAAGGCACGATCTCTCGCGTCAGGCAACCCTCTTGTGCTGTGCACTCATCACCTCTGTTGGTCTCAAGCCTTCTCTCTTCCCATCTCCTCATGCGCTCTTGCTCTGATGACCCAGCTCTTTGTGACCCTCCTTGTCTCAGCTCAAAGTGCATCTCCCTTTGGACACGCCCTGCCTTGGGTTATATAGGCCCCCGCCCCTCAACCTTTGCGAACCTCCCCGATCGCTCTTCCTCCGCCCTCTCTAGCCAAACCCCTGGCTCATGGTTGGTCGAGTGGGGCTGGCTCACTCCTCCCCTCTATGACGAGGTGGAGACACGCCTTTCTTCCCCAACCCTGCCTCGTGGCCAATGGCGGTTATTGGAGGGGAGGTAATATGGGCAATCGAGGCTCGGCAATGACGAGAGGGGATGTAATATGAAATGGAGATTTTTGGGGATGGGAAGGAAAGGGGATCTATTCTCTTTCACTGGTGCAATGGAGTATTTCAATTAATGGAAGACACAGCCTTACGCTAATACACATAATAAGGATATAACTGTCAAAAAAGATATATCGTGTCCTGCATGTATGTTTTATGGACTAACTACGGGAACGCCCTTTGACCTTTATACAACCACAAACAGAGGGAGGAGGGGTGATATTTTACAACAACCTTTTACAACAACATTTTACCACAACAATAAAATAAATAAAAAACCATTCTCATATCCACAACACTGCACCCTCCTCCCCTTAGGCACGTCCCGGGCCTATAACTTTTACCTTAGTGTGGCACGTAGGTGTAGTTCCCTCTACTTTTAACCTGACCCTGAGTGCGACAGTTTTAAAACATAAATAAATGTGTCCCGCTGCTCCATTGCACCCTGCCTAACAGACAGACGTACGCCCACAGTTAACCGAATTGCGGAATGGTCTTCAAACTATACACTGACGGTGGGAAGCATTATTTACAATGACGCTATTTTTATTTACAAAACTAACCCAGGACCTGTGATTGTTCTTTCTGGGGGAAGACAGTCTGCTCTGCATCAATGCACCATGAACGCACCTAAAAACGCACCAAAAAACGCACCAATGCACCCTCAAGCACCAATCGGTGCAGTCATCACTGTTCAACAATGTTCAATAAAAATAAAATCAACAACCCCTAACCCTGCAGGTGGTCTCTTGCTCTTCGGCTCCCTCTGCTGGTTATTATTATTTCTTCCAGTTGTTGTCATTCTTTTGCTTTGCTTACTGGCGGCCTATTTTCAATAAAGTGTGCCCAATGTGTCCTTTTTATTTGCTTTATTTATGGCCCACAGGGCCGACTATGTGTGGTTCACCTGTGGGGCATCGGTGCCCTGTGGCCAAGGTCCGCCAGCAAGATTTCGGGCCCTCATGGCCGGTTCCAGCAGAGGGGCCATGCCCCAACCCATGGGGTCCATAAGTGGTGCTCGGCCACAGACATGTGGTCCATAATGTGGTGCATCGATGCAGACAGCTGGTTCTGGGAATTTCGGGCACACAATGGCCGACCCACGCACGCTCCCCTCGGCACCCAGTGGCGCACAGGTCATGTGGGAGACAAAAGGGGAAAGACAATTGAGCGAGGGGTAAAGTCACAAGGGTACACATCAATAAGGCAATGCAAGGCGAAATGCGTACGGAGGGCGAAGTGAGAAAGCTCGTCCCTACCGTACGTCACCCCCCTGTCACCTACCCTACCCTTGCTCTTACCCCATATGTACAAAAATCTACACATTTACAAATTCGTCACTACTGTCACGTCTTCCCCATATTTCCCCTATACCAAATTCGTCTCCACAATCCCTCTACTTCAAAATTTGCCATCACCAATTCATCATCAATCCTCATAAGGAGGGAGAGATGGAATTACGCACAATGTCACACCCACGTCATGATGCGTCTCACAATCCAAACATTTGCACAGTAAAAATAATAAGACATGGCATGGTGCGGAGTACCTGTCACCTCAGGTGAGTGGATGCAGATGGTGCGAGGAGATCCTTCATCCTAACTATCCTCTAAATGATTTTAACACACTTTACACTACCCGGGGTCTCTCCCTGCCAATCCATTGGCCAACTTACACTATGGGTTCTAAAAACCAATTCCCATTGACCAAACTGTGGTGCTTTTCAATTTGGGGTCTCACTCCCCCGATTCATCTCCCGGTGCCCTCGCACAATTTCTGGGCCGCGACGTGTAACTCTCCCAGCAGGTCTACCCACCTGCACACCCCCACCACTGCAGTTGCCTCCGAGCTTACCTGCTCCCTGCCCTAACCTAACTACCTGGGGAAGGCCCTCTGGCGCTCTCCCCACTCGGTGCCCTCTCTGGCACTGGGCTACCCGGGTCCGTCCTCCGGATCCTCGGGCCCCACTGACACTAACGGCTCCCAGAGCCCACCTGTGGCCTCACCTGGCCGACATCCTCACAGTGGTGGAGTGCCCAAACCAACTACACACACTAACAGGCTACACGCCCAGCCATTTCCACAACACTAATGCACCCATCCAAATACCATTCTGTCACCCGCACCACAGATGCCAATATCCAACCACAATTTACCTGTACCCTCTACCTAACACTTACACTACCCGCCCCGGGTATCCGTGATGGGGGTCCACTCTTCCCCCATTCACACCTTCGCACCATCCACTCCACTCCACAATTTCCACCATTCTCACTCCACGACCATCCATTCCAATCCTCCAGACCATTTATTCCATACACCTGTCTTTCATTCACCTGTCGTTGCACACCTGTGCAATCCTACCTGGTGCCACCTGCACCCTCCTCCTCTTCCTGGACCATTTGGTTAACACAACACGCAATCACCACTACTCCCTCATACACGGCTCCACACACCTATTCAGTTGCACACCTGTGCAATCACACCTGTTCCATTCTCACCTGTCCAATCCTCACACACACGGCATCATCTCAGCTAACTACTCCCTCTGAAACTTGCGCTTCCCAGTCGTCCCTTTAAACTATTGCGCTCCCACATCATTATAATCCACACTAATCTACCTGCGTCCCCACTACAGGTATCAGTCACTAACTAACCTTAACGTCACCTAATGTCATCTTCGCTAGATCCCTACCAATATCCTAACCCACCCGGGCTAGTTTTCACTGCCATACACCCCATAAGCTATTGCTCCTTTGCCCCACTCTGTGAGGGATGGTGGATTTGCCATCCCACCACATCGGGGGTCTCTCCACTATCAATTTTGTTCGTCCAAATTCCAACCAATTCAAAAATTTTCCATTTACTGCCAATTCTATTCACTTTTCTAAATTTCGGATCAAAACACTATCACTATCACGATCACCATCATCACAGTCCGCTATATCCTAGCCTCGGTGCGTCATGACATCATTAAACTCGGCTTCGTAAAGCCGAGCAATGAATTCGGGTGGTTTGGTTGCCTGCAGGTTGAATCCGTCCGGCTTTCGGTTCAAGGGAGGTGGTTTGGTTGGACCGAGGCTCCACGCACCATCTCGGCGCGGCACCTTGCGGTCCCGGGCCCGATGGCTCAATCTCCCCCGGTCGGAACCCCCGTCCCCACGAGGGGGCACCGTTCCGCCTCCTCCCACTCGCCCTTGAACCGGACCGGTCGCCTCGCCCGACAAAGCCCGGACTCGACCGTGCGGGGCGGGGCCAAGCCCGAATCGGCAACGACGCTTCGAAGAGAAGCGACGCAGCATCGACCCGCGCCGGGCCTCGCACCCAACAAAGCACCCCCCCTCGCACCGAGCGCTCGCATCGGCTATCCGTCGCCCTAACCGCTAACCTGGTTACCATCGATGCTTTACTTGCATGCTTACAAGCATACGCTACCCCTTTCACCCTCACAAAACCTGGCGTTCCAACGCCGTCCGTACATTCCACCAACGCTCTCCCTGTTACACACCACACCTCTCGCGCACACTCTTGCGCACACTTTGGTCCACACCTCTCCTCCGTTACGTCCTCCGTAACACTCACCATGGGCGTGCACTCTTGCATCCACCCACTAACGCGCTCACATGGGCTCTCCCACACCCGCGCCATGACCAACTCAGGTGTGCTTCCTCGCACACGTTCCACCACCACCTTACTCTCTGTGTCACACTTCGTACACCCCGACATGCATTCTCGCTCGCACTCGGTTTCACACTCGCGCTCCGATGTGCCCTCTCGCACCTGCGCCATCACCAACTCACTATTCGTGTCACACTCCGTACACCCCGACGTGCATTCTCGCTCGCACTCGGTTTCACTCCCACACTTTATAGCACACCCACTCGCCGACGCACACTTTTTTCTCCCACGCGTGCCATTTCCACTCACACGGGACCCTTCACCAACGCCCGGATGCCATATCGATCCCAATCGCGCGACAATTCTTTTGTCGCTAAACATCCATTTACAAAATCTCCCCGCACAATACACAACAGCACGTCTCACCTTAGGGGTTCTTCTTCCTCCCTGCACCAAAACCTGCAAACTTCCATTTGGATTAGCGAGTACAGCATCAGGATGTGCATTTAGACTTTGAGCAATTTCCATTCCTTCCTCCGATTGTTGCTCTTTTAACTTTAAGTCCCCGGTCTCTCCAATTTCAACTATACCCATAATTTCTTTGTTCACCTCGACGACCGTTGGCTTTAATAAAATTCCCTCTACCTCATCGGTCGCCGGCTTTTCCAAACCCCGGGTCGCGATTTCTACCCCCGTCATTGTACCCGTGCTTTCCTCCGCTTCGCTCAACCAGCGCTTTTCGGCCCGCTTTACCTCCTCGTGCACCCCTGGGACCCTTTCGCCCAACTTGCGGTCTCTGTCCCTCTGCTCCCTTTCCTCCCTATCGGCCCTCATTCCGTTTATTGTTGCTTCAATTTGCTCACTCCGAGCATCCATTTTATTACTCAATCTCTCCCCCTCTATTCTCAGCATCTCGGTGAATTGCGCCATGAAGTCCCCCACATCAAAGCCCGCTGGTAGTGGTACGGTCACGGGCGCGGCAAAATTTTGGTGCCGCTGTAACCACGTGCGCGAGAGCGCCATTTTGTGCACCTGATACCCCCTCAACCACACCTTCTTTACTCTCCTC
Source organism: Myxine glutinosa (assembly GCF_964187855.1). Classification (NCBI taxonomy): domain Eukaryota; kingdom Metazoa; phylum Chordata; class Myxini; order Myxiniformes; family Myxinidae; genus Myxine; species Myxine glutinosa. The sequence continues at coordinate 53,501,323 of NC_136271.1, read as the reverse complement.
CACCACTTTTCCCACTTCTTCCCTGGGGTCCTGGGTCGATTCTACCCCGTCTATCTCTCCCACCGGCATCCCGTCACCTTGACCAGCCATGGCGCGATTTCAAAATTCAGGTTATGTAAAACAAAACAAATTTCGGCTGCTCCAAATTTTGACCAAATTTTTTTTTTCCTCTATTCGTTTTAAAAAAAAATTTGGTCGGGCCTCGAATCCCACTCCCAGACACCAATTGTTACAGATCGCGGTTTAAGATGTTAGTTACCGAGCGGTTTGGTATTGCCGCGACCTAACAGGATCCCCCGACTCACCCGATTCCACCCAAACGTTGGCCGGGTCGCACCACAGCTAGTCAATAGGGAAAAGACAAAGGCGACGAATGCAAAGAGGAAAAAGAAGGCAAGAAAGGTTTGGAAATACGACTGAATTTATTGGCTATTTACACACAAGCAAAAAGAAAGCAATCAAGGTTTATTTACAACACATAAGACGCAGGTGACACAGTGCAAATACTAGCTTATAGTTATACAGACTTAACTTATTCCCAGGACAGAACAAACAAAAGACACTGACTCACGCGGGGAATGACAGGAGGTGGTCCGTTCAGCTGGCAAAGGCAGCCGGTTCGGCTCGTTCAGCCGTCGAGGTTCCGTTCCGACCTCGCGTCGTGGTTTAAAGCGAACACGACAACCGCTGGAACCAACGTGGTTGCGTCGACGCCACGACCCTCTCGCTCTCTCAGTAATGATGGGATTTCCTCTCAGGCAAGGCACGATCTCTCGCGTCAGGCAACCCTCTTGGCTGTGCACTCATCACCTCTGTTGGTCTCAAGCCTTCTCTCTTCCCATCTCCTCATGCGCTCTTGCTCTGATGACCCAGCTCTTTGTGACCCTCCTTGTCTCAGCTCAAAGTGCATCTCCCTTTGGACACGCCCTGCCTTGGGTTATATAGGCCCCCGCCCCTCAACCTTTGCGAACCTCCCCGATCGCTCTTCCTCCGCCCTCTCTAGCCAAACCCCTGGCTCATGGTTGGTCGAGTGGGGCTGGCTCACTCCTCCCCTCTATGACGAGGTGGAGACACGCCTTTCTTCCCCAACCCTGCCTCGTGGCCAATGGCGGTTATTGGAGGGGAGGTAATATGGGCAATCGAGGCTCGGCAATGACGAGAGGGGATGTAATATGAAATGGAGATTTTTGGGGATGGGAAGGAAAGGGGATCTATTCTCTTTCACTGGTGCAATGGAGTATTTCAATTAATGGAAGACACAGCCTTACGCTAATACACATAATAAGGATATAACTGTCAAAAAAGATATATCGTGTCCTGCATGTATGTTTTATGGACTAACTACGGGAACGCCCTTTGACCTTTATACAACCACAAACGGAGGGAGGAGGGGTGATATTTTACAACAACCTTTTACAACAACATTTTACCACAACAATAAAATAAATAAAAAACCATTCTCATATCCACAACAATATATATATATATATATATATATATATGTATATATATATATATATATATATATATATATATATATATATATATATATATATATATATAGATATATATATAGATATATATATATAGATAGATATATATATAGATATAGATATAGATATATATATAGATATATATATAGATATATATATAGATATATATATAGATATATATATAGATGTATATATAGATATATATATAGATATATATATAGATATATAGATATATATATATATATATATATATATATATATATATATATATATATATATATATATGTATATTATATATATATATATATTGTTTTGCGATTTTGAGTTTGTACAGTGAGTATAATAAAGGTTAAAATTTCCCCCATCATAATTAGTCATACAAGTGTTACGTGGTCCTCCCGGTAACTACCTGGTCTTGGTGACCCCCGGACTGTGGGAGGACCCCGCCAGAAAGATATCTGATTTATACGCGTTCGTAATGCAATCAATAGGAAAGACACAAACAATTCAGGTCAATAAGCAACCCCACACCAAGGATCCGGATCAATTAATAATATATTCTCAATCCATCAACAACAATCAACAATCCATCAGCAATATTACTAAGATAGCCATCTCATATATTTCCCCCCTTTCCCCACTCACGACCCCTCAATAGTCACTGTCCCTCACAATGTCTCTGGGCCCCTCCAGACCAAGGTGAAGGTCGACTTCTCCGCACACGGGCGGTTGAACGGACCCCTGGCTGACGTGCTCCAAACTTGCACGTCGCGTACCGGGAACAGCTGCTGCAGCGCACACCTCCTTGCAAAGCAAAGCGGGCAAAGCAAAGCGCGGCTCGCAAAGCGCGCGAGGCCCAAGGTGCGACCCGTACACGCCCTCGGAGGCGTCGAGGCGAACAGTGCCGGACGCTTGGTTCCTTCCAGGAAGCCACGGCAACCTGACACGTAACAGGCAATCACCCCGCGCAGGTAACTCCTCTCGCCAGATGGGCTTTTCAAACTCAGCGTTCCCAACGCTAATCAATATCGACCCCGCTCGCGTCGGAGCTGGGCGAGGAGCCGAAGATGGCCGCTTTCTCTCGGACCTCCTCTTTTCTTCTCCTTCCAGTTCACTATCCTGCTTCCGATCTCCTGTTATCCGGAGCCTCTCTAACCATTTAACCACAACAACCTTTAATAGAATAAACATTAATAAGCAATGACATGAATAGTAATTCACCAAAATCCGGGATCCGTAACACTCCCCCCCCCCCTTCAAGAAAGAAAGTTTGAACCCCGCAAAAACTTTCTGGGCCGGCCAACTTTGATAAACAAACCCGATACCCCAAATCATCAGTTCCCCCCGGGCACAATTATCGCATCTCAAAAATAAAGCAACAAACTTTCACCAAAACCCCCCAGAGATTCCAAGGTAATTCCCTCTAGACCAAGCGTCAACAACTTCTAGTTGCTCTTGGATGGAGGCCCAGCTGAGTACTCACTACATGGACGCCTTAAGGAATGTGGGGTTCACGGTTAGTCCGGGGAGGAAAGTTCATTACATGGACGCCTTTAAGAACGTGGCGTTCACGGTTAGCCCGTGTAGGAGCCCAGGCTCGGCGGCTCCGCCGTGTATAGAGTGCTTCAACTTCTCCGGACTCCTAACAGTTACGGTGGGACCCCTTGTCCCAGCAGTCACCTGACTGGCGGTCTCCTTCTCGGCCAGTCCTCTGCCAATCATTCTTTCAGGAGATGCCGTAACTCTGGGAGCCTCCATAGTAATATCGGCTGCTGCCAACACCAAAACTACCGCCAAGTGGTCCTCTTCTGTAGACCTCTCGACGCCTACGAAATGCCTTCCCTACTGTTATGGTCCGACCCTCCAAATCCTTACCATTCCAATTCTTCTCTGCCTCCCTGGCATCTTTTGTGCTTGCAAACATGACAAAGCCGAACCCTCTTGACCGTTGCGTTTCCCTGTCTTTTACCACCCGCACTTCCACCAGCGGCCCATATCTGTTGAAGACAGAGGTCAGAACTTCTTCCTCTGTGTTGAAGTTCAGTCCCCCTACAAATAACTTGGCACTTTTGTCGCCATCCCGAGCTGGGGTGGTGTTATTTCCCCTGCGGTGCTCTTTACCCACCCTCGGGTTACCATAAATTTGCCCCCCGGCCAAATCATTCCCGATAATCACAGATACTCCCTCAACAGGAAGCGTGGCTTGTACACCGATGGTGACCGGTCCTGACACCAAATCGGATTCCAAATGGATAACATGAAGTGGGGCACTAACACAGCCACCGATCCCTTGTAACCGAACCCTATCACCAGTTGCGGTACTCTTTGACAATGGCAAAATGCCTTCCAGCATTAAGGATTGATGGGCTCCTGTGTCCCTCAATACCCTAACAGGTCTTGGGTTAGTCAAGTCTCCCTCGAGTGAGACCAACCCCTCATAAATAAATGGTTGGTAACTCTTCTGTGGGCAATTTCTTACGCTTGCCATCGCATTCGGAGTTGTAATAGTCGGACTCCGCTCTGGGTTTTCCCTTTTCATGAGGTAACAACTGGACATCAAGTGTCCAGGTTTCTTGCGAAAAGCGCAAGTAGGTCCGGAGGAAAAACTCGTGGTCTGCCTCGGGTCCCCCGAAAAATAAGTTTGTCCTGGGCCCGTCGCCCTCTGATTTCGAACAGTTCGGGTATCAGCGTTGTCCCCATAATCATCTCGAGGCTGCCGCCATGTATTGTCGTTCTCCGCACCTGCTGTTCCACAACTCCCCTGCGGAAATCTAGGCGAGGAGTTAGGTTCGTGGACCCCTATCCGGTGTGTTAAGGCATAATCATCTGCCATGGTGGCTGCGTCCCACAACTTCGGTACTTTCTTTTCCTGCAGGTACACTTTGATGTCCTCGTAGACACACTGTTGAAATTCCTCCACCAGGATCAAGTCACGTAATGCTTCGAAGTCGTTCCCGACTCCTTTTGACTCACACCACCGATCAAACATGTTTTCTTTCACTCTGGCAAACTCCACATGGGTCTCACTCTCCCTCTTCCTGGCATTCCTGAATTTTTGCCGGTAAGCTTCAGGAACCAACTCATAGGCTTTGAGGATGTGCTTCTTCAATACCTCATAATCTGCACATTGGTCCATTGGTAGCGCCGAATAAATCTCTTGAGCTTTACCCACCAGCACACTTTGCACTAGTATGGTCCAGGCCTCCTCCGGCCAGTTTAACTGTCGAGCCACTTTCTCAAAGTGTGGAAAAAATTGAGTGACTTCCTTTTCACTGAAGGGTGGAACCAGCCTCACATGTCTGCCCACATTCCAGGTGTTCTGGCTAGGTGTCGGCCCAGTCAGCAAGGGTGGTACCTCTCCCCGTTCTCTCATTAACTCCAGCTCCTTGAATTTAATTTCTCGCTGAAGCGCCATGTCACGTTCCTTTAATTCCCTTTCCGCTTTTCTCTCCTCTGCTTCGAGTTCCCTTGCAGCTCTCCTCTCCTCTGCTTTTTTCCCTTCTAACCTTTCCTGGAGTTCTCGTTCCACTCTCCTTTCCTCTGCTTGTTTCTCTTCTCTCCTCTCTTCTGCTTTCCTTTCCTCTGTTTTCATCCTTTCTAACCTTTCCTGGAGTTCTAATTCCACTCTCCTTTCTTCTTCTGCTCTTTCCTTTTCTGCTTTCCTTTCTTCTTCTGCTCTTTCCTTTTCTGCTTTCCTTTCTTCTTCTGCTCTTTCCTTTTCTGCTTTCCTTTCTTCTTCTGCTCTTTCCTTTTCTGCATTCCTTTCTTCTTCTGCTCTTTCCTTTTCTGCTTTCCTTTCTTCTTCTTTGATCCGTTCCTGGCTCCGTAATTGCAACTCCAGTTTCCGGAGCTCAACGTCTTCTGGTTCTTCGGGTAGCCACTCCCAGGCTAACTCGTCCCATGTTCCTAATCCCACCATAGATTGTATCACCGCGGTCTGCAACTCTGCCTTCCTCAAATTAGTTCGGACCTCCAAGTTAAAATGTTTGGCCAATTTCAAGAGGTCCGATTTTAGTAACGCTCGGAACTGTGCCTCACTCCGTGTTACCGCAAAGTTCTGTGCCACAAACGCCATGGTGCCTATCGTTAACACCTGTTAACCTTCACCCAAGACTTTACCACAATTTCCCAAAAATTTACCAATTAATAATTAATTAATTAATTTTAATTAATAACAATATTATTTTATTATTTATACAATTTTATATCCCGGAATTCAATTGGACGAGCCCCCAATTCTGTTACGTGGTCCTCCCGGTAACTACCTGGTCTTGGTGACCCCCGGACCGTGGGAGGACCCCGCCAGAAAGATATCTGATTTATACGCGTTCGTAATGCAATCAATAGGAAAGACACAAACAATTCAGGTCAATAAGCAACCCCACACCAAGGATCCGGATCAATTAATAATATATTCTCAATCCATCAACAACAATCAACAATCCATCAGCAATATTACTAAGATGGCCATCTCATATATTTCCCCCCTTTCCCCCCTTTCCCCACTCACGACCCCTCAATAGTCACTGTCCCTCACAATGTCTCTGGGCCCCTCCAGACCAAGGTGAAGGTCGACTTCTCCGCACACGGGCGGTTGAACGGACCCCTGGCTGACGTGCTCCAAACGTGCACGTCGCGTACCGGGAACAGCTGCTGCAGCGCACACCTCCTTGCAAAGCAAAGCGGGCAAAGCAAAGCGCGGCTCACAAAGCGCGCGAGGCCCAAGGTACACGCCCTCAGAGGCGTCGAGGCGAACAGTGCCGGACGCTTGGTTCCTTCCAGGAAGCCACGGCAACCTGACACGTAACAGGCAATCAACCCGCGCAGGTAACTCCTCTCGCCAGACGGGCTTTTCAAACTCAGCGTTCCCAACGCTAATCAATATCGACCCCGCTCGCGTCGGAGCTGGGCGAGGAGCCGAAGATGGCCGCTTTCTCTCGGACCTCCTCTTTTCTTCTCCTTCCGGTTCACTATCCCGCTTCCGGTCTCCTGTTATCCGGAGCCTCTCTAACCATTTAACCACAACAACCTTTAATAGAATAAACATTAATAAGCAATGACATGAATAGTAATTCACCTAAATCCGGGATCCGTAACACAAGCAACATGTAGCCTCGCGATAGTGTAGTTATGTCTTCGTATTTGTGAGCTTAGTCCTTTTCCATTGTTAGTTCTGCGTTGAGTAGAGTCAGGAGAATAGGCCCTACTTTTACCGACTTTCCAGCTTCCCTGGCCTCATGCCCCTTTGCGCTAACTTTGGTTCATTTTGGGCGAATTAACACGAGGCAGGTTAGGAGGGTCGGGGCGGAGCGACAGAAGCGCCGACGGTAAGCACGAGCCGCCAATCAGGGCTCAGAGGTGGTGGCGGCGGCGCTGCGTCACAGGGCGTGGTAAGAAGGTTCGAGGGGGTTCCAGAAGGTTCGGGGGCGTACCTATATAACCCATCGCACAAAGCCCCCGAGAGGACTGATGAGCAAAGAGACTGGAGGACTTCCCAGGGAGAACTCGCGTGCACTAACCAACTTGGAGGAATCATGGAAGAGGAGTTGTGAGCATCAGAGAACTGTGAGAGATACGCGGGTGAAGAAAGACGCGCATGAACCGAAATACGCGCTTTTATAAGTGACGCTCGGTTGAGATGGAGGTTGATCGATATACAGTGCATTAAGTCATGCGAGTGAGAACGGCTGTGTAATCGCCAGCCGCGCTGAGAGTCCTGCATTTGCCGTTCCACCTCATCGTCCACCTTTGTTCGGGAGACGTGCTACGAGGTTCCTTCCACCACCTGCTGCCATCTTCGCGGGACGTGCTGGGACTGTGGAGAGCTGGATGGGGCCGTTCCTGGACGACCACGTCGACGTGGTTGGCTGAACATCAACCCATCTGCAATTCCCTGTGTGAGTGTGATGGGCCCGAGTCCGGGGGATAAGATAAGACTGATTAAGTGCTGCCCTGTGTCTCTGCATCCCCGATCATTGTACATACGTGTGGGAATAATTAAACCTGTGTTCTTCCTTTTCCATTCGATCGTTTCTGTGGTTTCCTCATTGGCTAAGCGTGGTACGAATAGGACCGCTTGAATCGGGTTCCACTACTAAACTGCACGGACCATGTGGTACTCAATCCACTCGGCGTATGCAAACCACACGTGGCTCGTGCGAGGCTTGCTTCCTCGCTTCCGTGGCGGCGCAGGGAATTAGGTACGAGCGAGAGTTGGTCCCGAAACCCTACTTTGCATTTGCCCGGAAGGGACATTTCAAGTCTCGGTTCCATCAAGCCCAGAAAGAACAAGGGGATTAATCCCCCATTGGTAAGGGGAAAAAGGGCGGCGAAGAACCGTAACATTTGGTGTCAGGAGTGGGATTTGGAACCTGGGACAAAAAATTTTGGACAAAATTTTGGACATCAAATTTACATATTGGCCGTAACATTTGGTGTCCGGGAGTGGGATTTGGAACCCTACCAAATTTTTTTGGGCAAATTGGTCCCAAAATTGCGAGCGTCCAAAATTTAGTATTAAAAGCCAAATTAAATTCGTACCATGGCTAGTCAAGACGGTCGAATGCCGGTGGGGGTAGAAGATGAGGTAAATGAAGAGGAGGAATTAATGACCCAGGACCCACGGGAAGAATTGGTAGAAGAGGAGGAAGCAGAAGAAGGGCCGGCAGCAGGGGTAGAAAATGGCGGCACCTCGCACATGGCGGTGAGGGCCGAGCCCGCAGCGCCAATAGATATGGGCCTTTTTATGATGCAACTCAGGGCGTATATGGGAGAAGAAATAGATAAAATGAAGGGTGAATTGAAGGAAACATTGGATACCCAGAGTGACAAATCCACCTGGGAATTAAAAGAAATGGGGGACAAATCCACCCGGGAATTGGAAAAAAATGAGGGCGGCGTCGAAGAAAGAAATAAAAGAAATGGAGAAGGACATAGGGCGCTAGCTGAGCGAAGAGGTCGCATTGGGACGCAACGGGGTGAAGCAGTGCGAGGAGCGCGTGGAGAGTGAGGTAGAGCAGAGCGAGCTAAGTTGACCGAGGGTATAGAAATCGTGACTCGGGGTGTAGAAAAGCCGACAGCCGCCGAATTGGACGAGGAAATTTTATGCGCGCCGGCGGTCGTCGAAGAAATAATTCAAATTAAAGAAACGATTGGGGCCGAAGAGACGGCAGAGTTAGAAAATAAATCACGGAAGAAAAAAAATGGAATGTCCTCAAAGTCTGCATTTGCACCGTGATGTCGTGCTTGCTAACCCCAATAAAAGTTTGCAGGTGTTGCCGGAGAAGAAGGTCCCCAGAGTGAGATATAATGGCGCGAGTGTGTTTGGCGGGAAAAGGGTTTTGGCGCGCTTGGGACATGGACGAAACCCGGGCGGTCAGGGAAGGTCCATGGTGCGGTGTACGAGGGCGAATGGCGCGCGTATGAGAGAAAAGTGTGCACCGGAGCGCGAGTGTGTGCGAGAAAAGTGTGTTAGAGTGTGAGGGAGAATGCACACCATAATGTGTGCGGGAAGAGTGTGTCGGAGAAGAGTGTGTTCCAGAGTGTGCGATGGCCGAGGAGAGTGAGAGAGAATGCACACCAGAGCGTGTTGAAGAGCGTGTGCTGGAGTGCGCACCAGAGCGTGTGATTGGGTGTGTACCAGGAGAGTGCACACCTGTGGGCGTTACGGAGTACGTAACGGAAGAGTGTGCACCAGGGTGTGTGTTGGCCGATTGTGTTACGGAGTGTGTAACAGAAAAGTGTGCGGTAAAGGAGTGTGTGGAGGAAAAGTGTGTAATGAAGTGTGTGAGGGGCATGAGTGCGCCTGGGTGGTGTGCACCAGAGTGTGCTATAACAGAGTGCAAGAAATAATGCACACCGGACTGTGTGCGGAAAGAGTGTGCTGTAACAGAATGTAGGGAGTGTATGGGAGGTGCTGGGGCGCTGCGGTGTGCAAGTGTGGAATGGGTCGCGTGTGGTGAGAACGCGGCTCAAGCATCGACACAGACCGGGGTAGCGTTTAGTGCGACGGATAGCCGACGTGAGCCCTCGGTGAGTTGTGTGCGGCAGGGACCGACGGGGATCGATGCCGCAATGTTTTCACAAGGACCGCCGTGCACGATTCGTGCCGGCCCCCGCCCTGTATGGTTGGTGCCGTGCCGTGGCGAAAAAGGCAAACGGCAAGGTTCAAGGGGAGGTAGGAGAGTTCGGAGCCGTGCCCCCTGGCGGGTGCCGTGCTCCGACCGTGGGAGGTTGGGCCATCATGCGTGGGACCGCGAGGCCCCACGCAGAAATGAAGCTCTGAACCTCGGCCCATCCATGCCTCCTCCCCTGGATCAAAAATGCCGGACAGACCCAACCTACAGTAGACCAACCATCCACACGGATCGCTTGGCCTCTCGAGGTCGAGCATAATGGCGATGTATTTCCGCACAAAAAGGCTCGAGTATAGTGGACGAATGGCAATAGTGTACCCTACGTGGAGGAATGGAAGTTTCGCCATTCCTCACACGATGACCGGGCCCATGAGCATTAGATTAGGTGGATGGCAGTGTTAGGCACATGGAGGGGCCAGCAATGGTTACAAGGGTAACCATTGCTGGTTACCTCAGCAAGCTCAGCAAGCTAGCCGAGGGAGGGCGAGGATAATTAATAGGGAATTAGATGACTTTAGAAGACATGAGAGTTAAGTAGTGACATTTGTACTGCAGAGGTGACGTAGAGAGATTAGGTGGATGATAATGACGAAGGGAGTGCATAGTTTAATGAGATGACGGGGAAGCACGAGTGTTAGGGGAAAAGCAGTTAGATAGATGATGCTGTGTGTGTGAGGATTTGTGAGTTGGAATAAAAGGAATTGTGTTTGAGGTGTATGGAAAAAGGAGTGTGAGCACAAGAGGTGTGCAAGATATTTGGTGTGTGAAAGTAAAAGTGTGGAATGCTTGGTGTGTAATAAAAGGTGTGGAATGCATGGTGCGAAGGAGTGAATGGGGGGAGTTGGACCCATTCATGTATACCCGGGCTGGGTAGTTTAAAGTCAGGTAGAGGGCTCAGGTAAATTTGTATGGATATTGACACCTGTGGTGCAGGTATTGGCAATGTAGTGCTTTGGAGGGTGCATGAGTCAGTGACATGGCTGGGCGTGTGGCTTAATTGGTGCTTATGGTTATTGGGGCACTCCGCCACTGGTAGTTTGTCGGCCAGGTAAGGCCGCAGGTAGGCTCTCGAAGCAAGTTAGGGTAGTTGTGAGTAGTTGTGAGTGGGGCCCGAGGATCCAAGAGAAGGACCCGGGTAGCCCAATGCCAAGGTGGGCATCGGAGGGGTAAAGAGCCAGGAGGGGCCTTCCCCAGTTTAGGTAGTCGCAGGAGCAGGTAAGCTCGGGTGGCGACTTCAGTGGTGGAGGTGCGCAGGTAGTTGGACCTGCTAGTGGAGCCACACGACCAAGCCCCGAAATTGTGCAAGGGCACAGTAAGAAAAATTGGGGAGTGAGACCCAAATTTGTAGGGCACCGCAGAGTGGTCAATGGGGAATTCGGTTTTTAGAACCACATAGTTTAAAGATGGCCGATTGGCAGGGTATGACCCCGGGTAGTTTAAATGAGTTAATGTCAGTTAGTGTAGTTAGGATGAGAGAATTTCCCTTCGCGCCATCCACATCCATTCACCAAGTAGGACAAAGCTCCGCACCAAGATCAAGTGCAACTGTTTGAGAGTAAGACGCATCATGACGTAATGGGACATTGTGTTTGTTCCATCCCTTTCTTCCTGGAAGGGATTGGGAGACGAATTTGGAATAGAGGGGGATATGGGAGACAAGACGTAGAGACGAATTTGGATTTGTAAATACCAAAAAGGGCCAGGGTAGTGTAAGCCGACATTGGGGGTACGGACGGTTAGGGACGAGCTTGCTCTGCTCGCTCTCCTGCGCCCCTCATGCTGCATTACCTTGTATTGCTGTGTACCTTTGTGCCCTTTCCACTTTGCTGGTCGTGCGTTGTCTCTCCCCTCACCCCAGGGGGGAGGAGGTGGAACTGTGCAGAACCATCGACATGTGCAGCATTCCTGTGCAGCTGCACTTTGCTACATATGTTCCTCTGGACGGCGCGGCACTTTGCTGCTGTATCCCTTTCATTTGTTATAACTTTGCTGCATGTGTGCAGCACCCTGCTGCCACAAACACTTTGCTGCACATTACACTTATGGACCACAAGTTTTGTGGCCTTACATCTCACCTGTGTAGCACTTTGCTGCAAACTCACCTTACATCTTCGGACCACTTGTTTTGAGTGGCATCAATGTCACGCAGTCGGACCACATAGGGTTGGCCCTGCTGGCAAATACAATAAACACCGTTGTTGTGCAATTTTTTTTATTATTGTGTGCTAGGGACGAGAAAATTGTAAGTTTATTTAGCCCCGAAGAGCAGGAATGGCCTGTATGCCGGTCGGGGGGGCTTGCCGGTTCGATATGCGCACACAGAAGATACAGTCATGTGAAAAAGTAAGTACACCCCATGTAAAGTTTTGACTTTTTCAACATATTTCAAGATACAGCTATTTGATCTTCATTTCAACAATATTGATAGATAAAGGTGATATAATATAACAAATATCATGAAACATTTACATTTTGTAGTCCATTGTATACTTTAAATAAACATAAATGCAAATTTCGCATGTGAAAAAAGTAAGTACACCCCTATATTTATCATTACTTCAAATACCTAAAATTAGAATCAGGTACACCAGCTCAGGTGCAAATGATTAGAACATCGTTAGAGAAGATCTTGGAGGAACCTGTCTTATTTAAACCTCAGACATTTAGTTAGGTTTGCTCTTTGTTGTTGAAGTGTGCGGCGTCACCATGCCTAGATCAAAAGAGCTCTCTGAGGCCTTCAGAAAGAAGGTTATAGATGCCTATGAGTCTGAGAAGGGATTTTAAAAGATCTCCAAACAATTTATTTGAAATCAATCATTCGACTGTCCAGAAGATCATCCACAAGTGGAGAAGATTCCAAACAACTGCCAACTTTATCAGGCTAGACCGCCCCAGCAAGTTCAGCCCGAGAGCAGACCGCAAGATGCTGAAAGAAGTCTCTAAGAACCCCAGAATGTCATCACGGGACCAACAGGTAGCTCTTGCCACTGTTGATGTCAAAGTGCACGAGTCTAGCATTAGAAAGAGGCTGCACAAATTTGATCTACATGGGAGGTGTGCCAGGAAGAAACCTTTGCTGTACAGAAAGAATATCAGGGCAAGACTAAAGTTTGCCAATGAACACCAAGGCAAAGACCAGCACTTCTTTAACAATGTGCTCTGGATAGATGAGTCAAAGGTAGAGCTATTTGGCCACAGTACCAGAAGACATGTTAGGCGAAAACCAAACACCCCATTTTACCACAAGAACCTGATACCAACTGTAAAGCATGGTGGTGGAAATATTATGGTTTGGGGCAGCTTTGCTGCATCGGGGCCTGGGCAGCTCACCATCATAGAATCCACTATGAATTCTTCATTGTACCAGAGGGTACTTGAGGATAATGTGAGGCCATCTGTCGGAAAGTTGAAGCTCAACCGAAGGTCGACCTTGCAACATGACAATGACCCTAAACATACCAGTAAATCCACCAGGGAATGGCTGAAAAGAAAGAAATGGAGGGTTCTGGAATGGCCAAGTCAAAGCACGGATCTAAATCCCATCAACATGTTGTGGGGGGATTTGAATCGAGCTGTGCATGCAAGAAACCCCTCAAACATCGCACAGCTGAAAGGATTCTGCATGGAGGAGTGGGCAAAAATTTCTCACAGTCGATGTCAGAGACTGGTAGACAGTTATAAGAAACGCCTACTTGAGGTTGTTTCTGCCAAAGGGGGCAATACCACCTATAGGAGCCAAGGGTGTACTTACTTTTTCCACATGCGAAATTTGCATTTATGTTTATTTAAATTATACAATGGACTACATAATGTAAATGTTTCATGATATTTGTTATATTATATCACCTTTATCTATCAATATTGTTGAAATGAAGATCAAATAGCTGTATGTTGAAATATGTTGAAAAAGTCAAAACTTTGCATGGGGTGTACTTACCTTTTCACATGACTACAAGATGAAAGACACCAGCAGCAAATGAAATGTGAATTTTTGAATGTGTATTTGTGTGCTTTGCTGTGCTTTCTCTCCCCTCCAATCTTCTTTCCAAAAAGGACAGGTCCTGGGTCATAGAGTTGTAAATAAATAAAGAGTAGGTTTTGTGCTTGTATATAAAAATGCTACCCACTTGTATATAAACTAAACTACTATGTTTAGTTTGAAAACAATTCCGGATTCGGTTAATTGTGGGCGTGATTCTGTTAGTTAGCTACTCAACGCAGTAGGTGGGACATATTTCGTGTTTTAAAACTGTCGCATACACGGGTTAGAGTAAATGTTAGGGGGAACCACATCTATATGTCACATGTAGCAGTAAAAGTTAGTCCCAGATCTTTCTCAAAACCGGTCGTTCCAAATTTTTGTAGGTTCGCCTCGGGGACCAGTCTGACGAGGGAGAGGGGTAGTGTTGCGGTTTTGAGTTTGTACAGTGAGTATAATAAAGGTTAAAATTTCCCCCTCATAGTTAGTCACACAAGCAACATGTAGCCTCGCAATAGTGTAGTTATGTCTCAGTATTTGTGAGCTTAGTCCTTTTCCATTGTTAGTTCTGCTTTGAGTAGAGTCAGGAGAATAGGCCCTACTTCTACCGACTTTCCAGCTTCCGTAGCCTCATGCCCCTTTGTGCTAACTTTGGTTCATTTTGGGCGAATTAATACGAGGCAGGTTAGGAGGGTCGGGGCGGAGCGGCAGAAGTGCTGACGGTAAGCACGAGCCGCCAATCAGGGCTCAGAGGTGGTGGCGGCGGCGTTGCGTCACAGGGCGTGGTAAGAAGGATTGAGGGGGTTCCAGAAGGTTCAGGGGCGTACCTATATAACCCATCGCACAAAGCCCCCAAGAGGACTGATGAGCATAGTGACTGGAGGACTGCCTGGGGAGAACTCGCGCGCACTAACCAACTTGGAGGAATCGTGGAAGAGGTGTTGTGAGCGTCAGAGAACTGTGAGAGATACGCGGGTGAAGAAAGATGCGCATGAACCGAAATATGCGCTTTTATAAGTGACGCTCGGTTGAGTTGGAGGCTGATCGATATACAGTGCATTAAGTCACGCGAGTGAGAACGGCTGTGTAATCGCCAGCCGCGCTGAGAGTCCCGCATTTGCCGTTCCACCTCATTGGCTGCCTTTGTTCGGGAGACCGGCTACGAGGTTCCTTCCACCGCCTGCTGCCGTCTTCGCGGGACGTGCTGGGACCGTTGAGAGCCGGACGGGGCCGTTCCTGGACGACCACGTCGACGCGGTTGTCTGAACATCAACCCATCTGCAATTCCCTGTGTGAGTGTGACGGGCCCGAGTCCGGGGGATAAGATAAGACTGATTAAGTGCTGCCCTGTGTCTCTGCATCCCTGATCATTGTACATACGTGTGGGAATAATTAAACCTGTGTTCTTCCTTTTCCATTCGATCGTTTCTGTGGTTTCCTCATTGGCTAAGCGTGGTACGAATAGGACCGCTCGAATCGGGTTCCACTACTAAACTGCACGGACCACGTGGTACTCAATCCGCTCGGAGTATGCACCCACACGTGGCTCGTGCGAGGCTTGCTTCCTCGCTTCCCTGGCGGCGCAGAGAATTAGGTACGAGCGAGAGTTGGTCCCGAAACCCTACTTTGCGTTTGCCCGGAAGGGGCGTTTCAAGTCTCGGTTCCGTCAAGCCCAGAAAGAACAAGTGGATTAGTTAGGTCTCCTTCCAATGCTTATGCCGCCTCGATGCTTTGGTTTTTGGTGCAAATTACCATGAGGCCGGCCTGACAAGTCGAGGCAGGCCGAAGGAAGGCGGGACAGGAGAAGTGGGAGTGTCACCGTTAAGCACGAGCCGCCAATCAGGGCTCGAGGGGAGTGGCTTAGCACTGCGGCAAAAGGCGTGGTTTGGAACATTCGAGGCAGGCCAGGGCGTGGCAATATAACCCTGTGCCCGAAGCCCCCACCAGAGTAGTTCTGAGGAGAGGTGCGCTAAACCAAGTCAAGAGTTGAGAGTTCTGAGAGTGCGCGGTGTTGAACCAAGTTATGAGCCGGGGTCCTCTGTTGAATTGAGCTTGAGGCAGATCCTCAGTGGAATTACGCGAGTGAACGTGCGCCATTGTATAAATCATGCTGTGAAGGACCGCCATGTCGGGCTACAGAAAGACGCGCATATTTTCCGGCCTGCCTTTCTTCGAGATACGTGCCGCGAGGATCCCTCCCGCCTGCCTGCCTGATTCGTCGAGGGATGTGCTGTGACAAGCAGAGGGCCACGCCGGGTGAGCTGTTCCTGAACGACAAAGCCGGCGCGTTCAGCGCATGAACATTCCTTCCTTCATCCCCCTGTGAGTGTGAATGGGCCCATTGTCTGGGATATTTGTTAAGACTGACTAAGATCTGCCCTGTGTCTCTGTTCTTGTACCGATCATTGTAAATAATAATTATTAAACCTGTTATTTCTTTGATTCGACCGTCTCGTGTTTTCCCTCATTGACTTAGCATGGTACGAACTATATCGCTCTAATCGGGTTCCAATACAAAGGTAATAGCACGGACCACGTGGTGCGCCATCTGCTCGGGTGCACTCAAATTACGCGTGGTTCGTGCGAGACTTGATCCCCGCTTCCACGGCGGCGTGGGTACTTAGGTACGTGCAAGGATTGTCCCGAAACCCTGTCCCGCGTCCGACCGGAAGTGGCGACTCAAGTCTCGCGGTTGCGACGACCCAAAAAGAACAAGGGGCTTAATCTCCCCTTGGTAAGGGAACGGGGGTCGCGCGGAACCGTAACAATATATATCTATGTATATACACACACAGTATATTCACAGGGTGTTCCAAAAGACCCGGAGAACTTTGGTTGTTAAAATATTTAGAACCACAAATGATACAACGATACCCTTTCATTTGTATGATACAGGAATGCAATGTTTGTGCACACCATCAATACACTTCAATGTGAGCTCTGTTTGTTGCGAGCAGGACATCAAGGTGGTGCACGAGTTCTTGCGATGTTCGGCTTAGCCTGTTTGCGTCCACCAATGCACATGCAGCTGTGATCCCAGAATAGTTCAATAGTTTAATAGTATTCAGTTTAATAGTCCAAACATTTGAGCAGTTTAGACCAATACCATTCCTCGATGTAGATGGGAAGATATTGACGGGTGTCTTTGCAGCATGGCTCTTAGGCTTCATCAGAGAGAATGGTTTTGTGGATGGTTCTGTGCAGAAGGCAGGAATACCAGGATCACCAGGATGCATTGAACACTCGGCAATGGTCTGGCAAGTGTTACAGGAGGCAAAGAGGCAAAGGAAGAATGTGGCGGTGGTATGGCTGGATTTGGAGAATCCATATGGGTCAGTGCCGCATGCCTTGATCAGGTATGCCATGGATTTCGTTTGGGTGCCATGGAGATTTAGAGATTTTTTGATGGCATATTATGATCAGTTTTGGATGCGGTTTGCGACACAGTCCTATGTAACAGAGTGGCAGAAGTTGGAAGTGAGGATCCCGATGGGATGTACCATCTCCCCTATTTTGTTTGTGCTGGTTATGGAGTTGTTGATACGTGTGGTGAGTGGACATGGAAAAGAAGTGGAGCTAGCCCCTGGTCAGAGTTTGCCAGCGATGTTTGCATTCATGGATGACCTGACAGTTGTCCAACAGTCCGCTGATGCAGCAGTACAGGTACTCAGACGACTGGAAAGGTTGATGCGGTGGGCAAGAATGGGTTTCAAAGCAAGAAAGTCGAGGAGTGTGGTGGTGACAGGAGTGGTGGATAACATGCACAGGTTTGAGCTGGGAGGGGAGGTGGTTCCATTATTGACAGAGGTCCCTGTGAAGAGTTTGGGAAGATGGTATACAGTGGAGTTGAATGATGTGGGAAGGGTGGAGGAGGTCAGAAACAAGCTTTTGAGAGGTTTGAAGAGGATTGATGGATGTGGTTTGCCAGGTAAGTTGAAGGTATGATGTTTGCAGTTTGGATTGGTGCCATGAGTATTGTGGTCATTGATGATGTATGACATGGCGATTGGGCAAGTAGAGAGGATGGAGGTTGTGGTGAGCGGGTTTGTGAGGAGGTGGTTGGGAGTGCCACGCTGTTTGACGAACATTGCCTTTCATGGTCAGGGTGGAAAGCTCCAGTTTCCCTTGACATCATTAACCGAGGAGTTTAAGGTGGTGAGGGTGCGGGAGTTCATGATGTTGCAGGATTCGAGAGATTCAGTTGTAAAGAATGCTCTCCCAGAGAAGAATGGAAGTCGGAAGTGGAATGCAAGAGCAGAGGTGGACGAGATGGAGGAGCGGTTGCAACAGGAGGAGGTCGTGGGGATGGTAGAGCACGGGAAGCATGGCTTGGGGTGGATGAGTAGAGGATTGTCCCATGAAAGGCCACCGGAATATGGCCCATTGTGCACAGTGAATTCTCTTCCAAGAAAGGAAGATACTCACTATAACTTATCTCCGCTACCAAATGTGATGGGGGTTATGTTTTCACCCCTGTCTGTCTGTTTGTTTGTGAGCAGGATTTCTCAAAAAGATGTGGACGGATTCGGACTAAATTTGGTGAAGAACTTGGGTACCATATGTGACGAGGATGAAATGATTAGATTTTGGTGAAGATCCAGTTCAGGATCCGGGTGCTAGAATTTTAAAAGTTATTCTTCACCATTGAGAGATGGGGCAAAAAACGATACATAGCACGATATCTCAAAAAGTTGTGGACACATTATGGCAAAACTTGGTGAATAGGTTGAATAGGTAACAAGAACAAGCCGATTAGATCATGCTTAATGTCCGAATCCAGATCTGGCCTATCAGTGAGATACAAAACGTAAACCGTTTAGACTGGTGGAGGCATACGCACTACCAAGTGTCCTTATAGTTTAATAAGAGTTGAGATATCTTCTTTACTCAATGTTTTCTGCTATGACCGCAGTTTTGGTGCTCAATGTCATTATTTTGATTCATGAAATAAAATAAACAGTGTGGGGAAGCTTGATATCTTCCAGACATATCAGGAAATAATGAGGCTGTGCTGATGTAAATTTGTGATCACCGAGAACTTTTATTTAAAAAGTCACAACTGGGTGACAGAACCTTGTGTGTGGATTCTTATAAGCCAGACCAGGTAGTGCAGAAAAAATAATTACTTCCTGAAGATTCTTCATGAGCCAGACTTTCACAATATGTGAAGCAATTGTCCAGGGTACAATGGAGTACTGCTCTCGACCCTGGGCTTGTCTCCCAACATGACATCTGTCTCCTGGATTCTGTGGAACTAAAAGCTCACCTGATTGGAATCTGATGTGATAAGCCCGAAGCACAAGGCCCGGTGCTCTCAAATTGTAGGCAGATCAGTGGCTTCTCTGTTTTGTTCTTGTGTCTCCTCCGATCTTGCTCCCTCTGCTCTCTCAGCTGCCTGACCCTCCGCAGCACATACAGGAGTATGTTCTTCCAGTCACCCCCATCCTGGATAAACTCTGAAAATGTAGGTTTACTGCACACCTGAACTCTTTTGTTACTCTTTTATTCCATTTGTGGGAGCACAATCCTTAGGCAGTTCCATACCATCCTTCCCTCTCACGCTACAAGCACAGGATGCACCTCCATTACTACCTACGATCCTATATTCCACAATTAACCCGATCTAACCCAAATGTCTTACTGTGTTTCCTCTTACTGTGGTTACTATGTTTCCTCTTACTGTGGTTACTAATATCTTGCTGTGGTGACTGTGCTTCCTCTCCCTCTATCTGCACCTCCTTCCCTTTTTTTCTCCCCATCCGATTCGGGTTGCAGACTTCATCACCGGTCACAGTCAATGTGTGGCCCAGAATGGAATTCTCTCATCTCCCCTTCCTGTTCAGGCTGGAGTTCCTCAAGGCAGTGTCCTGGGCCATGTGCTTTTTCTGGTCTTCATCAATGATCTTTCTGACTCTCTGGAAAATCCTCTCCATCTCTTTGCTGATGAATCCACTCTCTGCCGCTCCATACCTCATCCCTCAGATCGGCAGTCTGCAGCCTCCTCACTCTCTGCAGACCTGGACAAAATCACAGACTGGTCAAACAAGTGGAACATGTCTTTCAATCCTGACAAATCTCACACTCTTACTATGTCTCTCCGAAAAGACCGACTGGACAACCCTCCCATCTACTTTCTCAACAATCCTCTCCAAGAAGTTATGTCACTCAAGCTTTTGGGTCTTACTACCTGTCATGATC
The DNA here is from genome assembly GCF_964187855.1 of Myxine glutinosa. Taxonomy (NCBI): domain Eukaryota; kingdom Metazoa; phylum Chordata; class Myxini; order Myxiniformes; family Myxinidae; genus Myxine; species Myxine glutinosa. Next base: position 53,481,518 of record NC_136271.1, on the reverse strand, counting down.
TTTCCTGGGAAAACCACATTTCCAAGCTGGACTCCAAAGCCAGTCACTGGGCATCCTCCGTCATGCGAAGTCCTTCCTTGGCACACCTGAGCTCCTCACCACATATAAAACTTTCATCCGCAGCTTGATGGAATACTGCTCTCCCCTCTGGGCTGGTGCTCCTGCCTCACACCTAGCTTGGCTTCATGCTGTAGAAATCAAAGCTTTCAGAATCATTGGAATCGACCGTGATGAAGCTGATTCTGAGGGCCTTTCACTCGCTCACTGCAGGCAGGTTGGTGGTCTTTCTGTTTTCTTCCGACTCCTCTCTGGCCTAGCTTCCCCAGCTCTGTCTGTGCTCTGTCCCCCATATATTCCTTCAGGTCGCACAAGATCTGCCAGGAACCCTCTTCTAGTGAAACTACCAAAATCAAGACTCTCTGCTCACCTTCACTCTTTCATTTCTCTTTTCCCCTGCCGCTGGCACAAACTCCCTCACTCTCTTTATTCCCACTCCTCCCTCTGGGTCTTTAAAACAGCTGTTCACCACCATCTCTTGTCTTCCCACATCCAAAACCTTCATCTTTTTTACCCCGTTATTTCAACCCAAATCCACCTTTTTGAAATACCGACTTCTTTCCTGGCAGTCCTCGCATTGTCCATTTGTTTTATGCCTCTCCCAAGCCCTCTCCCTTCCACAGATCTCCCAATGTCCCTGTTCTTTACCGTTGTTGTGCTTGTGTGCTTCCCCCTCTCTCTCCCCATTTTGTCTCACGCTCCCTTTATTATATGTTTTATGTGTCCGTTTATGTTTTTTGTGATTAATGTTAGCTCTTACACGAGCCTCGATCTTGTATGCAAAAAAAATAACCCATGCCTCCTTTCCTCCCCTCCCCCCTGATTTGTGGTCTTGCTTGTTGTATCCAAGTGTTGCCCCACTGCCTGTTCATTGCTCTCTCTGCTCACTCTGAACAGTTCAGTAGTTATTCTAATTTCTCATCCTTCTGCCTTGCACAGGATTTGAATTCACAACCTCCAGGATACCTGTTTTGGGACTTTACAACTTTGCCACTACGATACATCACATCACTTACTTCTGTTTCCTTGACTAAACACGATGAAAGGCGTTGAGTACAAACGCATTGAGGACATTCGAAGTTCTGTGACATTTATGCAGCATGAACATTTGCCGATGCAAGCATCATAATCATAATCATACTAAGATAAGCAATCATACTAAAATGCGCAATCGTACTACGATACGCAATCGTACTAAAATGCGCAATCATACTAAGATATGCAATCATACTAAAATGCGCAAACATACTACGATATGCAATCATACTAAAATGCGCAATCATACTACGATGCACACTAATATTGAAATGCGCAATCATACTGAAATGCGCAATCATACTAAAATGCGCAATCATACTACGATACACAACCATACTAAAATGCGCAATCATACTACGATATGCAATCATACTAAGATACGCAACCATTGTAAAACGCGCAATCATACTACGATATGCAATCATACTAAAATACGCAATCGTGCTAAAATACGCAATCGTACTAAAATACGCAATCGTACTAAAATACGCAATCGTACTAAAATACGCAATCGTACTAAAACACGCAATCTTACAAAAACAGGCAATCATACTAAAATACACAGTCGTACTAAAATACGCAATCATACTAAAATACACAATCGTACTAAAATATGCAATCGTACTAAAATAAGCAATCGTACGAAAATACGCAATCGTACTGAAATACACAATTTGGTGTCTGTCTGTCTGTTTTTTGACTGCGATAAATTCGGTCGTTACTTATCCAATCGCAACCAAACTTGATAGGAGGACGAAGGGTAACACGACAGGGTTACAGCGATTTAACTTCCTCCCCTCCCCAAGGGGGATTTGCGCCTTGGACGAACTATGTGTTAAGGTGTATATCCGTATTAAGATAGCTTATCATGGAAACCCGGGGTGAGCTCATGCAGTTACGAAGCAGCTAGCTAGCACTTGCCAAGCCAGCTCTTCCTTATCAATGGTTTTAAATGGAGTGCTTGCTCGAATGCCTAAACCACTTGGCGAGTTCTTGGTAAATTTGGTAAAACCACAAGAAACCACAAGCTCTTGGTAAAACCACAAGAAACTTGGTAAATTAACACACCCCGATGTTCTTGAGGCCCGACCCTAGATCTACTGTAATCTATATACCCCAGAGAGGAATGACCCTTCCTTCCGTTCCCGTCGGGAATGGGTGTACTAGTCATTTAAATTAACGCTTTTTAAGTTTGACTTTTTAAAGGTTTACTATAGTTTGACTACATGCAAATAAACAAAAATGCTGTCTTTAAAACCCGAGCATAAACAACATATTCAGAGCGTATGAGTGAATTTTGCGAAGAAAATGTGAAAGAATAGAACTTTAGGCAAAGCACGTTGTCATGTTGCAAGCAATGCAAAAACACAAGCCATTTGGTATTGGACACTAACCTCCATGTCACTCCATCACAAGAGCTGAGAACTGGCTCGTGGGTGATATTGATGAAGAACGATGAAGGAGGCAAAAGGGAAATGGCAGGTGTATTGAATAAAGGAAAGACATAAATTAATCTCCTTGGTGTACTGTATACAGTCATTGCCAAGATGAGCACTTTTAAACAACAGCATGGCTACCACATCAGAAAATATGAATATATTTATTACCTGCCAGTCGTCGTATCAAAGTAATCATTCAAAAGACTAGCAACGGTACCCGCCCTATGGGCGGGGCTTCAATTGGGAGGCCCAAATGAAAAGGCAAAATATCAGAAATTGAAGGCTTTTTTATTTTAAACGATCTATATAAACATCCGTTGAATCATATCACACGCAAATCATCAAAATCTAAACAGTATTTGTAGAATTTCAATAAAAGCCACATCACTGTTCATATCGGTAAATATTATTCCATCGTGTTTGGAAAAACTGGAAAATTGGGAAAATTTTTGAAAAACAATATAGCCTATTTTACTCCAGGGGATCCCATGATAACCCACCCAAAATTTAGTTGCGATCGGTTCAGCCGTTTTTGCGGTACCTGCAAACAGACAGACAGACGGACATTTGGTGAATTAAAGTAAGATAAGTATTTTTTTCACAAGGACTGGGAGGAAAGAGCAAGTAATTATTGAAAAGCAAACAGCATTGATGAAATATGATGTAAATAAAGCAATTTAGGTCGAGACTGCTCACAGACAAGGCGGATATGGCAAGATGAATAGTTTATGATTTGAAATGTCTGGATTGACAAAAAGCTTAATGGATTGAGCTATCACGAGAGAATGGACTGAATTGTAATGTTGAATGCAGTTTTTCATTTCACGACATCGCCCAACATCACCTCCCTTTCCCTATTATTGCCGCAAAGCACACTCGTTCCTATTCCTCTTTGCTTAGGACTTATCCCGTCGTATGGCTTGGCCCGGGAAATGATGACATGTTTGCATTTGCAAATGAAAATTTTAAATCTGCAGAATACAATTTAACTTGCTCGTCGAAATAAATATACACAATATTCCTTCGAGATTTGGTTGGCATGGCAACGTGTACATTGTGATGAGATTTGGCTGATAATGGGCCTTGCTCCCTGCCTCCCTCCCCTTCCCTGACATCTTTCACCCAATAGTCTTTGCATCCCTTACAAGGTTTATAGTTTTGTATCAATATCGTGAAACATGGATATTGTTATCCCGTAAAGATGGATGTGCACTGAATTTCTACATCGATTGAATGGTCATCCTGGAAATTCCCAATGGCTGTTAGTTATTTCTGCTTGATTTTCCAGGATTGGGATTCATTACATCGTCAAGTGCAGACGATGCCTACGGATGGCTGACGATGGGTCTTTGGTTCAGGCACACTACCTTTCTCTTACAATTCTCTGTGAAGTCAAAGAATTGCTTTGGCATATTGCCCATCCTGTCCCAAATGAATCTCTGTAGTAGCCATTTGCGTCATAATTGCAGTTTCTGTCTCGGAGAATAGTAAAACTCTCATGTTATCCTGTTAACAGACGACCTTTAGCCGCAACCTCCGAAAACACGCTGAATATTTTTCCCCGCAAGTTTCTGTCGATGTGATCTACACCGCTAACGAACACCATTTGCCAACCTGCAGAGAAAGGAAAACCGTCATAATTTTGTGGGATAACCTGTATCTTCAAGGGTATTAAAAAGCCTGGTGTTGGCTTAACGTTGGTGTGTTGGTTATGGTGACTGGCTTAAGATGTTAGGGTCTTGAGTTCAAGCCCTAGTTGTTCCGTTGAATAACACCACGTGTGTTGACTCAACCTGTCACCCTTCCAAGGTCAACGAAATGCGTCCCAGCTTACTGGAAACAGGGGGCACTGACTGCATCAGCGGCACAGCCGAGCTCCCAGAATTTATGCAACCAGCAGCCATAGGCTGCACACAAAATGATAATCTCTATATAATTCCAGCAATCTCTGTGTGTGTGTGTGTGTGTGTGTGTGTGTGTGTGTGTGTGTGTGTGTGTGTGTGTGTGTGTGTGTGTGTGTGTGTGTGTGTGTGTCTGTATGCGACCGCTGTTTCTCGACAACTACCGGTCCGATATACTTTAAACTTGCCAGGTATATTGCTGGGGACCCGAGGATGTGCCTTTTCAAGGTTTGAAATTAATCGGACAAGTGGTTCCCAAGGTATGGTCACCGTACTCGCAAGCCGTTCGCTTTGGCTTTGCGAATGGACCAAACCATTTCATGTAAATAGAGGGGGGGGATTGGCCTATACACAGCCTCTCTGGATGTTAACTTTGCCAACAACAAGAAAATAAAAACAACCGTTAGTTTAATTGGTCTATTATAGTTCTATTAAAGATGATAGGTTAATAATTTAATATTGAGAATTTGTGCTTCCCAAGTTATGGTCTCTCACATTCGCCTATATTTTCTTGCTCCGTATTCTGTGGTCGTTTCTGACACGTGGTGTCAAAATTTTTTTTTGTTGTTGTTGTTGTTGTTGTTGTTCTCTTCTCTTTTCTTTGTTTTCCCTTGCGAAAAGATAAAATACGTTTGCGATAATTGAATAATTGGCCATTACAACTAAATTGTTTTCCCTTGCGAAAAGATAAAATACGTTTGCGATTGGCCATTAAAACTAAATTGCGAATAATCGTAACTGCGATAAGCAAACTTCCGGATGAGTTCTTAACTTCCGGACTTACGGAAAGTGACGAATTTCTGTGTTCCTATCATTTATCTTGCGCATAGATAAACACAATGCCCCAATCCAGTCGTCGTTTACGAGAGCGAAGGAACGAAGCTGCGCGTCTTGCACGCGCGATGGAATCTGACGTATCACGATCTGCTCGCTTGACACGCAACGCTACGCGCGTGACAAGACGTCGTGCAACTGAGTCAGATGAAGAACGATCTGCTCGCTTGACACGCGACGCTACGCGTGTGACAATACGTCATGCTGCTGAGTCGGATGAAGATCGAGCTGCACGCTTGGCACGCGACGCTACGCGTGTGACAAGACGTCGTGCAGCTGAAACGGATGAAGATCGAGCTGCACGCTTGGCAGACACCACTGAACGCGAGGCAAGGCGTCGTGCAGCTGAAACAGATGAAGATCGAGCTGCACGCTTGGCAGACACCACTGAACGCGAGGCAAGGCGTCGTGCAGCTGAAACAGATGAAGATCGAGCTGCACGCTTGGCAGACACCACTGAACGCGAGGCAAGGCGTCGTGCAGCTGAAACGGATGAAGAACGAGCTGCATGCTTGGCAGACAACACTGAACGCGAGGCAAGGCGTCGTGCAGCTGAAACAGATGAAGATCGAGCTGCACGCTTGGCAGACACCACTGAACGCGAGGCAAGGTGTCGTGCAGCTGAAACGGATGAAGAACGAGCTGCACGCTTGGCAGACAACACTGAACGCGAGGCAAGGCGTCGTGCAGCTGAAACAGATGAAGATCGAGCTGCACGCTTGGCAGACACCACTGAACGCGAGGCAAGGTGTCGTGCAGCTGAAACGGATGAAGATCGAGCTGCACGCTTGGCAGACAACACTGAACAAGGCGTCGTGCAGAAGAAATCCCTCACCAGCGAGAAGACCGGCAAGTGAGGGATGCCCTGCGCCATCAGGACGTGCACCGTGCGAGACTAGAGCAGGCTCACCGTGAGAATCGCAACCTTGCTCGATACGATAACAACGATTTTTTCCGAGAGGAACTTCACGTTGAGTACAGGCACGCGTTGAGCAGGACCTCATTATTTCAATGCCCTAAATGCTCACATTGTGATGCTTTTGTGTGGAACGAGGAGAGGAGAGGATTTTGCTGCAACTACGGTAAGGTCGACCTTAAGCATGATCCTACGAATCCAAAACCCGGCTCAATTCCATCACAGCCTCCAGATGCTATTAAAAACCTTTTCCTTAACCAGGACTTTGTGAAGCATGCGAAACAGTACAACAACGCGCTGGCAATGGCAAGTATCGGTGTCCGAGAGATAGGTATGCCTGGCTTTAATCCTGGAGTGTGCATACAAGGCAAGGTTTACCATTACATTGGTGCTCCTCTTGCCGATCTGGGTTGTACCCCATGCTTTGCCCAGATCTACTTTCACGATCCAGTCCATGAGCTGGATTATCGTCGTGCCCACACCTCGAACAGTAGCCTGAATGAGCAGTTTTTGCTAAGAGCACAACAGGCCATTCATGAGTGCAACCCATACGTCCAGCAATTCAAATCAGCCATTGAGTATGTGGTTCATAATGATAGCGCCAATGAACTGAAAATTGTGTTAACAGGTCGCACGCGGCGCCGAGACCTTCATCATGGTACCGTCAACCTTCCCTCACCAGACAGCGATGTGGCTGTCATTGCTCCAGGGGCAACGACAACAGAGCAGTTTGGAAGGCTGGCAGTCGGTGTTCACCTCAGAGGAGGAGGTTTACAGACAATAGACGCCATGCATCCAGCGTATGACCCACTATCATACATACTTCTGCTACCCTGCGGCTCCCAGGGGAGTTGCCAGGGGAGTTGCTGAGTTGGCAGGGATAACGCCAACATCTTTCTACCGCTACCATCTCCAAGTACATGATCCTACTCATCACTTCAATCTACTGCTTCGTGGTGGAAAGTTGACACAGCAGTACGTATGCGACATGATGGCAAAAATTGAGTCACACCGTCTCAATTGGATTCGCTGCAATCAGAAGTCAATTAAGGCAGAAAAGTATAAGATCATCGTTGATGCGTTGAACAATGATGCTGAGGTGCTACCTGGACGCCTCACCATTCTGCCGCCATCAATTTATGGGTCGCCACGTTGGTATGCCAAAGAGTTTCAGGATGCAATGGCTTTGGTCCGAGTCAAGGGAAAACCTGACTTTTTTCTAACATTCACCTGCAACCCAAAGTGGCCAGAAATTAAAGAATCGCTTTTTGAGGGTCAGTCAGCCAACGAAAGACCTGATATCATCGCCCGGGTGTTTCATATGAAGGTGGAAGCACTCCTCGCAGACCTCCTCAAGCATGACATCTTGGGCCATGTGGACGCTTATGTGATGGTGAAGGAAACGCAAAAGCGTCACCTTCCCCATATGCACATGCTCCTGACCATGGTACCTCGCGACAAGCCCAGAACACCAGCAGATGTCGATCGTGTGGTCTCTGCTGAGATTCCTGACAAACGCTCAAATCCGGAACTACACCGTATCGTGACATCACACATGATTCATGGCCCATGTGGGGAATGGAACATCGCGAGCCCTTGCATGGCAGACCGGAAGTGCACAAAGGACTATCCCAAAGTCCTACGAGAAACGACAAGCTTCTCTGATGACTCCTATCCCCTGTACAGAAGACGTGCAGAAGCAGCACCTGGTGATCCCATCATGAAGACTATACGAGGTGGTGCTAACGTATTAGTTAACAATGCATGGGTTGTGCCTTACAATCCATATATTGTCCTCAGGTACGAAGCTCACATCAACCTTGAGATCGTATGTGCTGTCACCAGTGTGAAGTACCTGTACAAATACCTTGAAAAGGGGCCGGACCAGTGCCTGGTCAGACTAGAGCCACATGAGAGGATGCGAGAGGCATTACGACATGATGAAGTGACACGATACGAACTAGGGCGATACATCACCGCATCTGAGGGATACTGGCGCATATACGATTTCCCCATTCAAAGCAAGTACCCGCCAGTCGAGATGCTGGCACTCCATCTACAGGATGAGCAGGTGATCACGTTCAATGGCGAAGGTGCCGTACAGAACGTGGCGGAGTCTGGACCCCCTGCGACAACGCTCACCGCCTTTTTCGAAGCCATGAATCTCCATCCACACATGCGTCATGTTCTCTATCCAGATGTGTTCCAACACTTCACCTACTTTAGGAAAAGGTTTCAATTGCGGAAGAGAAGGCTGAGTTTCCAGGATAACCGTAAGGCTGATACGGTTGGGCGGCTCCCCATCATTTCCGTCAACTCACATAATGCCGAGTTGTACTATCTCCGCATGCTACTGTACCGCGTGCCTGGCCCCACATGCTTTCAGGATCTCCGTCGTGTTGGTGATAGGGTCATGGAGACCTATCTGGCAGCCTGCATTGCGTATGGCATCGTTGACAATGACCAGGAGGTGGATTCTGTTATGGAAGAGGCTGCAAATATCGCATTTGGCCCTGCAGTCCGCGAAGTATTTGCCAACATGCTCATATTCGTCCTCAGAGGCAACCACTTGCAGTTCTGGGAAAGGCACAAATATGTGCTGTGCGAGGACTTCATGCGTGCAGCAGGTGTGAACGAGCCAAATGGACGCATTGTGAGTGAAGTGCTACTGGAGCTGAGGGACCAAATTGAGAGGCACGGCTTTTCGCTTAGTAAGACCTTTGGCCTTCCTGAGCCTGAACCAGTTCATATCCAGTCTCGCATTCCCCGCATCATCGAGCACGAAACAGGGCACAATATAGGAGAACTTGAGGCTCACATCGCTCAAACAGAGTGCCTTCTTAATGACGAGCAGCGCGTTGTTGTCGATACAGTGATGAGGAGTGTGGAACACGGTCATGGCTGGATGATCGCAGTTGATGCAAGTGGTGGGACTGGGAAAACATTCACATTGTCTCATATACTCAACAAAGTGCGAGCAAAGGGCAAAGTGGCTCTTGCGACTGCTGCAAGTGGTATTGCAGCTACTCTGCTGCCTAAAGGGGCCACCTTCCATAGTAGGACCAAGTGTCCTCTCATTCTCACTGATGAGTCCACTTGCAACATCAGTGAAAATGACACCACTGCAGCACTCATACGAATGACGGATATAATGGTGGTGGATGAGGTTTCAATGATGGATCGTCGCGCATTGGAGGCAGCAGATCGAACATTCCAGTGGCTTCGGGCCTCAGAGGAACCATTTGGCGGCATCACAATGGTTTTCAGTGGTGACTGGAGGCAGATCCTTACCGTTGTGCCACACGGTAGCCGTATTGACATAGTTGGAAGGTGCTTCAAGAGCTCATACCTGTGGAGAAAAGTGCAGGTACTTCGTCTCACAGTAAACATGAGGATCATGCAGGGTACTGGAGAACAACAGGGCGAATCTGATTTTGCAAAATTCCTGTTGGATCTGGGCGAAGGGAAGATTCCTGTCAATCCAGAAGTGGGTGAATTTGCTATTGAGCTCAGGGAACCGCTCATTCTTCCAGGTGAAAAACTCCAGGATATTGTCACTTGGGTGTACGAAGACTTGCACACCAATATTACCAACCCCAAGTGGCTATGTGAGCGTGTTATACTATGTCCGACCAATTCCGAAGTCGATCAGGTAAATGACTACATGACAACCATATTTCCAGGGGAGGCACATGTTTGCTGTAGCGTAGATACAGCCGAATCTGAGGGTGATCATTTGTATCCGCCTGAGTTCCTGAACACCCTCTGTCCATCTGGTATGCCTCCACATCGGATCACTCTCAAGGTGGGTATGGTAATCATTCTGCTACGAAATTTTGACCAGCAAAGCGGGCACTGCAATGGCTCAAGGTACGTCATCCATCAGATCCTTCCAAATCTGTTGGTTGCAAAATCTGTGATGGGTGTCAATTCTGGACGCACATTGCTCATTCCACGCATAACCTTGAGTCCATCTGACAACATGTTCCCGTTCACTCTGCGGCGTCGACAGTTTCCGGTACGACCCTGCTTTGCCATGACTGTGAATAAATCCCAAGGGCAGTCGCTACACCGTGTTGGGGTCTTCTGCACAAGAGACTTCTTCAGCCATGGTCAGTTCTACGTGGCGGCCAGTAGGGTTGGCAGCTCCAGCAGCCTCCGCATTCTTTCCTTGGATGAGGAAACAAAGAAGAAGCGCCGTTTCCTCAGCAATGTTGTTTATGAAGAGGTGCTAACGAGATAAAGGTGTGTACATGTAAACAATTTTTATTTTTATTTTTATTTAGTTATTGAAGAAAAATTGTGCAGAAAATAATTTATCAAACAAAGTGCACAACTTTTTTTTGTTTTCAGGTGTCAAAACGGTGTGGCCTTTGGAACTGGGGGTTGGAAGTGGGGGTTTTTTTGGTTGTTGTTATTGTTGTTGTTGTTCTCTTCTCTTTTCTTTGTTTGTCCTTGCGAAAAGACAAAATACGTTTGCGATAATTGAATAATTGGCCATTAAAACTAAATTGCGAATAATCGTAATTCTGGCACGTGGTTTCAAAACTTTTTTCCTTTTGCACGCACGTACGGGCACGCACGTACGGGCACGCCCTAGTGATAATTATAATGGAGCAAACGTATATGGTTATGTATGTATGTGTATGTGACCAAAACGTCCTCTTCTTCTTCAAATATATATAAAACTGAAAAACCGTGAATACATGAGGCAGTGAAGCCGTGTGACTATATCTATTAATTACGTACTGTTTGAACATCAGTTGCATTCTGTCTATTAATTACATACATCTCTTAATTACGTACTGTTGGAATATACTTTCGACCCCTCAGACAGCTGAGTTCCCTTAGACCTGACTCAAAATAGCCCAAAGACCAAAAATACCCCGAAGACCCAAAATATTGTTTCGTGCTCCTCCCCAAACCCCGGTCATGGTGTACCTCCGAGCCCCGAGAGGAGTCAGGGCAGAAAGATGTGTTATTCTGTGTCAAAGATTAATGGTGAAACCACACCAATTGTTACCAACAAACAGATATTGTATTAAGGTCACACAAGAATAACAACACAAAAACAATCGTAATCAATTGTACAACCAATATATATTTCCTATGATGGTACCATCAGTTTCGTACAATATAACTCACTGTGCTCCAAGTGAAGGAAAAGAGGAACATTCCCAATGTCTCTATTCCCGCATCAAGCCAAAGTCGTATTCCGGCATCAAGCCAAAGTCGTATTCCGGCACCAAGCCAGAGTCGATCCACTCCAGTGATCATCCGTACGATGTCGTATCGAAACCAGAATCCCGCTCGGTTGACAGTCACAAAAGATAGGCAAAAGTGTCCTCAAGAGGCGGCTGTGAAATCACACCTTCCGGTATGGATGCCCGACGGCTCCCAATCGGCGAACCGCAGACCTCCCACTCAAAAGCCACGGTGCACACACACACACACACACCAGATCAACGTCTGAATGCGGTGAAAATGGTCGAAGCGAGATGAAACCTTGAGCGAAGCGCAAGTCCTGCGTGAGGTAAAAATGGCCGACGGCCCATTCTCGTGGCGTAACGGCACTCCAACGATTCCCTTCGGAATCGACCGCAAAACCTGTCACGCAGGTTTATCTGTCACAGCGACGACAACTCTGTCGCAGGAATCCCTTTCCCGGGAAACCCAACGTTCACTCGTGACTCTCGTTCGCCAACCGTTCGCTCCAGACCTCGAAGCAGCTAGGCTTCTTGTCCGACTCACTTGCTCTGCCTTCTCCTCCTCCTCTTCCTCTTCATCGTGGTCCGGTTCCGGTTTCATTTAAAACATTAACTTTTTTACCTTTTGAAAATAGTAATCTATATTTCCCTCAAACGACAACAATAATAGTACATCGAATCAAAAATGTTTACAGTGGATGAAAACCACAACAACGTAAGTGACAAATCCATAACAATATCCAGAAACCCAAAAGACCCTGAATACCAAAAAACCCCGAAGATCCAAAAGACCCCGAACACCCAAAATACCCCAAAGGACCAAAAAGACCCCAAAGGACCCAAAATACCCTGAAGACCCTTAAATACCTAGAAGGCCCAAAAGGAAGCAAAAGATCCAAAATACCCTGAACACTCAAAAGACCTTGAAGAACCTTAAATACCTTGAAGACCCAAAATACCCCCGAAGACCCAAAATACCCCGAAGACTCAAATGACCCAAAAGACTCCAAACACCCAAACGGCCCCAAAGACCCAAAAAGACCCCAAAGTCCTTTAAAAAATCCTTGAAGAACCAAAAGCCCCATGAAACCCTGAAGACCCCAAAGACCCAAACTACCCCAAATACCCAAAAGCCCCATAAACCTCAAAGATACAAAAGACCCAAAAGACTCTGAACACCCAAAAGACCCCGACAACCCAAAGTACCCTGAAGACCCAAAAGACCCCCGACAGCCCAAAGACCCAAAATATACTTTTGACCAGCTTGTACCCTTCACTATGTACAGCTTTAGCCCACCTGTAGAGGACCTTTTTAGATTACAAACAAATGATAAATAAATAATATCACCAATATTACAAATACATTTGAACAAAAATTGTTTGTATTATGATTGGTGTAAATCATGACAACCCAGAAACTCAAGTACCGTCATTATGTTCAGTTAATACAAGCCCGTGCCTCTGTAGTGACGTGTCGTGAGGCGAGCGCAGTGAGCCGATCCACACTGGTGTAATTAATAGACGTACTCAGAAACTCAGGTTTCAATAGTGTTTAAATAATAGATGCACTCAGGTCGGAATATCATGAAATTAATAGACGTACTCAGGTTTCAATAGCATATGTAATTTATAGACGTATTCTAGTTTCAATGGTGTCTTTTTATTATAATGGAGCAAGCATATGTGGTTATGTATGTATATTTGTGGTCAAAACATCTTCTTCTTCAAATTTTCATTAAGAAATTTTGTCATGTTGTTTATATATACACAAAGAATTAAGTTAAGCACCCCCCCGTTTTTTTACAACCTCGCACATTACAAGTTTGTTGTCGTCAAAACAGTGTAATATACCCATGATATTGCTATATTTTCTGGAGAAGTGATATTATGGTCACATAAAAACATAACAATCATGCCGTTTTCAATATTTTATTCTGAATAATTTAAGGTGAAATTTTTTGGGAATTTTAGGCATATTTTCACCTCAATTTAAGTATGGAGCTATAGGTCCATCACGGACAGTGTGGATGACGTTTATGTTTTCTAACGTACAGTCATTGGTCTGAGAAGACCTCTAGCGATCTTTGCGTCAATAACGTGTGTAGGACCCACGTGATCGGATGGAGCAAGGTGCTGTGACAACCATCCCCTGGCCTGCGTACAGTCCTGACCTGAACCCCCTCGAACACGTTTGGGACATGTTGGGACGACAAATTGCGAAGATGGTCCCTCCAATAGCCAATCTGGATGAATTGGAACGTGCATTACATCGGGAATGGAATAACCTGCCACAGCAACGCATACGACGGCTTACAGGGTCTATGAGACGTAGGGTTGAGTCAGTGATCCGATCACGTGGGTCCTACACACGTTATTGACGCAAAGATCGCTAGAGGTCTTCTCAGAACAATGACTGTACGTTAGAAAACATAAACGTCATCCACACTGTCCGTGATGGACCTATAGCTCCATACTTAAATTGAGGTGAAAATATGCCTAAAATTCCCAAAAAATTTCACCTTAAATTATTCAGAATAAAATATTGAAAACGGCATGATTGTTATGTTTTTATGTGACCATAATATCACTTCTCCAGAAAATATAGCAATATCATGGGTATATTACACTGTTTTGACGACAACAAACTTGTAATGTGCGAGGTTGTAAAAAAACGGGGGGGTGCTTAACTTAATTCTTTGTGTATATTTAAAGCTTTGTCATGTTGTTTTGTCATGTTGTTGTCATGTTGTCATGTTGTTTATATATTTAATTTTGTCATGTTGTTTATATATTTAAAGCTAACCTAAGAAATGGTTAGCTTTAAATATATAAACTAACCCCTGAGGTTAGGTTAATAACCTAACCCCTGAGGGAGGGGGAGAGGAGACTGGGGGACGGGGAGAGGAGACTGGGGGATTGGGAGAGACTGGGGGACGGGGACAGGAGACTGGGGGAGGGGGAGAGGAGACCTGGGCAGGGGGAGAGGAGACTGAGGGATGGGGAGAGGAGACTGGGGGAGGGTGTGAGGAGATTGAGGGAAGGGGAGAGGAGTCTGAGGGAGGGAGAGAGGAGACTGGAGAAGGGGGAGAGGAGATTGAGGGAAGGGGAGAGGAGACTGGGGAAGGGGTTGGAAAGGAATGAGGGGGGAGGAGTAAAGCGACCCCCACTCTTCCCCGTGTGTGACTCACTCTCCCCCGTGTGTGACTCACTCTCCCCCGTGTGTGACCCACTCTACCCATGTGTGACACACTCTCCCCCGTGTGTGTGTGACCCACTCCCCCCCCCCCCCCCGTGTGTGACCCACTCCCCCCGTGTGTGTGTGACCCACTCCCCCATGTGTGTGTGACCCACTCCCCCATGTGTGTGTGACCCACTCCCCCATGTGTGTGTGACCCACTCCCCCGTGTGTGTGACCCACTCCCCAGTGTGTGTGTGACCCATTCCCACATGTGTGTGTGATCCACTCCCCGGTGCAGTGTGCGTGATGTGGGAGCGATGGGGGCAGGGAGGGAGAGGATTTGAGCTCTTGAAGTCACATTTTACATGAGATGTAATGACATATTTCAAACTGTATTTCCCATGTGCACGCACATGCATTCACATGTTATCAGAAGTAAATACATTGTGTAGAGTACATCATTTGTGGTTCTGATAAATTGCTAGTAGCCATTTTGTAAAACTGAATCTGCAGCAGCTAAATTAAGATGTCCAAATGTCACACACGTCCATGCCGATGGGATTCCCACGGGTGACCGCAGTAGTGTGTATATATATATATATATATATATATATATATATATATATATATATATATATATATATATATATATATATATATATATTGTTACTGATCGCGGTTTAGATGTTATGATGGGCCGAGCGGATGGTCCAACCGCGACCGTTACAGGATCCCCGATTCACCCAGAACGTTGGCCGGATCGCACCGCGGCTGCTCAATGAGGGAAAAGACTAAAACGACGAAATGCAAACAGGAAAAGGAATAAAACGAGAAGACGGACAGAAGAGTAATTGGATTTATTGTACACACACAAGCAAAAAGGAGCAATCAAGTTTATTTACAACACATAAGGCGCAGGTGACACAGTGCAAATACTAGCTTATACAGACTTAATTAACCCAGGGACAGAACAAACAAAACAAACTCACGTACACAAGAAGGGTGGAAAGGCAGGAGGTGGATGGCTGGAGGGAGAGGAAGGTCCAAGGGGGTCCTGCAGCACGATCGGCGCGTTTAGCAGCCGCCGTTCCTTTGCGGCCCTGCTCAAAACCGCCGTTCAGGCCCCAAGCTGCTGTTGTGGCTGCTGTGGACGTCGCGTGCTTTCCCAGGACTTGTCTGACTCGTCTGGTCCAAACCCTCAACTCTTTCTTGGTCCACTCACTCTTTACCCCCGACTCCTCACCGCAACCAACGCAACCACTGACCACCACCACCGACTCCTCACCGCAACCAACGCAACCAACTGACCACCGACTCCACTGACTGACTCTGACTCTCTCACGCCACTTGCGCGCGCGCCTCTTTATAGCGCCTCCAGCGATCAAGCCGCCGGCCTTCAGGACACGCCCATCGGTGTGCTCACCTCGGCCCTGGTTGGTCACGCGACCCTCTGGCTCCGCCCTTGATGACGACGGGCGGGCACGCCTTTCTTCTCCGACCCGAGCGCTTGTTCAATGGTGGTTTTGGAGGGGAGGTAATTGGCAATCGAGGCTCGGCAATGACGAAAGGGGATGTGAAAGGAAATGGAGATTTTGGGGATGGGAATGAAAGGGGATCTATTCTCTTTCACTGGTGCAATGGAGTACTTCAATTAATGGGAGACACAGCCTTACCCTAAAACACAGAATAAGAGATAACTATCAAACAGGGGTATTCTATTATTTGGCTGACGTGTATGCTTGTGGACTAATTATGGGATGCCCTTTCACCTTTACACAGCTCCGGAGGCAGGGGGCGCAGAATAACCAATAAGGATAATAATAATAAAGCACACAATCAAAAAAATATACACAGTTCTCATCTCCGCAACAATATATATGTATATATATATATATATATATTTATATATTTGTGTATATATATATATATATATATATATATATATATATATATATATATATATATATATATATATATATATATATATATATATATATGTATATATATAAGCAAAGATTTGCGTTTGGGAGTAAATCCAAATGACTCCATGGTAAGATCTCCAACCTTTAATTGAACAAACAATGACTCAACGTTTCGATTAACAACATGTGACAAAGCCACACGCCTCCGTTAATCTTCCTCAAGCGTGATAAAATCATCTCAACATCCCCTTATATGCAAAGTGGGGTGGGCAAAGCTGGACAGCCAATGAAACCGTATCACACCGCTCTCGTGAACGGAGACGTTACTGACCAAATTCAAAAATCAACCGCATATTAAATGTTCAAAATAATCCTGTAAGCAATGCTGGATTATAACTCAAGTGTTTAGAAAATCAGGAACAATCATTACATTTAATTATAATTCATTACATTAGAGAACAAACTTTTTCCTCCATTAATTTCACCATTGAAGAGGAGAAAAATGGAGCCCTTCCCTTCCTGGATACACTCGTAGCAAGGGATCCCAAAGGAGCCTTAAAGGTAACGGTGTACAGAAAACCAACACACACTGATCGCTACCTTGATTTCAATTATTGCCATCCAATGGAACACAAAAGATCGGTGGTGCACACCCTCTCAAAAAGAGCACGTGATTTACCATCTACCTTTGAAGACAAGATGAGTGAGGTGGACCATCTTCAAAATGTGTTTAGAGCAAATCGTTATCCTGACAGCTTGCTACCCAACAGGAAAACGACAAGGGCTTCCCCACACAACAGGCTGAGACCGAGAGAACAACCAAAGGGTTTGTGTGTGCTGCCTTTTGTACCGGGGGTTTCACAGAGGGTCGGCAGAATTTTGAAATCGGCAGGAGTGAGGGTTAGGTTCACACCGGTGTTCACCCTTCGTTAAGCCCTTATGAGGGTCAAGGACAAGCTTCCGAGGAAGGATAGGTCAGGGGTGGTATACGTAGTGCCCTGTGGTTGTGGAGCTGAGTATGTGGGTGAAACCGGGAGGACCTTAGGTCAACGTATTGCTGAACACCAAAAAGCATTTGAATGTAATTATCCCAGCAGATCTGCTATTGCCAAACACGGCCTTAAGGAAGGCCACACACCTTTATGGGATAGGATTAATATTTTGGGTTCCACACCCAACAGAAACAGAAGACGTGTTTTGGAGGCTTGGCACACAGAAGAAACTGTTACCTCGATCACACAAGAGGTAGTTGACTTACCGGTAGCGTTTGTCCCACTCTTGTGTAAACGAAGCAGGCATTCCGTACTTTGAACAACGAGTCCACATAATATGTCACACAAGGTTTTTATTCGGACAATTTGCCCCCTCCCTCCAAACCACCCTTCCCCCAAACCCCCCCTCCGCTTCCACCCCCCCCCCTCTGGTTCCCCCCCCCCCATTTTATCCCCCCCTATAACCCCTCTCCTTCCTGCATTCCCCTTTACCGCATAGGGCCACATGTGATGATCTTGATATTATGGCAATTATATTTTATCTTAAAAAAATTTGCTTTAATATATTTGCAGTTTTAATTTAATTTACAATTTAATTGTTTGCAAGTTTACCTTTTAATTAAATGTAATGATTGTTCCTGATTTTCTAAACACTTGAGTTATAATCCAGCATTGCTTACAGGATTATTTTGAACCGTTAATATGCGGTTGATTTTTGAATTTGGTCAGTAACGTCTCAATTCACGAGAGTGGTGTGATACGGTTTCATTGGCTGTCCAGCTTTGCCCACCCCACTTTGCATATACCCCGCCCACTTTGCATATAAGGGGATGTTGAGATGATTTTATCACGCTTGAGGAAGATTAACGGAGGCGTGTGGCTGCACATGTTGTTAATCGAAACGTTGAGTCATTGTTTGTTCAATTAAAGGTTGGAGATCTTACCATGGAGTCATATATATATATATATATATATATATATATATATATATATATATATATATATATATATATATATATATATATATATATATTGATCAGCGGTTTGGGAATATCTCAAATTCATCCAACTTTTTAGTACTCCAAACTCTAGTTTTATTGGAACAACAACGTTCCGGCCAGCAACCCAGCTTCAGCGGATCTCCACTAGCCTTTATCAAGAGCAATTTTTATTGTTTACTTCCTCCCGGATATACCTTGGGTGGGAAGGAGCGGGGTCGACCTATTCCATTGACCAATCACAATGCTGTGTTGAGACCACGTGACCATTGACGCATGGCAAAGTTGTGTTGTAAGTGTTTTGCATTTGTTAGAGAGGTACATATATATATACATATATATATATATATATATATATATATATATATATATATATATATATATATATATATATATATATACATATACATATATATATATATATATATATATATTGTTGCGGAGATGAGGACTGTATATTTTTTGATTGTGTGCTGTACTATTATTATTATTGTTTATTCTGCGCCCCCCTACCTCCGGAGCTGTGTAAAGGTGAAAGGGCATCCCATAATTAGTCCACAAGCATACACATCAGCCAAATAATAGAATACCCCTGTTGATAGTTATCTCTTATTCTGTGTTTTAGGGTAAGGCTGTGTCTCCCATTAATTGAAGTACTCCATTGCACCAGTGAAAGAGAATAGATCCCCTTTCCTTCCCATACCCAAAATCTCCCTTTCCTTCCCATCCCCAAAATCTCCATTCCCTTTTACATCCCCTCTCGTGATTGCCAACCCTCGATTGCCAATTACATCCCCTCTCGTCATTGCTGAGCCCTCGATTCCCAATCACCTCCCCTCCAATAACCGCCATTGACCACGAGGCAGGGTCGGAGAAGAAAGGCGTGTCTCCACCTCGTCATAGAGGGGAGGAGGGGCGTACCCGCCCGTCGTCATCGAGGGGGGAGCCCGAGGGTCGCGCGACCAACCAGGGCCGAGGTGAGCACCCCGATGGGCGTGTCCAAAACGCCGGCGGCGTAATCGCTGGAGGCGCTATAAAAGGCGCGAACGGAAGTGAGTAGAGAGTTGGTCTGAGTTGGTTGAGAGTCGGTCGTCAAGTGGAGAGTGGTGAAGAGTCAGTCAGTAGAGGTGGTGGTCAAGTGGTTGCGTTGGTTGCGGTGAGGAGTCGGTGGTAAAGAGTGAGGGACCAAGAAAGAGTTGAGGGTGTGGACCAACGAGTCAGACAAGTCCTGGGAACGCAGCGGAGGCCGCCGCAGCAAGAACACCCAACAGCCAAAGGGGGCCTGAACGGCGGTTTGGAGCAGGACCGTAAAGGAACGGCGGCTGCTAAACGCGCCGGTTGAGCTGCAGGACCCCCTTGGACCTTCCTCTCCCTCCAGCCATCCACCTCCTGCCTTTCCACCCTTCTTGTATACGTGAGTTTGTTTTGTTTGTTCTGTCCCTGGGTATTTAATTAAGTCTGTAGGTAAGCTAAAATTTGCACTGTGTCACCTGCGTCTTATGTGTTGTAAATAAAACTTGATTGCTCCTTTTTGCTTGTGTAAATAATAAATTCAATTACTCTTCTGTCCGTCTATTCGTTTTATTCCTTTTCCTCTTTGCATTCGTCGTTTTCGTCTTTTCCCCTCATTGAGCAGCTGCGGTGCGATCCGGCCAAAGTCCTGGGTGAATCGGGTGAGTCAGGGATCCTGTTAGGTCGCGGCAATACCACCGCTCGGTAAATAACATCTTAATCCGCGATCTGTAACAATTGGTTGTCAGGAGTTGGATTCGGACCTGGGACTAAATTTGTTAGGCCCAGATTTTGGAACACCAATTGTGTTATATCCGTAACAATTGGTGTCTGGGAGTGGGATTCGAGGCCCGAACCAAATTTTTTAAAACGAATAGAGAAAAAAAAAATTTGGTCAAAATTACGAGCTGCCGAAATTTGTTTTTTTTTAAAGAAAAACCCGAATTTTGAAATCGCGCCATGGCTGGTCAAGGCGACGGGATGCCGGTGGGAGAGATAGAGGGGTTAGGAGAACCCAGGATCAAATGGAGGAGAGCAATGAGGAGGCGGTTGAGGGAGTATCAGGCGCGCAAAATGGCGCCTCGCACATGGCCACGGCGACCGCGCCCACGACCGTAGCAGCGCCGCAGGTGGATTCGAACCTTTTTATGTTGCAAATGGGGGCCCTTATGGAGAGGCTAGAAGCAAAAATGGGGGTAATGGGGAACCGGATGGATGCTCAGAGTGAGCAATTGGGGGTAATGAGGGACGAAGCGAGTGGTACCGGTGAGGGGTTAGACAAGAAATTTGGGAAGTTAGACAATAATTTTGAGGAGTTAGACAAGAAATTTGGGAAGTTAGACAATAATTTTGAGGGGTTAGACAACGGGATAAAAGAGGTGAGACATGGGTTAACGGGGGTGGAAAATAGAATGGCTGCCCAGGAGAATCAGATAGAGGGGATGAAAAATGGGTTAATGGGGCTAGAAAATAGGATGGAGGACAAATTGCGGGAAATAGGGGAACAATCTGCTAGGGAAATCAAACGAATGGGAAACCAGATAGAGGAGGTGCAAATCGGGTTAGAAAGTAAACTGGATGCTCAGAGGGATGAATTGGGACAGATGAGGGTGGCATCTACAAAAGAGATGGGGGAGATGAAAGAGGAGATACGACGAGGTGTGGGTGAGGAGGTCTCGGGGCTACGCGAGGAGGTAAAGCGAGGTGAGAAGCGTATGGAGAAAGAAGTGAGGAATAATACGGCTAAGTTACAAGGGGGAATAGAAGATCTGACGGAGGAGGTGGAACAGCTGACGGAGGGACAAAAAGAACTAGTGGAGCAGGTTCAAAAGAACACTGCGGTACTAGGAGGGTTAAAAGCGACACAAAGAGACATCAAGGAAGACTTAATAGCGACACAGAGGCAATGTCAGATGGTACGTGAGGAACTGACAATGAGGGTGGACGAGGTGACAGAGATAATGGAGACAAAGGACCGGCAGGTGAGGATGCACATAGAGATGGTCACGGTAGCCTTAGAGGACGAACTTGAGGAGACGCACCGAGAAATAAAAGAGGTTAAACAAAAATTAGAGGAAGTGGAAGAAGAGGTGAGTGAAATTAAGAAGGGACGAACAGAAACTAAAAGAGAAATCCAGGAGGAGGTGATGGAATATGTGCAAGGTCGCTGCTCAACTCATGATGTGATGCTCACTAACCGAATAAAGAGTTTGCAGGTGGCAAAGGAGGTGCGACGACGAGGTACGGAGGTGAGTGGCAATGTATATGATGTGAGGAAAGCTTCAGTCGGCTTGGGGATTGGTTTGGATCCGGGTGTTCGTGAAAGGCCGTTGGTGAAGTGTGCGACAGGTCTGGTGTGCGAAAAAAGAGGTGTGCGAGAATGTCCGACCATGGGGTGTGTGAGGAAAAAGTGCACGCCGAGGAGTGAGTGTGCCGTCAAGAGTGAGTTGGTCAAAGTGCGTGTGCGAGGGGGTACATGGAAGCGCGGTGTGGTGAGTGTTACAGAGGAAGTAACAAAAGAGTGTGCGCGAGAAAGGTGTGTAACGGACAGGTGCATGGGGAAAGAGTGCGCTGTCAAGAGTAAGGGGGAATGCACGCCTGTAGTGAGTGTTACAGAGGGTGTAACGGGAGAGTGTGCGCGAGAAAGGTGTGTAACGGACAGGTGCATGAGGAAAGAGTGTGCTGTCGAGAGTAAGGGTGAGTGCGCGGTCAAGAATGGAGGTGGAAGTGGTGAGAGTGAAACGGAGCGTGAGTCGGTTATGACAGGTGAGCGAGGATGTACACCTGGAATGGAAGGATGCACACCTGGAATGGTAGAGCGTGTGTGGGAATGCACACTTGAGTTGGTCGTGAGGCACGTGGTTGGGTGTGCGGGTGAGAGCACACCTGTGATTGTCACAAAGGAGGTGACCAAGAAAGGGGCGCGAAGAGGTGTGTTGGTGAGGTGTGCGAGCGACAAATGTGTGCCAAGGTGTTCGGTGGTCAGGTGTGTGACCAAGTCGGTGAGCGGAATGAGGGTACCTGGGTGTGTAAGGAAAGGTATGAGCAAGCAAGGGGTAGCGTATGCATGTAAGCATCCAGGTGAAGCACCGACGGTAACCGGGTTAAAGGTTAGAACGACTTATAGCCGAATCGGGCCCTCGGTGCGCGTCGGGCAGCTTCGCGTGCCGCGAGGACCAGCGGGGATCCGAACCACGGCGGTTTCGAAAGAACCGCCGTACGCGATCCACGCTGTGCCTCGCTTGGAACGGCCGCGTCCGGGCTCCACTAGGCGGAGCGGGCAGCCCGATAGGAAGGGTCGTCATGGCGACCACTTTCTATTGAGACGTGCCGGCAGGTCGAGATCGGGACATTGGATGGCTCCACGCCGAGGTGGTGCGTGGGATCTCGGCCCGGGTAAGCCCCCGTCCCTGCCACGAATGCGGGACGTATCCAGCCGCTGGCACAAAAGAACCCGCGTTCATGGCTCGGCTGTACGAAGCCGAGCTTTAGAAGGGAATTGGCGCACCGAGAGGATGTAATAAGTAGACGGGTGATGAGGATAGTGTTTTGGCCCCGAAATTAGAAAAAAGCAAAATTTGATGATGGTAGAGTGATTGGCAGTAAATGGCAAATTTTTGAATTGGTTGGAATTTGGACGAGCAAAATTGATAGAGAGACCCCCGATGTGGTGGGATGGCAAATCCACCATCCCTCACAGACGTGGGGCAAATGCGCTATAGTTTATGGGGTGTATGGCAGTGAAAACTAGCCCGGGTGGGTTAGGTTATATTGTGTGTAGGGATCTAGAAGAGATGACATTAGGTAACGTTAAGTTTAGTTAGTGACTGATACCTGTAGGGGGACGCAGGTAGATTAGTGTGGATGATAATGACGTGGGAGCGCAATAGTTTAAAGGGACGACTGGGAAGCGCAAGTTTCAGAGGGGAGTAGTTAGCTGAGATGATGCCGTGTGTTTGAAGATTGAACAGGTGTGATTGCACAGGTGTGATTGAACGGGTGGGATTGCACAGGTGCGCAACTGAACAGGTGTGTGGAGCAGTGTATGAGTGAGTAATGGTGATGTGTGTTGTGTTGACCAACTGGTCCAGGAAGAGGAGGAGGGTGCAGGTGGCACCAGGTGATTGCACAGGTGTGCAACAAACAGGTGTATGTGGCTGTGTGGAATAAATGGAGTATTGGAATGGATGGTCGTGGAGTGAGTATGGTGGAAATTGTGGAGTGGAGTGGATGGTGCGAAGGAGTGAATGGGGGAAGAGTGGACCCCCATCACGGATACCCGGGGCGGGTAGTGTAAGTGTTAGGTAGAGGGTACAGGTAAATTGTGGTTGGATATTGGCATCTGTGGTGCGAGGTGAAAGAATGGTATTTGGATGGGTGCATTAGTGTTGTGGAAATGGCTGGGCGTGTAGCCTGTTAGTGTGTGTAGTTGGTTTGGGCACTCCACCACTGTGAGGATGTCGGCCAGGTGAGGCCGCAGGTGGGCTCTGGGAGCCGGTAGTTGCGGATGGGGCCCGAGGATCCGGAGGACGGACCCGGGTAGCCCAGTGCCAGAGGGCACCATGGGGTGACAGAGCCAGGAGGGGCTGTCCCCAGTTAGTTAGGTTAGGGTGAGGAGCTAGGTAAGCTCGGGTGGCAACTACAGTGGTGGAGGTGTGCAGGTGGGTAGACCTGCTGGGAGAGCTACACGTCGCAGCCCAGAAATTGTGCGAGAGCACCGGGAGATGAATCGGGGGAGTGAGACCCCAAATTGAGAAGCACCAGAGTTTGGGCAATGGGAATTGGTTTTTAGAACCCATAGTGTAAGTTGGCCAATGGATTGGCAGGGAGAGACCCCGGGTAGTGTAAAGTGTGTTAAAATCATTTAGAGGATAGTTAGGATGAAGGATCTCCTCGCACCATCTGCATCCACTCACCTGAGGTGACAGGTACTCCACACCATGCCATGGTTTGATTATTTTTTACTGTGCAAATGTTTGGATTGTGAGACGCATCATGACGTGGGTGTGACATTGTGCTTTGATGTTCCATCTCTGCCTCCTTATGAGGATTGATGATGAATTTGGTGATGGCAAATTTTGAAGTAGAGGGATTGTGGAGACGAATTTGGTATAGGGGAAATATGGGGAAGACGTGACAGTAGTGACGAATTTGTAAATGTGTAGATTTTTGTACATATGGGGTAAGGGCAAGGGTAGGGTAGGTGACAGGGGGGTGACGTACGGTAGGGACGAGCTTTCTCACTTCGCCCTCCGTACGCATTTCGCCTTGCATTGCCTTATTGATGTGTACCCTTGTGACCTTACCCCTCGCTCAATTGTCTTTCCCCTTTTGTCTCCCACATGACCTGTGCGCCACTGGGTGCCGAGGGGAGCGTGCGTGGGTCGGCCATTGTGCGCCCGAAATTCCCAGAACCAGCTGTCTGCATCGATGCACCACATTATGGACCACATGTCTGTGGCCGAGCACCACTTATGGACCCCATGGGTTGGGGCATGGCCCCTCTGCTGGAACCGGCCATGAGGGCCCGAAATCTTGCTGGCGGACCTTGGCCACAGGGCACCGATGCCCCACAGGTGAACCACACATAGTCGGCCCCTGTGGGCCATAAATAAAATAAAAACGGACACGTTAGGTGCATTCTTTTATTGCAAATAGGCCGCAGCAAGGGAAGATGACAACACCAGGAAAATAATAATAACCAGCAGAGGGAGCCGAAGAGCAAGAGATCACCTGCAGGGTTAGGGGTTGTTGATTTTATTTTTATGGAACACTGATGAACTATGGTGACTGCACCGATTGGTGCTTGGGTGTGTATTGGTGCGTTTTTGGGTGCTTTAATGGTGCGTCGATGCAGAGCAGACTGTCTCCCCCCCAGAAAGAACAATTACAGGTCCTGGGTTAGTTTTGTAAATAAAAATAGCGTCATTGTAAATAATGCTTCCCACCGTCAGGGTATAGTTTGAAGACCATTCCGCAATTCGGTTAACTGTGGGCGTAAGTCTGTTAGGCAGGGTGCAATGGAGCAGCGGGACACATTTATTTATGTTTTAAAACTGTCGCACTCAGGGTCAGGTTAAAAGTAGAGGGAACTACACCTACGTGTCACACTAAAAGTAAAAGTTGTAGGCCCGGGACATGCCTAAGAGGAGGAGGGTGCAGTGTTGCGGAGATGAGGACTGTATATTTTTTGATTGTGTGCTGTACTATTATTATTATTGTTTATTCTGCGCCCCCCTACCTCCGGAGCTGTGTAAAGGTGAAAGGGCATCCCATAATTAGTCCACAAGCATACACATCAGCCAAATAATAGAATACCCCTGTTGATAGTTATCTCTTATTCTGTGTTTTAGGGTAAGGCTGTGTCTCCCATTAATTGAAGTACTCCATTGCACCAGTGAAAGAGAATAGATCCCCTTTCCTTCCCATCCCCAAAATCTCCCTTTCCTTCCCATCCCCAAAATCTCCCTTTCCTTCCCATCCCCAAAATCTCCATTCCCTTTTACATCCCCTCTCGTGATTGCCAACCCTCGATTGCCAATTACATCCCCTCTCGTCATTGCTGAGCCCTCGATTCCCAATCACCTCCCCTCCAATAACCGCCATTGACCACGAGGCAGGGTCGGAGAAGAAAGGCATGTCTCCACCTCGTCATAGAGGGGAGGAGGGGCGTACCCGCCCGTCGTCATCGAGGGGGGAGCCCGAGGGTCGCGCGACCAACCAGGGCCGAGGTGAGCACCCCGATGGGCGTGTCCAAAACGCCGGCGGCGTAATCGCTGGAGGCGCTATAAAAGGCGCGAACGGAAGTGAGTTGAGAGTTGGTCTGAGTTGGTTGAGAGTCGGTCGTCAAGTGGAGAGTGGTGAAGAGTCAGTCAGTAGAGGTGGTGGTCAAGTGGTTGCGTTGGTTGCGGTGAGGAGTCGGTGGTAAAGAGTGAGGGACCAAGAAAGAGTTGAGGGTGTGGACCAACGAGTCAGACAAGTCCTGGGAACGCAGCGGAGGCCGCCGCAGCAAGAACACCCAACAGCCAAAGGGGGCCTGAACGGCGGTTTGGAGCAGGACCGTAAAGGAACGGCGGCTGCTAAACGCACCGGTTGAGCTGCAGGACCCCCTTGGACCTTTCCTCTCCCTCCAGCCATCCACCTCCTGCCTTTCCACCCTTCTTGTATACGTGAGTTTGTTTTGTTTGTTCTGTCCCTGGGTATTTAATTAAGTCTGTAGGTAAGCTAAAATTTGCACTGTGTCACCTGCGTCTTATGTGTTGTAAATAAAACTTGATTGCTCCTTTTTGCTTGTGTAAATAATAAATTCAATTACTCTTCTGTCCGTCTATTCGTTTTATTCCTTTTCCTCTTTGCATTCGTCGTTTTCGTCTTTTCCCCTCATTGAGCAGCTGCGGTGCGATCCGGCCAAAGTCCTGGGTGAATCGGGTGAGTCAGGGATCCTGTTAGGTCGCGGCAATACCACCGCTCGGTAAATAACATCTTAATCCGCGATCTGTTACAATATATATATATATATATATATATATATATATATATTATATTTATATATATATATATATATATATATATTCATACGTATATGTGTGTTAACAGGCCTTGTCAAAGCACAGCACAAATTTTAGAAAGCAGTGTGAACCTATTACCTGGTCATGAGATTGTGCAAAGCAACTGACATTGTGTCAGAAACAGATATTTAGTTCTGGGTATTATTTGTTCTGCTGACATGACAGTAGGCCCTATCCACATCATTTCACAAGTCACTGGTTTCTTTGGAATCCGGTGTGTGTGCGTGCTATTTTAGAGCTGACCGACTTTCCATGATTGAAGGAAAGAAGATGAGCAGGCGCTGTCTGTGGGTCTTTTAGTCCGGGCAGATCTTATGCTAAATAGAATAAGCCTGCGACCCCTTAGCCCTTTCGTTCCCTTAGGTGTTTATTCCCCAGTCCATCAGTGAGTTTATTCTGTTGCTGATGCACACCACCAATCAACGGCTCATTGCTTCCTGCAACAGCTCGACGTATTTTTCAGACAAGGTGTATCTGTCATAGTCATAACAACACGGGGTATGCACCAAAAATATTCTGTTTTGCCGCTTGGCTCGTGACATCGGCAGCCATTATTCATTTTTGGATATCAGATGATGTAATTTTTTATTGCTTTAAAATTACATTGGGTGTAGTGCCTGTCAAACGACGTCCTATCTGCAGGCGATCGTATGTTATGACCACCATCTTTCATTTTAACATCACTATTGGGCCACTTGTTATACTTGTATGTGGTGTGGGAAGGAAATGCATTTTGAGTGGATTTTGCAGTTCTAGGAGCTGTTACTTATCTATTTTCACCTACAGCACAGGCCAAACACATTCTTTCTCCTGCAGGAGAGGCAAGCGTTGCTTTGAAATGGTCTCTTTGGTTTCATGTGGAGAAGCTCAGTGCTGGCACGCATGTTAAGTGCACCGTGCTATAAGTGTGTTTAAAATGTAAAGCGGAAGTGAGGATGCAGTGAAATCTAATTAGTTCATCTTTTTATCATTATGCATACCTGTACCAAGTTTGACTTGGATCCCTTCCGCCATTCTTAAATGATTGCGGTAACTAAATAATTGTAACTTAACTTGACCACTTTGACCTCTTGATCCCAAAATCAAATCAGTTTTCATTGCATCATTATATATAATTATACCAAGATTGGTGAAAATCCCTTAACTGGTTCACAAGTTAGCTCGGTAACAGAATTTTTACCTGACCGACCTGTCGGTCTGACATTTGACATCTTGACCCCAAAATCTAATCAGTTGATCTTTACATTATTATACATACCTGTACCAAGTTTGAATTAGATCCCTTCAGGCGTTCTCAAGTTATAAACCTATTACAGACTTGGACCTTTGACCTCTGGACCCCAAAATCAAATCCGTTCATCTTTGCATTATATTACATACTTGTACCAACTTTCGTCAGAATCCCTTCACTGGTTCACAAGTTATCGCAGTAACAGGATTTTTACCTAACATGACCTCTGAACTTTGGCCTTTGACATAGTGACCCCAAAATCTAACTATTTCATCTTTACCTCGATATACATACCTGCACGAAGTTTGACCAAGATCCCTTCAGGCGTTCTCAAATTATCGCGGTAATGAAAACCTATCACGGATGGACGGACAGACAGATGGATGGACGGACGGACGGCCAGCCAGAAGGGGAACCCGAAAACATAAAAATTCAAACTTTGTGTCAGACGAAGTTCAACGTGCCAAACAGTGTCGCTTAAAACTTTCTTCTCATTTTGTTTCTCTGTTCCCATCTTTTAATATTACTGTTATTCTTAAAAAGAAATAGTATTTTTATTATGCACATAAAATGCAACAAATTATGGCAAATAAATAGATATCCAACCAAATTATCTTTAGCCCCTGATTATTTCTTCCCATTGAGATAAATTGCACCATTGTGACGTCACCATACAGATTGCACATCGTCGTCACATGACATATTGGTGTTTATTTAATGCATGGTCTAGTTTTGTGAAAGAGCTGGGACGAGAACAGATCAGACACAACATAACAAAGGGAACAGCAGCAGAAAGGGGAACACCGACAGCGGGGAGAAGGTAGACGGAGACGGACAAACAAGGGATGCAGTTCACGATGAGGGATATGGAAGAACGCAAGGTGTTGACAAGATGAATACATAAGGAACATTATTGGGAGGGGTGGGGTGTGGTTTAACGGGGGTAGAAAAGATCATGATTTTGGATGGGGGATGACCTGAGATGGTGGTGATCAGCTCTCTTTAAAACAGGGAGGGTGAGCAGTTGTTGTGGATTGAGGCATGGTCATGAGTAGGGGGTTGCTGGTGGATCATGTGCGTCCTGCACCTGGGATGGGGGGACAGAGCAAGGATAGGGCCGAGGATGCAAGGCCAGAAATGAGGTGGGATAAGACAGAGAGACCATCGACCTGTCGGCGATGACAAAGTGTTCGGCCCATGGACTCAGCTTCATCATGAGAGATTAAGAGTAATTTAGAGTTCACGGACTGTGTTTCTGGGTGTTATTTATATTTGAAGAAGAAGAAGAAGACTTTTGGACTCAAATATGCAAACATAACCATATACGTTTGCTCTATTATAATAAGATTAGACCCTTTAGAACCACAAGACCCTTTAGAACCTTCACAACCCTGAGACCCATTAAGACCCTAAGGACCACGAAGACCCACAAATAACCCTAAAACTCTTAAGACCCCAGCAATCTTTTAAGACCCATAAAACTCTTTAGAACAGTGCTTGATAAACTGGGTGGGACAAGAATATTTTAGAGGAGCACGAGGGGTCTGTGGAAAATGCTGGTATGGAAGGCTTACTCTGCAAAAGGTGCACACAAATAAAACGATGTACTGTATGGTTATATATAAATAAATAAATAAACAAAGGACGTCGTGTAGAGTACTTGCAAAATCCACCCCTACCTCTCCCCCCAAAAATGTTTCCATGGAGACATCAAATTGTCCATTTCATTAAGATTGAAATTGACGATCTTAATCATAGATCGGGTGCATCGGATGAAAATTGATTATTTTTCAGATGAAAATTGATGACTTTATAAGTTTGACCTTGAGTTGACCTTTGACATTTTGACCTTAAAATAGTTGCTTTTCCAATTCAGTGATGCACTATGCAATTGCTGTTTAATTTTCAGGTTAATAGGATGAAAATTTATGATTTTATAAGTTTGACCTTGAGTTGACCTTTGACCTTAAAATAGTTGCTTTTCCCATTCAGTGATGCGCTATGCAATTGCTGTTTAATTTTCAAGTTAATAGGATGAAAATTGATAATTTTCAGATGAAAATTTATGATCTTGAGTTGACATTTGACCTCAAAAATAGTTGTTTTCCCAATTCAGTGACTCGATATGCAATGCCTTTCAACTTTCAAGACAATCGAATGAAAAATAACGATTTTAGAAATGTGACTTCAACATGACCTTTGACCTCAAAATCAATAGGCTTCTCAGTTGTTCAGACCTCCATAACTTAGCTAAGTTTTATGACGATCGGTTCAGAATTGTGACCTGAGGGCGAGTGACAAACAAACGCACAGACGGAATTAACAAAGTCGATCTTCGATTTTGCAAGTAATGAATATGAAGAGGGCGAGATTGTGTTTGTGTGTGTGTTTGTGTGTGTGTTTGTGTGTGAATCTACCTTGAGGAATCTGCACGTTTACCCATGTATCAAACACGTCTTAGCTGCAGGTTCTTTAACGTTTAAGGTGAGCTTATGTTCTTCAAAGTGAAGAGCTTGTGACGATCATTTTAGATTTAGAAAGTACTTGCTTGTCATACATATTAATGTTCATAGTATTGTGTTGCACAACAGCTGGCGAAATGTGCGTTAATAATTAGAACTGTAAATGTAATACAGGTATGTCTGTTTTGTGACCTCCACCCATCGGAGGTGGAAGGAGGATGTTTTTCGAACAGGGAAAACAACTGTCTGTCTGTGGCCGTTCTAGTTTTTATTGTGATATGAAATGTTACAGGTATCCGTGCTCTTTCAGAGACGCTCGTGATACCTGTCTATGACTTGGCTGATCATCCCAGGACGATTTTCAGCGCTACGGTAAAAGATCACTGATGAAGCACATGTCACATATTTCATTCGTGTCTTTATTGAATGACCTTCTTCCACGCAGATTCACTGCAACAAAACAAAACGCACTACTAAGTTCCACATACAAGACACACAGGTCGGCATGGCTTTCGGCGATGCATGGTAATCATAAAGATATATAGACACCAAATTCTTGTTCTTCTTCCAAATTCCTCATTATTAAATTGACAAACAGACATATGAGACCATTGAATCGGCAAACCCCTGGAGGGCGATTCTCACACTGGCAATGCACAAAACCTTGCAATAATGCTCTGCAAATATTAACAAACTCATTATAACAAAGAACATATCCCAACTAGAACCACCTTTGAGGCCATTTTTCCCCGCAGGGCGGATGTTGGCCTTTTTCGGGCACCCTGGTCCCCTTTTTGAAGCAATGTTTTATGGCCGGATGCCCTTCCTGCCGCTAACCCTGTTAGTCGCCTCTTGTGACACACAGGGAATTACCAGTGAACTGGTACTCAATTTGCCGACCTCGGAAGGATGACAGGCTGAGTCAACCCCCCTAGGAATCCCAAGCCGGCACCATAACCGCTAAGCCAACACCAGGCTGTATCCCAACTAGATGGCATTCATAGAATACTTGCCTCGTGCAGTGGACATGGTGCGAGCAGACTCTTCTCTTTTTTTTAAAGGGTTTTTCTTTTGATCAAATATGGCTGCCAGACCACGTGACCGATGACGTCATACGTTTACATTCTCCACTATAATTGTTGCGTAGATCACGCTCAATAAATTTCAAGTGGACTAAGCGTTGTAGATGTACTTGTCGAATTATGATGGCATAATGAAAGCACCAATGACGTCATCGTTAACAACACGTATTCCCCATGCGGAGTTCTTTACAATGAGCCACGTTTCATTTTTTATTTTTTTTCCCTGGAGCGGCTTTGGAGATGGAGGTCCAAAATATTTTGGTCTTTCCAAGATTGTGCCCGTACGACATGACCTATGACGTCATAATTATCATTTAAAATCTACATGATTAGGCGCATACTGTGGTGGGCATTTCGTGTCAATCTGACCAATGGTTGCTGAGAAAATGACTTTAAAAAATGCAGACACGTACGTACATACTCAAATACATATGTATGTATGTGTGTAACCGATTGGCAAAATCTTCTGCACATGTATACTCTCGTGTATTGTTTTTGTGCCAAGTTTGAATAAAATCGGTCCATGCATGTCCAAAAATGGTTGGGGACACGTTTAAGTTACAAAATGGCCACCAGTCAGCCATCTTGGATCCCGACTCCTCGCCGGCCTAGCTCCCCCCAGCTTTGTCTGTGCTGTGTCCCCTAAATATTCCTTCAGGATGCACAAGATCTGCCAGAAACCCTCGACTGGTGAAACTACCAAAATCAAGATTCCCTGCTCACCTTCACTTTTTCATTCCTCTTCATTCCCGCCTTTGTAACATACTCCCACACTCTCTTCAATCCCTCTCCTCCCTCCAGATCTTTAAAAAAGCTTTTCACCACCATCTATAATCTTCCCCCATCCAAAACCTTTATCTTTTCTACCCCGTTAAAACACCCCAAATCCACCTCTTTCAATCTCTGACTTCATTCCTGAAATTCCTCGTATTTATACCGTGTAACACTCTCCTCCTCCTCCTCCTCCTCCTCCCCCCCCCCTCCTCCTCCTCCTCCTCCTCCCCCCAGCCCTCTCCCTTCCATAGATCTACCGACGTCCCTGCTCTCTGCTGTTGTTGTGGTTGTATTCTTTCCTCTCTCTCACACTCTTCTCTACGGCTCTGTTTATTGTATGTTTTATGTGTCCATGCATGTTTTCGTGTTTAATGTGTTAGCTCTTACACGAGCCTCAACTCTGTATGCAATAGAAATAAAATAAAAAACGTCGAAAAAAAATGACATGCACATGTAACCAATCATTCATTTTCTGTCTGCCAAGTTTGAACAAGATCGATAAATGCATATCCAAGAAATGGTTGAGGACGTGGTCAATATCGGATTTTCACGGCATAGCCCATAGGGCAAAGTCGTCTACAACAGTTTTTGTCTGTCTGTATGTATGTATGTTCCCTCAAACGTATACCAATCAGAGCTGAGGATCTGGTCACATGACAGGGTGATGGATGTGATTACGCCTGATGTCATTACAGCGGTACGGCGGCTGACTCTCCACACACCGCCATTTTGATTTATATGCCTTTCATACCGAACATATCGTCGAACCTGTCATATATCACTATCGCCATGCTCTACCTTTATGTTTTTCATTCAGTGTGAAACACAAACAAACCGATTATTAAAATGACCATCACATATCGAAAGCTCAGACGTTACGGACTTCCAACAAAACGGTACATACGTAACCCTTGTGGGGTATAATTTAGATTACAGTAGATCTTCCCTCAGTTCTGTAAGTAAAACCTACCTCACTGATGCCTGGAGTCCTCCCAATTTGTTTGTTTAATGTTATAAACAGCATTAGCGACTGTTAAAAAAGCTAATCATGTGTGTTTGTGGTTTATAATATTTTACAAGTCTGGCTACGCCACTGTTAGACTTTTGGTCTTGTTTACAACGAAAATGGCCACCAGTCTACCAGTCGGCCATGTTTGATCAAATCGTAAAATAAAGTGAGGTGCACGTATATACCATCATGTACTGTGATTGTGCCAAGTTTGAACAAAATCAGACCATGCCTGTTCAAGAAATGGTTGGAGACACGTTTAATTAACAAAATGGCCGCCAGTTGGCCATCATGTATCTGATCTCAAAAGAAAATGACGTGCATATGTAAGCAGTCATTCATTATCTGTATGCCAAGTTTGAACAATATCGATAAATGCATGTTCAAGACATGGTTGAGGACATGTTCAACATGGGTTTTTTTTACAACTAAAATGGCCGCCAGTCGGCCATATTTGATTGCATCGCGAAAGAAAATGATGTGCATATGTATACCATCGTGTATTGATTGCATTTGTGTCAAGTATAAGCAAAATCAGTCCATACATCTCCGACATATGGTTGCGGATGCACACACACACGGACGGACGGGGACGAGATCCAATCCATAAGCCCCCGTTTCAGACTAAGTCCAACCGGGGGATAATACACCTCATCCTGGCATCAGGATAGAGACGCAGGCTACACCTATCAATCCATAATTAAAGTTATCTGATGGGCAGAAAAAGGTTGCCATTACACAAAATTTATCTATTTTCAAGATCGTGACCGCTTTAGGGTAACGTAGCGAAGATTAAACAGTAAAATGCAGCTCATATAAGATGATTGGTTGAGAGAAAAAGTACGTGACATAGCAACCCGCGAAACAGCAAATGCGAATAGGCAGTTTACAGATCATCAACCACTGCCGTCCCACAGCAGCAAAGTTATGACTCAACATGTGACGTAGAAGCCGGCGAAACAGCAAATGCGAATAGGCGGTTTACAGATCATCAACTACTGCCGTCTCACAGCAGCAAAGTTATGACTCAACATGTGACATAGGAAGCCCGCGAAACAGCAAATGCGAATAGGCAGTTTACAGATCATCAACCACTGCCATCTCACAGCATCAAAGTTATGCGTCAAGGCAGCTGGAAGGCTGGTGAAAACGTGGTAGTTTAGCGGTTGCCGAAGACGATAAGAAGAGGCCATTTCGTTGGGTACAAAAGGTACTTTATTGTACAGAAATCTCCAGCAACTGCTCACGAACGGAAGTCGTAATGGCTTATATAAAACAAGCACCCTCTTCGGAGGGCGTGGCTCCAACAGCCGCGCATGCGTCACGACGACACAACCAAACGCCCATGTGCGTGGGTTAGAACAAACCCATCGTAATGGTAACCGTCACATGCGGATAAGTGAAGTAGGTAACCGCGACATGTGCATAAGGTAACCACTACATGCGCCCCCCCCCCCCCAGAAGGCACGCCACGGGCGTGTACGTAGTTCGCGGGTGGAACAGAGCCGGGCCGCGGGCGGAACCGAGCCGGGCCGCGGGTGGAACAGAGCCGGGCCGCGGGTGGAACAGAGCCGGGCCGCGGGTGGAACAGAGCCGGGCCGCGGGTGCTGAGCAGCGGTAGCAGTTGTAGGTGCAGCAGTAGGAATTGCGGGAGTGGTGGGCGGGGCGTGGCGGTGCCCACGAGGTGTGCAGCAGCATCAGCCTCGGGATCCGCCGTAGGAGCAGTACTAGGAGTGGCGAGCAGCAGTACTCGGCCTGTGTGCACGGAGGTGACGAAGTAGCAGTACTCGGCCTGTGTGCGCGAAGGCGACGGGCAGCAGTACTCGGCCTGTGTGCGTGGAGGCGACGAGCAGCAGTGCTCGGCCTGTGTGCGCGGAGGCGACGAAGTAGCCGTGCCCGGCCTGTGAGCGCGGAGGCGACGAAGTAGCAGTACTCGGCCTGTGTGCGCGAAGGCGACGAAGTAGCCGTGCCGCCAACGCCCCGTAACGGCGTCCTTCGGAGGGTCCCGGAGCTGGTTCGCCCCTCCAGTGTGGAAGAAATTGCGGTCGCAATCCTGCCGTGTTCATTCGGCCCCCGAATACGTTCGGGGGCAACGGGGTCACCAGTTTAGCGGTTGCCGAAGATGATAAGAAGAGGCCATTTCGTTGGGTACAAAAGGTAGTTTATTGTACAGAAATCTCCAGCAACTGCTCACGAACGGAAGTCGTAACGGCTTATATAAAACAAGCACCCTCTTCGGAGGGCGTGGCTCCAACAGCCGCGCGTGCGTCACGACGACACAACCAAACGCCCGTGTGCGTGGGTTAGAACAAACCCATCGTAATGGTAACCGTCACATGCGGATAAGTGAATAAGGTAACCGTGACATGTGCATAAGGTAACCACTACAGTAGGATCAAATCAAGGCTGGTGTACAAAGGCGCTGCAATCAGCCACAATATGAATTGTAAGTAAAAAGAAACAGTATTTATAAATGGTTCACGAGTTATCAAGTGACCACTATATTCGTCATGTGTGTGCGTCTGTCTGTGTGTCTGTCTGTCTGTCTGTCCGCAGCATAACTACCCGATGATATCATCCGGTCTTGATGAAACCTGGGTGGGAGGTTGATATCATGATCTAGTTGTGTCCTGCTTAGAGTGGGCGTATTGCGCCCATTGTGGGCGGAGCCACGCCCGAAAAAGATGTCTTTTTAGGGGGTAATCGAGTTCAAGCTACATCTTCTCCGAGGGAGTTGGTGGAATCTGACAGGGGTTTCGATATTTGGTTCGGCCAATGTCTAGCTAGCCCCACTGAGCTCGATTTTTCATTTTTTCATTTCATTTTTCACCGAATTTTCGGTATGGTGAAGCTAACTAACCTCATAACTGATTATACATTATTTTCTATCTCATTTCAATGTCAGTAACCTTCGTTTTGACATTTCCGGGCCTGGCCTGTCCAGGCCTGTTTCAGTTACAGTCCATCCTTTGTCACTGAATACCGCTCGCTCGTGAACCATCGTCGTCTCCTGACTTGTCCATTTAATTAATGAGTACCTGCTTGTGCTACCTCTGTGAATATCTTCTGCGTTGTTTTGCACACCACCTGGTTGCATTTGGATTATTGAATAAAATAGTTAGTGGAAGATGTGGCGCTGGGCCAGAGATCGGCTCGTTAGGGGGGCTGGGGGGGGGGGGTTGTAGTTTAAGAGCCACTGCTTTAGAGCCTTCAGAACCCTAAGACCCTCTATAACCTGAACACCCTTTACTACCCAGAAGACCCCTAAAACCCTCTAGACCCTTATCACCCTCTGACCACTATGACCCTTTAGACCACTAACATCCTTTAAGATCACAAATACCCTGAAGACCCTTTATACCCCGAAGACAATTTAAGACCCCTAATACCCTCGACCTCACTAAGACCTTTAAGAACCAGAAGACCCCTTTCACCACGAACACCCTTCAAGAAACTGAAGACGCTTTGGACCCTGAAGGCCCTTTAATACCCAACAGATGCCTATACACCCTTTAGATCCCTAAGCCCCTTTAGATCCCTAAGTCCCTTTAGATCCCCAAGTCCCTTTAGATCCCAAAGACCCTTTAGACCACTAAGACCCTTTAACACCCCGATGACCCTCTAGACCACTAAGACCCTTTAACACCCCTAAAACCCCTAGTCCCCTAACATCATTGAAGGCCCCGAATACCCCAAAGACCCTGAAGACCCTTTAACACACCTAAAATCCCTTAACATCATTTAAGGCCCCAAATACTCTAAAGAGCCTGAAGACCATTTAAGACCCCTAAAACCTCTGACCCCTTAAGACCTTTAGACCCTTAAGACACTTTAAGAACCTCTAGAACTCACCACTCTTATAAACCCAAAAGACCCCTTCAACCACTAACACCCTTGAAGACACTAAAGACCCTTTGGACCCCTAAGACCACCGAAGACCCTATAGACTCTGATACACCCTTTAGAACCCTTAGACATCTAAGACCCTTTAGATCATCTTAGACACTTTAGAACCCGAAGAGACTTAGACTCCTTTCTACCCTTTCGACCTTCACACCTTTCGGATTTTTAAGACCCTGTAAAACCCCTTTGACCTTCAGACACTTTTTAGATGTTTTAAGACCCTTTAGTCCCCTTCAGACAATTGCAATCCTTTAGACCTTAAATTACACCCTTCAGACCCCTTCGACCTTTTAAGACGCTTTTGACCCTTTTGACTTTTGCCGACATTGAGACCATTTGACCTTTACAACTTTACAGGCCTTTGACCTTTACACATTCACATTTGAACCATTGCTACCTTTAATTTAGTACGCCCTTCCATTTATTTGGCACACAAAATACACCACACAAAACAAGTTCTGGCGAGGTTCTGCAATCTCTGATTACTCTTTCTTGTTTCCTACGTGTGATTCTGTATCAAATTGTGCTAAATCCTTTATGATAGATCATGAGTGAATCAAAGGCGGTGCGTGCATCCTCCATTCATCACTTCGCAGCGCTTCTTGATTCCATAATTGAATTATTTGCATTTTCCATTTACTGTGAGCTCCGGTACTTGAGCCATCTCAACGGTAAAGGAGACCGAGTGATGAATAGTTACACTCACCTGTGTGAAAATTTTGAAGAAAGCGGACAGAAATTATATTTTTTATTTATTTAGAAATTTAGAAATGTCATTTACTTGAATTTTATTTATTTTAATTTAGAAATTTTATTTATTTAGAAGAGCCTTTTATTTTTAATGTTATTATTGTTTAAATTTTTTTTGCTTAACTGACCTCCTGAAAGGAAGTTGGGGGTAATGACCTTAACCCTCGTGCTGATGAAGGCAATTGATGAGAATTAGCTCTGGATTTCTCGGATCTGGTATTATTGAGCACGGCAAAGTTTGTGCCATTGGGGAGGAATGTATCGAGCATTTTTTATTATTTAATTCAGGATTTACAGTTCCATTACGATGCTGACTTTGTGAGAGCAGGATATTGGGCCAGAGGAAACAGACTCCAAGGTGATGCGTTGAAACATTACTTTCTTTCTGTCCTCATTAAAGTGGCATTTTGTCGATTTCTTGATCACCATGCATGAGCCTAACCTTCAGAGCAAGGAGAGTGGTGAAAGGTTATTTTAAAAAACCTCATTTGCCTCTGAAACTATTTTATGCGATTTATATTGCCTCTTGCTCGTGAAAACAACTACTTTGATGTTTGTGAAAATGCAGCAAGGCATACAAGATCAACTAGAAAGAGCAATCGGAGATTGCAGACCCTCACCAGGACGTGTTTTTCCTGTTTTTTAAGGCTTTTGTGTTAAAACGAATATGGCGGCCGAACTATGTGACTGATGATGTCATCATTATTTTTTTTCTCCACCAATTTATCCCTAGATGCTCAAGAAATTTCATCTTGATCTGATGAAGCTTTGCACTTGTTGATTTATGACGTCATAATGGAGGCACCTATGATATCATCATTAACAAATTTTAACCCGCATAGAGAGTTCTTTACAATGAGCCATGTCTCAATTTTTTCGATGTGGCGCTTTCGGAGATTTTGAGGTGCAAAGTTTTTCGATTTTTCCAAGATGGCGCCCATACTACTTGACCTATGACGTCATAATTATCATTAAATAATTATACAGGTGGAGTTGCACCTATGGTGAAAATCTCCTGTCAATCGGATCAACCGTTGCAGAGAAAATCATATTTATTCTGTACAGACAGATAGACAAACAGACAAACAAATGTGCTCAAATGCAATACCCTCTCCTCAGGTGAGGGTAATACCGTGCCCTGCCAGAATGAAATGAACACCCTGATTGGTGGAAACCAACTTTATTAAAACAATCTGTGTTTTCAAGAATCATCAAATGAACTGTTTGGATGAGTATCTGGTAACATGTCCTTTGGCATCATCCAATGTTTTGTATCCCAGTCTGAGCAACATTTTGACAAATGTAGAGTAGATTTTGTTGCAGCTCTTTTGTATTAATTGCCTTTTCTGCATTTCTGAAACTCTGCCAATAACTCACTTCTCATCCCAAATTCCAGACTCATTGCTCACCTCCACCCATTTGTTTCTCTTTTCACCCACCTCATTCAGACAGTGATATGCAAAAACTTGAAAAAACAAAATTTAAGCGAGAATGGCACTCGGTTGAGCGCATACCTTCGCTAGGCTGATTAGTTTACATTTTGTATCACTGATGACTGATCGGCCGGATCTGGATTCAGACCTGAAGCAAAATCTAATCTGCTTGTTCTTGTTACGTAACCAACACCAAGTGTTGTCAAAACCAATCCACAACATTTTGAGATATCATTATTTATTCATGTATATATATATGTGAAGAATCAGCTCTTCGTTTGCAAAAGAAGTCCACAATAGCCTGAAATGACGCAGCTTTATTAAAAACCAACTTATACAGATCCGGAAGAAGCCAAGACATCTACAGCAAGAGCCAGTCTCATGCCAAGTCAAGCCTTCCTGAAAACACATTGATTCCCAGTCCATTTATATAGGGACACGTTTTATCAGGAAATCTCCGAGGGAACAAACAAAACTGGGAGAGGTTCCTCCCCGGTGGGCCTAGCCCCCACCGTCATCCGCTCTGTTATTCGGGGGAGTCAGCCCTTCCTTATCATTCGGACCAGATATAGTTTCAAAAGCTCCGAGGTGACGAAAATGTAACTCACAGAGAGAAGAGTGCATGCTTGGCCAAACAAACCCATATATTTTATGGGTTTGTTTACATGAGTAATTCAAAGCATGTTTATACAGAGTCATGCGTCGCTGTGATTAATACAAAATATATATGGTAAAAACAATAGGTTTATGTCTGCAATCTAATCATTCTACTAGCGTTACACAAAATCACGCGCATGTGAGTGTGGTTTTACGACCGGCCTTATCTAGCCTCGAAAAAGCACACGTATACAATTTGTCCAGCATGACCTCAGCGAGCCTTTCCTCATCCAAAACTAAAACGAAGCAAAAACCCTTTATTAACTTTATGAAAATAGCATTTTTAAACAACATTTAAATCATAACACATTAGCAACCAACGTCTATAACTGAACTTTAGGCAATAACAAATCTACTACTTGACATTCCTTCCTCTTGTCTCGTCGAGACAAAGTATCTTAAGAGACAACGTGCCACATCGGGCTTTATTGAAAAATAATTGTGTAATGCGGGTATTGAAAAAATAATTGTGTAATGCGGGTATCTCCCAAGGGCATATCGTGCGCCCAAAGCGCCTCGCCCGTGCATTTGGCGAACGTGTCGTGTGGTGCGTGCTCGGAGCCTGAGGGCTCAGAACATGAAAGTCCATTAACGTTTCGGATCCACAACGAAGGTGTCTGGTCCAGATGAGGTTCTGCTCCGCCAGAGGGCCACCACCTCCCCTGCGGAACTTGCTCCCCCCACCCTTTGCAGACCCAGTCCTTGCAGATCTTCGAAGTTAATCAACGATCATGCCCATGAGGTCCCTCACGTGCTGCTGTTCTGGGGAATACATAATATTGTCAGTATCTTGTGTCTCAATTTCCTGGTCAGGGTACAGAGCGTAAAAATCCGATTCACTTGAAGCATTTGAACTTAATACATATGAAGCAAAGAGAGGAACTTCCTTTATGTCAAAGTCTCCCTTGGGCGCCTGGTCGGCTTGCGGGTCTAGGATATCCACGTCGGGTCCCTCGACCGCCAGACCCAGCGTCGCAATCAGATCCATAGTTGGGTTGAAAGGGGGCGTGCAGCTGTCAGCTTGTAATACATAAGCAGCGTTAGCCAGTACACGCAAGGGGTTTATAGCACAAGTATCACAGTCATCACATACACCGTTACAGGCAGCAGCCAGTTCCCACATGGGATCCACACAAGTATCACAGTCGTCACAAAATTCAATACAATTTTCTGGAGCGTTGGTCGCAACTGCCTTGTTGAAGGACCCGTTCAGGTCGACGGCCTCTGTGGTCAGAGCCATAGTCGTTGTCGGCGGCTTCTTCACTTTCCATCCTGTAAAATACTTTCTCATACAGAGGAGGACTAGAGATTTCATTAGTGCCCCCCAAATTACTACCCCGATTATCACAGCCAGTGCGGTCAATAACCACTTCACTATGGTGCCCGTCCATCCCTGGACCCAGTCAGTGAGCCAGCTAAATGTATAAGAATTTTCACGCGCGATCCGATCGATCCAATAGTATGTCATGAGCCGTAGCGGTGTCGTTTGCCACCTTTTCTAGGGCCAAAGCCAATTTATCTATCCGGAAACTATCCATGACTGTGCCCGCTCCTGGGAAGAAGAAACCAAACACCTTTTCCCATAGACTCCCGTGTAGTTTAGTGGTTCCATCTTCGTTCATGACTGACCTCTTATAACGCCTGTCCAAGGACTTTGGGTCTAGCTCATCCAGTATCTCAACGTCAGGAAGGACTGAACCCAGATAACATGTGCCCCCCCAATTATTTGGTAAATAGGGGTAAGCCTTGTCGCCGCATATAAACATTGTCCCATGGGGTGGGACCAGGTGGGTGGATAAGCACTGGAGTCCCTTTACCACCCCATTAATCCTACTAACCCCCCTAGAGAATGTTATAGCCGTTATGTTGTGGTTGTGTTTATCTTGCAGTACTATTCGTAATGTAATCCCCGAGCTCCCTTGTCCCAGCTTCCCGGGGAGAGTGTAGGCGCATTCTGATTCTCCCATACGCAAGTGGCCGGAACCCTGGAGGCAGACCCTCCCTTTCTGTGGTTTGACCCAGACGGGGGCAGGCCTCTCGGCCACATGGGCAATCATTGACGGGCGATAATTAAATTGTCGATTGCAACTCTTGCCGTTGTCAACCCCTTCTCTTTCCAGCGTGGTGACTAAACATGGGGAATCGATAGGTTGTGAGCAGAGGTCATTGAGGGACAGAGGTAGCACTATCGTGTATTCCTGTGGTGCCTGCTTGGGGAAAGCGCATGCACGACCAGCAGTGTGTCCTATTTTGAATTGTTGCCACTTCCCTGGCCACTTTCCAATATGTGTTTTCACCCTTCTTTGGGGCCTTATTCTGGGGTTGTGGCGTGAGTATGTATTCGATGCATGGTATGTAGTTCTTTTCGCCACCGGCCGCGCCAGGGGTCCAGACGCTGCACCGGACCTGCATGGTCATGTCTTTCCCTAGGCGCGTGCGTGTTTGTAGCTTAAAATCAGGGGTTCCCCATTTGTATCCTGGTTGGGCCAAGGTCTTAATGCTAGCTTGCCCGTCTTCCCGGAACTCTCGTTGCTTTTGTAGTACCATGCCAACGCGTCCAGGCCCTGCCGACAGTGCTAGCCAATTTATGTTCACCCAATTTGTGTGCAGGGCTTTCTGTTCGAAACATGGTAGTGATACTCTTTGTCCCCATGTTACGGTGAGGTGTCGGGTTTCGTTTTCGCATCTATTGGAATCGGAGTTTCCCCTAGCTGCTGTCGCTATCAATAGTATTGTACCTATGATTAGGCCCATCCTTACTGTGGTTGCTGTGGTGTAGTGTCTGGTGCTTGTATGGCCAACTTACAGTGCGTGGCGTGGATCCACGAGGTCTTGCCCTCGCAAAAGACTGCCGTTGGTGTAGTCAGCAACACCTGGACTGGTCCCTTCCACCTTGGTTCCAAGGCGTTCTTGCAGGTGAAGTGCTCCACGAACACCTGGTCTACAGGTCTCCAATTCATAGATTCAATTCATTCAATTCATAGTTTCATAGAACACCTTTTCTCCAATTTCCTAATCCACTTTTTTTTCAAGTGGATCCAATTTTATCCAATATTCAATTTTTAAATTCAATCCCATTTAATCCAGTCCAATTCAAATTAAATTCAATCCTTCTCTCAGCATCCCATTACCTGTTTCCAACATCAATAAAAATAAAATTATAAAATTAATAAAAATCAATCATCTCAAATCTCAAATCAAATCAAAAAATCAATCAAAATCATAAAAAAATCAATAAAATAATAAAATAAACGAAAATTACTTCAGCGAGAGTTTCAACTAGAATTAACACAAACAAACCACCATTAACCTCCATTAACACAAACAAACCACCATTAACCTCCATTAACCTCCCCCTATTATTTATTTATATTCACGAATAAACAAATAATAGAAATAACCTGGTCTACTTCCAATTTCAATTCTGGTCAGTTCTGGTGTCTGGTCACACACAATGTTTTCCTCACCCACTGTGATTCGCTCAAAATAGATTCTCACTGTTATGTCTGAAATTCGTCTCATGAAAACCCATTCAAGAGTCCGGTGTAACAGATAGCCAAACACATAGACACGCCGAAGACCCCAGGGTACCCATCAAACTAGCTTGTCCGCAGATCCACAACACAGCGAAACATGTAACTTTACTAAAATAATCACTTACTCATAACTAATACTCATAATAACTCATAATTACTTATGTAATTACTCATACCAATACTTACTTAAAATAATGTAATATCCCAATCTTCACCCCCTATGCAAATCGAAGCACCCCGGACGATCCACAACCAATATCAACCACTGTAGCCGTCTTCCCGACTCCAGGCAGCCACACGCAGCCACATACATCTCCATCCACGTCACACAAGACAACAGCCAACGAGTGTGTCCACCACACAGAAACCTT
The DNA here is from genome assembly GCF_964187855.1 of Myxine glutinosa. Taxonomy (NCBI): domain Eukaryota; kingdom Metazoa; phylum Chordata; class Myxini; order Myxiniformes; family Myxinidae; genus Myxine; species Myxine glutinosa. The sequence goes on along the minus strand of NC_136271.1, from coordinate 53,437,249 downwards.
TGGCAATGCAACAACCGAACTCCCAGACAACCAACAACAAAACCCAATCCATCTCCATGGCTCATCAAGCAGTTCCAACTTAATCCAGCTTCACATACCGATTTCCCCAAAAACTCGTGAAACTTCACCCCCATTCTGGAAAAACCCTTAGTCTAGTAGGAAGACTAGGTCCCCCTGCACCCCCCGGAGATATACTTCTAATCAGTGTTTCTAGATTGGAAAAAATGTGTAGAAAATGACTAGCTATGGCCCCAAGCTGAAAAAATGTCCCACATACCATTTTTATGCAAATTACTGCTGCCATTATCAAAAAAACGATTTTTGACATATCTCAGCCAATATTGCAGATAATTGAAAAAATAAGGTGTCTAGACTCATGTTTTGACGGGTGTAGATCATGATAGAACTATTCATAACAAGATCACCTGTGTCTATGGTTTGCTAGTATGCTAATTAGTGCTTTATTTACAAAATAATCACAGTTTTATGAAATAATAGACTCATATTAAGGTCCGTCTACACAGACGTTAACACAAAGTTTTATTTTTCTAAATATTACAACTGTCAAAATAGTCCTAGCACTCAATGTGACCACTCTTCTCTTGCTTGTTTTAGATAAACATCATTAGCATTAGTGATTCTACACTGAGTCAGTCATCATCATTTTCATCGAAATCGTCAGAGTCAAACTCTTCTTCTCCTTCCTCTTCCTCAGGTGGCCCTTGCGCACCTTTTCCTCAAAGGCATGGTACTTTTTGATGAGGAGTAGAGTTGAGGGGTCTTTGAGGGCTTCATCGAGGTGCTCTCGGTTGCAAGACTGGGTCATTCTGAGAAGCACAGCAGGGTCAGAGATCATGATGTTCTCCTCCTCAGTGAATCTCTCCATCAACAGCCTCTCCATTGCCTCACACACTGTTTTGAGGCAAAAGAGGGACTTTGCGTAGGCCTTTCCACTGAGAACACCTTTGAGAGATCCACTTGTTACTAGTTGTGCCTCAAAGAGAATCTCTGCATATCCAGAACCACGCATCTTGTGTCCAGTGAGCATCCCGATGTAGTTCATGGATGTGTGGAAGGGTCCAATCGTTACTACATGACTAGCAAATTCATTTGGCCAGCGCCAGATGATGGGAAGGGCTTTCATGCAGACACCCAGATCAAATGTATTCAGGACCCATCTCTGACCCACCTCAGCAGTTGCTGCCTCGGAACGCTTCAGTAGCTCACGAACAACTGCGTTGTCTGTGATCGGTTGGTGGATAGGCGTGCAGTAGTCGACTGTTGATTTGCTGGGTGGGGGAGAACCAGTTGCAGAGGTGAAACCCCCTAGCCCAGGCACAGGCTGCAGGCCACAGCTTCCGATGTATCTGATGAAGAGCCAGATGTAGTACTCTTGCATCGTAGTGGCATAGACTGTGTCATTCTCTGCTGGCGGTGTGAATGATGAGCCTTCAGGGAACTTCGGGCCAACGCGAGTAAAGTGCAAGGGTGGGAGAGTTTTTGGTGTGTCGACCTTCAGGCTACGCTGTTGTGACCTATTGATGGTAGGTAGCATTCGGTCCTTGCTGCTCTCGAACCCGGGCTTGACCTCCTGCACCATGATTCCTCCAGCACTGTTTACAATGTTGCTGCCGTGCACACTGGTAGTGGTTTTATTCAAGTTGTCCCACTCACAGTGGAATACAAGGTTGCCCTCTCCTGTCACAATTTGTGGTGTACGATAAGTTGAGACTTCATCCAGGACCTTGGCGAGAGCAGTTTCCAACTCCAAGGCGAAATCGTAGCTCTCAGAGTGTCCAAGCCTGTGTAGTATTGTGGTGAGCTGTTTGCTTCGGAACAGGTGCCTTACAGTCACACAGAGGAGAATGTGCTTTGGTAACTTCCATTTTCCATCTGACACTGCACGGCACAGATCTTGTCCAATGGAGAAGACCAGACGCTTCACCTTTTCTGTCTCGATGCCCTCCTTGCCAGTCATTAGCACGCTGAGAAAGCGGACAAGGTCTGGAGGTAGGATGTCTTCAGGATTGAGCTCCATGTCTTCAGCTGTTGGTGGCCATGGTTGGTCTTTACACTCTCTGAAAGCCTGTAGAATACCCTGGCGAAGTTGGAGGGCAACATTTTGGTTCTTGTTTGTGCTTCCGAGTGTGAATGCTCGTGCGAGAGCATTGGAAACTGTTATGTTTGAGCTGTGCACAAGCCAGAAAGAAATGACATCACATTTGTCATGATCAACCTTCGTGAAGTGGATATGCTCCTTGATTGGGTCATTCTGTAGGCGTTTCAGTAGTTTCTCTGACCGATAATTTGAGTTCTCATATCCATTCAGTTTCAGTTCCTCGACATAGAGCAAGCGCAAGGAAGAAAGCTGTAGAACTTTATTCTGCTGGATGACCTGGGTTTGAATGTGTTCCAGTACTGAGTTGAATGCCTTTTCATGGGCGGCTGACATGCAAGCCTGCTCCTTTGGTGCTTCGGCTCTGTGAATCGCACGCTCATAGTTGTAGAATGCTGTGCGGAAAGCTTTAAAACATGACGGATGGTGTTTGGCCTCACATGCAAAGAGGTCTTTGTTTTTCACCTTTCGATGGAGTCGATAGAGACCCATTTTCTCAGCCCGTGTTTCGATTTGCTCCCATGCATTTTCTTTGTTTTTAAAGGATGGGAAGGTTGTAGGCCTCTCAGTATTGCGATGAGCATCTTTGGTCTCAACTTTCTCACAAAATATACACTCTGGCGGGAAGATGGGTTCAGCAGAACCTCCTGGTTTACGAGGAGAGTGATGCCATGATGAGGTTGATGGCCCTGGTTCTGTATCATCTCCCAGGCGATGAAAGTGGCGGACAAAGTGCTTATAACACTTGCTGTGATATCCTACTCTTTCTAGGTCATCAGGAAGAGTTGCCGGGATCTGATCACATACTGATTGCATACGACATGGGGAGTCATGCGGTTGGTTGAGACGTCTATCCCGGATCTTTTGAAGCAGTTGCAGTTTTTCTGAAGCAGATCCTTTAATTTTACGGAGGGGCGTGAAATCCCCATGATCAGACATGGATGGTACATGAAGGATGCATGTAGGAGGAGAGCTTTGGGCTGCAGGTTCTACACTCCGTTTTCTTTTGGGCATGCTTGCTGTCGATGTCTACCATCACTGTTAAATGACAAATAAGAAATCACGAATGATGTTAAAAGTGCCTGTGAAAGGAGGCTCTGAGTTTTCAGTGAGGTAACAGAGGTTCTGAGTCATGTTCTACACTAGGGTACTTTTTAGCTGACTAAACCATGTTTAGTGGCATCAAAAGTGCTAATAGCTAAAACATCTAAATTCTTCCACACTAACGTTAGCTATCTAGGCCAATGAAACATTGTGCTAAGTTACTGTAGCTAGCTCAGCTGTCGTGCCTCTTTCTGGTTCAATTCATATACAGAAGTCAACAGATATGTCTCATGTTTGGCATTAACAAAAGTTTAAGTTACACCGACATTAGGAACATACTGTACATAGATGAGGCTAGCTTTAACGTTAGCTAACATGGTGCTAGCTGGCTCAGCTGTTATTCTGCCTGTTTATGATTTCATGCAGAAACTGAAGTCAAGAGTGTGAGTAACATTATAGTTAGCATCTTACCTGGCTAGATTGGAGGATGAATACCAAGAACAACACACAGATGGAATGGAAGACTGAACTTTCAACTGAGGTATTCAATAACATCAACGTTACCAATTGATACGAGCGCGCGACATTACCAATTGATACGAGCGCGCGAGCGCGCATGTTACATGGATGGAAATGTAAAATGGCAGCTATAGCAGCACTAATTTGGATCTCTAGTCTGTCATTTCTGCACTGTGATTGGATAACATAAAAAAATATGTTTGGGAGTTAACAGCAGGAGTTGGTAGATTTTACGTGGGCTGGGTGAGAAACCTTTAAATAAGCAAGTGAAAATCTCTCGCAATACAAAGTCAATGGTGGGAAGAAAAGTTGAGTGGTACCAATGTTACTGCCAATGTCCCGCCCCTATGCAAGACTCAGGAGCATCTTGTTGACATTTAACCTTGAAAATACCTGGGTTTAGACCCCTTATGTACCATGTTAAGTTATCTGCAGTATTAACGTATCCTTATCATTTGTAAAACTGATTATTTTGTAATTACAGCATTAATATGCATACTAGTATACCATAGACACATGTAATCATGTTATGAATAGTTCTATCATGATCTATGCCCTTCAAAACATGGGTCTAGACACCTTCATTTTTCAATTATCTGCAATATTGGCTGAGATATGTCAAAAATCGTTTTTTTGATAATGGCAGCAGTAATTTGCATAAAAAGGGTATGTGGGACATTTTTTCAGCTTGGGGCCATAGCTAGTCATTTTCTACACATTTTTTCCAATCTAGAAACACTGATTAGAAGTATATCTCCGGGGGGTGCAGGGGGACCTAGTCTTCCTACTAGACTACCTGGACTAAACCCTGACACCCTAAATAACTTCAGACCCATCTCCAATCTACCCTTTCTGTCAAAAGTTTTGGAACGTGCTGTGGCCACTCAACTCAAACATCACCACTCTGCCAATAACCTGTATGAAACATCCCAATCCGGATTCTGCTCCAGCCACAGTACTGAAACTGCTCTCCTCAAAATCACCAGCGACCTTTTCTCTCCTCTGATGCCGGCAACCTCAACATTTTCATCCTCCTCACCTCAACGCCTCCTTTGACATCATCAATCACACCATCCTCCTCACCCTGTTTAGACCAGCTTGTGCCTATTAAACCCAAATCAGTTCACTCCCAAGCCCACAAGGACCACCTACAGCACTGCAAAGATGTCCTCTACTCCACCTACTACCCTCAAATTATCCACTCTGGCTCCGGAATCCCAAAAGCACTCTTCTCTACAATAAACAAACTAAATAAACAAATAAATAAACAAACTTTACAACGTGAACAAACTCCTCAGCGCCCTGGATACCGCCACCTGTCATTCAGAGTAGACAACAGCATCTCCTTTCTGGCTTTCAGCATCTCCTTTCTCCTTTCTGGCATCCAAATGAAATTCTGGCTTCAAATCAACTTCCTCGAACTTAACTATGATAAATCTAAATTAATCTTCGTTTGCCCACAACCACTCACCAAATTCACCCATAACTTTGCCCCCAACATCGATGGTCATTTGAACACAAATTGAACAAAATTAATCGAACAAAACACTTCCATTAACTCGACATTCTTTTCACAGCACAAAGTTCACTTGAACATCTTTTTCCTGGATACTCCCTCTTTATTTTTATACCATACCATGCTTCTCCACTTGCAACCCAAATATTTTCCATGAAATAAATAAAATGAATTTTATGAATCTTCTCATTATTCGAAAGTTTACAAAATGTCCCAAATCTGTATATTATTTTCTACTGTGGTTATATTAAACCATTATTTTACAAAATCCAACTTTCAATAAACTGAAAAATGCTTCGCCATGGAATAGTCCACCACTCATATAAATAATCATAAGAGTTCTGCGAAACATCTCCATCTTTAAAACTTAGCCAACCAATTTTAAACCACATGTTTTCCCCCCAAAAAACAAGTCACATTCTTTGTATATTGCCAACATTGTTCATCGTTTAAGTATCATCCAGAACTAAATTTTTATAAACCATCAACTTGTAGATGCATTTATTTATATCCCATTAACCCAAGAACTCTCAATTGCTTGGTTATATTTTAGTAATGTCATATATCCATATTTCTTTTCCAAATTGTTCCTGATATACACATTAATCCCATCTGTCTTTGTTTCCAGATGAACTCAAATCAGGAAATCAACACAAATCCTTATTACCTCCAATCAATCACACTGCACATCATTCCCCGTCCTTGATGGATAATTTTACATCCAGATGGGCACAGCATCCCATTTTTGGCGACCCAGCCCTGAAACAAGCCCCTGGACGAGGTTGCATCCCAGTACTGACTCTGCTGCCTTCTTGCAAACCACTTCAACTCCATGAATTTTACATGTTTCGTGAACAGAACAAAGCACTCTGTAATCGTCAGATTGAACCTGCCCCAAACCCGTCCATATAAACTCCATTGTTGTCCTGTCCATCTCTCTGTTTGTGGATCCGGTGCAAAGTTACACAAAGTTCCCGTTTACATTTTGTGACTCACAGCTCCTGCCTCCATGGAACAATGATGCCTAAGCACTCAATTAGCCCTCCCAGTACCAAAGACTTACAATCAGACCGACAGACAGACAAATAACAGAGGCATGTCGCCAGCCCCAGCACAGGACATCACCTTTCCGGGCAGGCACAATATAATCCACAGTATCGAAATGCCAATTTCTATCCGGAGCCTCGCGAAGCCAAAATCGGACATGTTCACTGCATTTCAACCTCCATTTCACTGACCCTGACTATCCCCATTGCTCGATCACGCACGTCACTGTGCTCGGCCCGGTTAAATTAAACTCAAGCGTACTGTACCTGACGCTTCCGGTCGGCACCGGAAGTCTGTTTATTTCTTGAGACCCCTGAATCGGGACCTCAACGACAATTACAACGACAAACAGAACTCGATATTCTCTGTTCATTAATTACGTACATGATTTCAGTTTTATCCAACAATATATGTCCCGATATTCTCTCCAGATTTAAGTTCTATATCCTGTCGTTAAAGCAACACCCTGTAGACTGACTCCGCCTGTCGTTCTTCCAAGGTTAGTGAATTACCTCTGACCTTTCCCTTGCATATCTCGAACAAAGGTCAACTAAACTTTAAAAGGTCAAACTTCGAATTGGGGTAACCAGCGCTTTATTTTTCCGCAAATAATACAAGTCCGGCGTCATTCCCTGCAAGAACCACATCCAGACAGACAAATGACCCTTATTGAGGCTCTACATCGCAAAATGCTAGCTCCTACGAATCCAACAACCGTCACAATCCGTCCAGGAACTTCCGTACGAGGCGTGCTTCACAATGCATCACCTTTACTACCTGGTGCACACCTTTCGCACATCCTTCCTCGTTCGCACAACGCTTCATCAACACACCTCCTCGCGCCCACACCTTGGCACAAGCCACACCACATACCGACAGTTGAAACCTCAACCGTCCTCCTTCCTCGGATCAGCGTTCTGTTGAAACGTGACATTTCTGCTCAAATTATTGAATTTCCAATTTTAATAACTTAACCTTACCAGCATACTAAATCTGTGTCCGCATCGATCAACACAAATGCATCGATGCATCTTCCAGCCGCCACTCCGCACTGTACCTTACTGTATGAACAAGACTTCCTGTTGGAACTTGGCTCCGGAAATTAATTACTCTGTCTTGAAATCGTTTATTTTAGCCATCTTAAATAAATCCATCCATCTATCCATCTTATAAATCCATCTTAAATAAAAATCCATCTTATAAGTCCATCCATCCATATAAATCCATCTTAAATAACGTATTCGTCCTGTGACATTGCCTGGCATATATGTCGCAGCCGGCCACTATTCCGACATGGCTCGTCTGACATGAACGTCCGACATCCAGCAAAGTCGAAATGACCCACAATGCATTTGGGCACACATCCTCCTCTGAGAGTGGGCGAGTTATCGCCGGCACTCTGAGCAAGTCTCATACAGCACACCCGTGACTCGCGGCTCGCTCGGCTCCTGCCCGAACGCACAATATCCCTCTACCCAAACTTCCACGGAGCCGCACGGCGGAAACACAGGTTTGTACCACACTTTAATTAAACTAACATCGCCAGGATTCTCGGATAGACGTTAATTTCACAACACACATGACAAAGATCCGATTTAAATTCAGAGATCGCCGATCGACCTGGCACAACCATCTCAACGCGACGACGCCACGCCGCCCTCCGTCCTGGCGCGCACCCTCGTGCCTCCACACGAATCCCAACACTCCCTGCACGCCGCTCTATTCGCGTTCACGGCGGGGTTTACCTCACGTTGGGACATGCAGTCGGCTGTCATAACAAAGTGCGAAAAGCTGTCATAACAAATCTACGACCTGGCATGTAGTGAGCTGTCAGAACATTGAGCTGTCAGAACTCATCCCTAGCTCGTAAACATCGCAAAAAACAGGATCTCCGACGCTCCACCTCTCTGACCCAAAATGCACTATGTGACATCATCATCCTAAAGGTGAGCTGCCTCAGGAATATAGGCCTACCCCACACATACAATACACAATATCTGCCATTGAATGAACTCTTCAATTCAAGTAAAACACACATATTGATTCGAATTCTGAATTTAGTTCAACAAATTCCAAATCTCCGTCCGACTGCCGCTCGAAAGACAAAGCAGCCCATCCTGCAACCATCTCCAAGAAACCGCTTCATATCAACAGTAGGTCGACAAGGGCACTCCGAGTGCTTTCCTGACCCGATTTATATCAATTCGCTTCCCAAACAACTCCCAAACAGATGACAGACAAATACATTGGCCAGATACACACGTCAATTAACATCCCAATATACATTCATTCCTCATTCATATACTCATAGAAGTCTCCCAGACTTCGCGCGAAACTCAGATCAACTCAAATCATGCCTTTCTCCAGCCACTCCCAAACAATCTTTGCTCATTCATGTTACGTCTCTCATTCAAGGAAAAGGATTTTTGGGACGGGTTGGACGGGGGTGGGTTGAGGTGAAAAAAGGGAAGGCAGGGCGGGGTGTTGGGGTGTTGCCTAGAGCCCCGGGACTGAGCTCAGGTCTTGGGGGGGGGTGGGGGGTCTTGGTCTGGCATCTGGTCCAGCGGCATCAACCGCTGATTTACTTGTTTAACTGCTTACTTACTTGTCCTCTGGCCAGGGATTATTTAAATCTTTAGTTAACACAGCCCAGTCCTTTAATGGTCTTACCGCGGCAAAATGATGCCTCTTAAACATGAAAGATGCCGGGGTTCCCTTAAGGGGTTCCCCTTCTTTCATTAGCTTGCTTCCCATCTTATTGCTCTGGGCTGATCCTTCCTGGAAAGTTCTCGGCCTGGCTCAACCTTTACGGCTGTCCGACCTCACTTTCCCCCTTCCCTTGTACCGAACGTTATCTTCACCGATATCCTGCGCAAATCCTTTTACTGGCCATGTTCCTATGGCCTTCTATGTTCCTATGGCCTTCTATCTAAGTTAGCCACAGCCCTTCGTTCCCTGGCATGCAATGGCATACCCCATCTTGTCTCTGGGCTGTTCCTTCCTGGAAAAATCTTGGCCACCTGGCTTCAGCCTATATGGCTGTCCGACCTCATTTTCCCCTCCTGGTGCTAACTGTAACTTTAAGCTTACTGTTGAGTCCTTACTGGTATCCTTACTTGTTTATCCTGGCTTTAACAAAGCCACGTCATTCTGAGGCCTAAAATGAGCCTTTACTTACAATTTCTGTTCGAGTGCAGGCCGCGCGGAGATAGGGAGACTGAGCCCGCTCGAGGGAGGAAGGTACGAATTTGGAATAATAGCCCTCTGATATAAAACAACTCCCACCTTTAATCAAATCAACGTGCCGGCGCCGGCCTCAGGCAGCCTTCCCTCCTGTCCCTCGGGCTCCGTTTCCCGTCGTCCGGTGCTGACCCCACTCCTGGTACCATCTGTGAAGAATCAGCTCTTCGTTTGCAAAAGAAGTCCACAATAGCCTGAAATGACGCAGCTTTATTAAAAACCAACTTATACAGATCCGGAAGAAGCCAAGACATCTACAGCAAGAGCCAGTCTCATGCCAAGTCAAGCCTTCCTGAAAACACATTGATTCCCAGTCCATTTATATAGGGACACGTTTTATCAGGAAATCTCCGAGGGAACAAACAAAACTGGGAGAGGTTCCTCCCCGGTGGGCCTAGCCCCCACCGTCATCCGCTCTGTTATTCGGGGGAGTCAGCCCTTCCTTATCATTCGGACCAGATATAGTTTCAAAAGCTCCGAGGTGACGAAAATGTAACTCACAGAGAGAAGAGTGCATGCTTGGCCAAACAAACCCATATATTTTATGGGTTTGTTTACATGAGTAATTCAAAGCATGTTTATACAGAGTCATGCGTCGCTGTGATTAATACAAAATATATATGGTAAAAACAATAGGTTTATGTCTGCAATCTAATCATTCTACTAGCGTTACACAAAATCACGCGCATGTGAGCGTGGTTTTACGACCGGCCTTATCTAGCCTCGAAAAAGCACACGTATACAATTTGTCCAGCATGACCTCAGCGAGCCTTTCCTCATCCAAAACTAAAACGAAGCAAAAACCCTTTATTAACTTTATGAAAATAGCATTTTTAAACAACATTTAAATCATAACACATTAGCAACCAACGTCTATAACTGAACTTTAGGCAATAACAAATCTACTACTTGACATATATATATATATATATATATATATATATATATATATATATATATATATATATATATATATATATATATATATATATATACAGTGGTACCTCGGCTTACGAGTGCCCCAACGTACGAGTTTTTCGAGATACGAGCCGTCGCTCGGGCGGTTTGTTGCTTTGGGATACGAGCCGAGATCCGATGTACGAGCTCAAAAAATTTATTTTTTTGAATTTTCCGGTTGTGGCTTCCGGTTCCGGTCACGCAGTTATCTTGCCGTGAAAGCATCTCTGCCGTGTATCGCTGCTGTTTTGTTTGTGAAAGTGGTTTTTTCTGTAAAATTTCGCGTTTTCAACCATGGGTCCGAAGAAAGTGAGTGCCAAGGGTGGGCCTGAGAGGAAGAAGAGGATGATGAGTTTGGATACGAAACACGCAATCGTCGAACAACATGAGCGAGGTATGCGTGTTGTCGACTTGGCGAGGCAGTACGATCGTACTACTTCGACGATATGTACGATTTTGAAGCAGAAGGAATCGATAAAGGCTATAACGCCAGCCAAGGGCGTTACGACCATTTCAAAGCAACGGACCTCTGTCCATGAAGAGATGGAGAAGTTGTTGTTTGTGTGGTTGACGGAAAAGCAGCTCGCAGGAGATACCATGACCGAGAGCATCATTTGTGAGAAGGCACGAGACATTTACAGGGATTTGGTGCAGCAGACGGCGGGAACATCAACGGACGAGGCATCGGAAGAGTCATTCAAAGCCAGTCGGGGATGGTTTGATAATTTTAAGAAGAGGACCGGCATTCACTCCGTCGTCAGGCATGGTGAGGCAGCAAGCTCGGATGTGAAGGCAGCCGAAGAGTTTATTATAACTTTTGCCGAACTGATAAAAGCGGAAGGATACATCCCCCAGCAAATCTTCAACTGTGACGAGACAGGGCTCTTCTGGAAAAAGATGCCGAGGAGGACGTATATAACGGCAGAGGAGAAGAGCATGCCAGGCCACAAACCCATGAAGGATCGGTTAACCCTTGCACTGTGTGCGAATGCGAGTGGCGACTGCAAGATTAAGCCGCTACTGGTATATCACTCTGAAAACCCCAGAGCGTTTAAGTCTCATAAGATCCTTAAAGAAAAACTGCAGGTTATGTGGAGAGCAAACGCAAAGGCGTGGGTTACCAGGCAGTTATTTGTGGAGTGGGTAAACCTGGTCATTGGTCCTGGCATCAAGAAGTACCTTTTGGAGAATAAGCTACCCCTGCAAGCCCTTCTCGTCCTTGACAATGCTCCCGCACACCCACCAAACCTCGTAGACGACATCCTTGAAGAATTTGCATTCATTAAGGTCCGCTACCTTCCACCCAACACCACCCCTATCCTGCAGCCCATGGACCAGCAGGTGATTTCCAATTTCAAAAAGCTCTTCACCAAGCACCTGTTCCGGCGCTGCTTTGAGGTTACGGAGAGCACAAACCTCACCCTTCGAGAGTTCTGGAAGGATCACTACAATATCGTGGCCTGCCTCAGAATTATCGACATGGCCTGGCAGGGTGTTACAAGGAGGACCTTAAACTCTGCATGGAAGAAGCTGTGGCCTGAGGTTGTGTCCGAAAGTGTTAGTGCTACTGAGGAAGTGTTAGTGGTGGAGGAGATTGTGTCCCTCGGAAGGTCCATGGGCCTGCAAGTGGATGAAGACGACGTTAACGACCTCGTCGAGAAACACAATGAGGAACTGACAACGGAGGAATTAAAGGAGCTACAGCAGCAGCAGAATACGGAGGTTTTGCAGGAACTAAACGCGGAGGAGCCAGAGGCGGAGGAGGTTATCGCGACAAGTGAGATAAAGGAAATGTTGGGAATGTGGGAGAAAATTTCAGAATTTGTTCAAAAGAAACACCCTGAAAAAGTTGCAACAGGTCGTGCGTTGGCGCTGTGTAACGACACTTGCCTCACTCATTTCCGAAAAATTTTGAAAGGGAGGAAGAAACAAACCTCGTTGGACAGGTTTTTAGTGAAACGCCCGGCAAGTGAAAGCGAGGACAGTGTGGCGAAAAAGGCAAAAGGTATCTCCTCCACCTCTGCCAGCATCTTCGTCTGATCTTCAAGGTAAATACATACAGTACACTTAATAAAACCAGTTTATTTCTTTACATTCTCTTGTATTATGTACAGTATATACGAGGTCGTGCTTGTTTATACATTATTTGTTATTTATAAAGTACATTTTTGTTATTTAAAAGCACCTAACAAAAAAAATTGGTGTTTTTTTTTTGAGGCTGGAACGGATTAATAGCATTTCAATGCATTTGAATGGGAAAATTTGCTTTGACTTACGAGCGATTTGGCTTACGAGCTCCGTCACGGAACGGATTAAACTCGTAAGCCGAGGTACCACTGTATATATATATATATATATATATATATATATATATATATATATATATATATATATATATATATATATATATATATATATAGGTGTGTTTTGAACTTATGTATACAGTCACGTGAAAAAGTAAGTACACCCAATGTAAAGTTTGACTTTTTCAACATATTTCAACATACAACTATTTGATCTTCATGTCAACAATATTGATAGATAAAGGTGATATAATATAACAAATATCATGAAACTTTTACATTTTGTAGTCCATTTTATAATTAAAATAAACATAAATGCAAATTTCGCATGTGGAAAAAGTAAGTACACCCCTACATTTATCACTACTTCAAATACCTAAAATTAGAATCAGGTGCACCAGCTCAGGTGCAATTGAATAGAACATCGTTAGAGAGGATCTTGGAGGAACCTGTCTTATTTAAACCTCAGACATTTAGTTTGGTTTGCTCTTTGTTGTTGAAGTGTGCGGCGTCACCATGCCTAGATCAAAATAGCTCTCTGAGGCCTTCAGAAAGAAGGTTAGAGATGCCTACGAGTCTGGGAAGGAATTTAAAAAGATCTTCAAACAATTTGAAATCAATCATTCGACTGTCCGGAAGATCATCTACAAGTGGAGAAGATTCCAAACAACTGCCAACTTGTTCAGGCCAGGCCGCTGTCGCGGAAGTGGTGGGTGAGACTCAAGACGCCAATGGTCGGAAACAGGTTTTACAAAAGGTCACAACTTTATTAACTGGTTATTCACTTCATTCCATTACCAAATAATACCGTTTAACTCAATGGACCAGGTTAACTCTATTCGCATAGTCCCTCTTTCGTGGCTGCAGCGCCGAACCCGTGGTACACGTTCATTCCGTCGGGCAGGGCTTCTCGTGGCAAGTGCTCCTGACTCAAAGTATGTTTCTGTCTTTATGGGCATCGTCGCGCTAATCCCTTCTCCGCAAATGCCCCGAGGTCATCCACGCTCGCCTCATTGGAGCCGGTTCGCTCCCCCCCCTGCTGGGAGTTGCATTTGCCTCACAATAGGAGGGTGCTCTAGCCCGGGGCTGTGACCAGGTGAACAAGAGATTACCACGTTCGTGCAAATTCCTGACATTCATTTACGAAATCGTCTATCTGCTTCGTTTTCCAATTCCAACGATCAATATGATGTCAAGATCTCTACTTCCATATTGGTTTTGATTAATGCCATACAGTACATTTAATACCATGCCATACAGTACATTAATGCAGTACAGTATTTCCACAATTCCCTCATTTTTTTGTTTTTGTTTATATTAACCATTAATCTAAACATCAATATAAGTAAACAATCAATCACTACAAGTAAACATCAATATAAGTAAACAATCAATCACTACAAGTAAACATCAATACAAGTATAAGTAAATAATCAATCACTGCAAGTAAACATCATTACAAGTATAAGTAAATAATCATAACTTTGGTAATCAAATTCCCTTAGGCATACACCGTCATCCTGCAAGAATCACAAAACATTTCGTTGGTCATTGACTCCTTCCATATTGTTCAATCTATTGCATTTGCATCACAAATATCTTTTCAAAACAACACTTCACCATCACCAAGATACAACAATTTCACTTCATTTTCAAGTTTTGTAAAGCATCTGCACCATCTGGCAAAAACGTTTGCCTCCACACAAATGTTGACTTTGTTTGAAAGGAAGGGCTGATCACTTGTGTTTGAATCCAGGTATGAAACATTTTCTCCTAATGTCTTCATAGCTCCTGCACTACTTCGTGTAGGATTTCGCTGTTGTGGTAACATTGCGGAGTCATAGACTGACCCTGCTCTCCATGTAGCATTCTTGCCACTTTTTGCTGTGAACCATAATGATTCCTTGAACAAGGCCTTCGCCCAGTTGTAGTTGACTTGCCTCCTCCCTCATTATGAGTGGGCAGCAAGTATTGGTGTGACGTTGATTGGCCAGCAAGATGTGGAACAGGGATGCTGGATGCATCCACAATGATGTTGGGACCATGGTGTTCAGGTCATCCATGGTCCATACCATGAGTGGCCCGCAAAATCGTGCACAGCTGTTGTGAAAAGGCACAGCCATTGGTTTGCAGCTCCATGCTGGCTCCCCGGAAGTTGGTGAAGTAATAACATATGTCCCCGCATTTCACAGAGGTTGCAGGTAAAATGTCGTTGTCCTGCAACTTCTGATGTGATGAATGTTCGAAGCCTTCGAACAAGAGTAAGTGATCGCCTTTCTTTCATATGTTGCAGTGTGATCCAGGCAAATGGTCACATTAATTTCCTTGGTGAAGGTAAGCATTCATCTCCAAGTTACACGGGAGAATGTCTTCATCATTCTTTGAGAAAGAGGGTGTATGCCACGATTAACTTCATTTTTTAGCCACAAATTTTCTTTCTCGAACTTCTTCCCAATTCCGTTAGCACTCCCTTCAAAATGTGATCTCGTCTTATCCTTATGCTCAGTCACATCTGAATCTGCTTTCCACACACACTGAATCAGATAGGGTACATCTTACCATGAAATCAGCATAATCATGTATATCTTCCGACAGTTTCACATTCAACAATTTGTTGTTTTTCCTTAACACAAAAAGTTATATTCATTTATATGCGTCACACAAATAATATTCAATCAGGTATGTATTTTATTACTAAACTAAGAATAGCATCCACAATTGCTTTCAGGTTAATATAGTTCAAAAATTAACTCATGCAGGTATTTTAGCACTACTCTAAGAAAATAAATTGTATATGATTACAATCACAAACGGGAATACCTAATTCCCAACAACAATTTTCCCAAACCAACAAATTAAGCATAATGTATTATTACCATAATTCCTCTCCACTTTTTTCTTTTCCCTCTTTTTTTTCCTAACAGTGTGTCACTCGTGGTGATATGAGTTCACTGATATTGTAATTGACACAACTCATAACATTGTCGTTATGCCATTATCTTAATTCTACTGTATTCATTTGCAACATCACTTGATTTAATCTTTTAATCTCAGTAATTATGTCGCCATAAAAGTCTTCCTTTTCTGGTTCCACATTTCTTTCCTCATTTGTCACTTCATGCGTTATCATCGTGTTGTTGGTTACCTTATTCAAACACACCGTCACTAAGGCTTTCAAGCAAGCCACCACTAAAACAATTGCCAATATAACTACTAAACCAACAAACAAGTCTGCTATTCCTTGTATATATTCATACCTATGACATAATTATATGTCAATGACATTCAACATTGTATACCAAACTAACAAGCTTCCTAAAAGGTAAATAAAGACAATCCCTTAATATGTAACATAAATCAGATTATTTGTCTTACCCTGGTCCCCCTATCTCCCGGGGTCGAACTAAATCCCCTAATCATGAGTGTAGTTGTGATACATTATCCCTCATGTTGCGCTAATATCAGTAGATAATGGTATGTCATGTAGGCAAATAAATGTCACTATCCCAAGTAGGAATATCACATGTTGAAAATGTAATGTTTATCAATGCAAGGGGTGTTAAAATGTAATTCAAATGAATGTATATCACGACTATCATTTATCCGCCACTGAATGTTCTGCTGGGCTGCTAGGTGCAGCCTCATTTTCTGTGGGATCGTCCACCTTAGCCCCATGTGCTTGCTTGCAATGAGAGGCATGAATCCAACTTTCTATTTTGGGTCCATATTTGTTTCTATTCTTATCAATCTCCTATGGTTTATCAATTCGTTCCAAGATACCGCAACCAAAGGTTTTAACCAAAGCTCTACCAAACTATTTCCAATGTGAACAAAAAATGCCAGTGAAATAATGATTCGAGGAATTAACTTCAAGGGGTCAATAAATTTATTCTATAACCAGATCTAATTTTCCCATCCAATAGTTTGCCTTGCCACATGTCATATTATAACACTTTAATAAACCTTCGAAAAATGTTTCCCATCTCAACAAATTTCCTTTTTTTACAAATAGCCATGTGTAACTTACGTATTTAACTACAATTTCCTCTCAATTTGTTTGGCCTAACTGGCCGCAAAAGTGGCTGCCAGCATGCAGTACCGTTTTTTATCTACCAAGGAAGTGTTCGTCCACACAAGACCTCTACCAAAATGTTGTTTGTAAAAACAAATCTGGGATTTCTGATTACATGGATGCACACTCTCAGGACATTTTCAGGCTGCTGTTAACAATCCACTACGATAAATTAATTCCTTTACCCACAATCAAATAATTAGTACAAATTGAGGATATTATCCCTATCACATTCTTTTATAGATTCATTATGTTGGATCTAATTTTTTTTCAATAATTTTCTACTGCTGTAAGGAAGAACAATAGCTCTCATAAGTCTTAGTAATATCGTACTTAATTTGCCCAGCATCGAATAATTTATTTACTATCCTTTCTCATCTGTTAACCAGTGACTTTGTTTGAACTCCAGAACTGAAAACCCACAATAGTTCAAACCAGCAAAATTTTCTTTACTATTTTCCCATATCATCTATGCCTAAACCACATCCATACATACAGCACAATTTATATGCTGATAAAATTCAAGTTTATATATATAAAAATTCATGAGCAGAGTACTCTGGGAAGTCAGTGTAAGACCTCTCCAAAATTTGACTAATTTTGTACTCCCACATTTTTATGAAGCTCATATCCATAAATAGCTTTGATTCTCATATAAATTCGATCACAATGGAATCCCAAGATTACTTCCAATTTTTTACTATTAATGAATAGCTGCTCATAACTCAGCAAATCAAATCTTTATTCTCCATCTCCCTTGACAAAAGTGATAATTTTCATAATCAAATTATATTTCTATTTTTTATTTTTTTTATTTTATGAATTCTCTCGATATGCGATCCCATCCCCATGGAACTATCTATTTATTTTTTTTATTTTTTTTTCAGACAAGGCACACTGTCGGTGTCAACAATCTTGTAAGATTGATACACAAAAACAAAAACAACAAACACAAACATTGATACACAAAACACACACACACGCATGCATTATGCATATTTGTTTGCGTTGGAACCATTATTTACAGATCAGGATGGGTGTCAGTTTTATTTCATTTTCATAAAATTTGTCCTTCAATTTTATAAATGCTAATACGCAAATGGACCAAAAAGTTTATTTTTTAGAAAACCCCTATGATGTCACATTGAAATTACCCTTTCAGTTCCCACCATAATTTATCCAAATTTGACTACACACCCATTTGCATGTCAGTCGACCACTGACCTATCAATCATGTGGAACACTAGTCCGAAATTCCCACCTGATCATCATGTGACTCTTGTCACTTGGTTTCAAAAATTTGCAAAGCAATTGTTCCAACTTTGTAAATTTAAAATTTTGTGCCCAACATAAAAGATCCAATTTCGGCATTTGATCAATTAATTACTAATTTGCTTACAAGCAAAAGAAAAAATGAATAATTCTTGCTCCGAAAACCTTTTCAGACACAAGAATCATCGACAGTTATTCATGTTTGTCCAGTAATCTAATCTGTTGAGGCCAATCATCATTTGGGATTTGCCGCAATGAAGGCCTAATCATTGTCTGAGGTATCGGTCAGCACTGGTACCCTTGATCTTAGTTTACCCTATGAACTTGTCTTCCTTTTGGTATACGGACATCCTCTTTTCCAATGTCCCATCCGTCCACACTTGAAACACCGGTTTCTGTCGTTGCCTGGTCTGTGCACCTGTGCACTTGTATTGTTGGGCTGCATCTCTATATTCCTGAGTTGCCACTGCAATCTCTCATTATCTCCCGAAACACGAAAAAAATTCTCTGTACCGTCCTTTTTGGGGAGACAACTGGAAATCAGATGGGACAACTGTCCCTTTCATTCCTAATTTCGAGGGCAGTTGTGCATTTGTCTCCTCCACTGTATCCTGTATCCTTTTTATTTTAAGTTCTAGATCCGTTATCCGTTCTTGCTGTTCCCGTTGTCTGGATTCACCATCCCAAAGATGGAATGCAAGCCAGTCTACCATTAGATTCTGTCTCTTCCTGGCTTTCAATCTTTGTTCCAATCTTTCCAATCGACTTCGCTCAAATGTACCATCTCTTGGAAACTCCTCATCATGTCCCTTTGTCCACAAATACCAATTCTCGACCTGCCTTATAGCTTCGGCACCATAACGGTCGTACATACGATGTGTACAAGTACCTTTTTTTGGAATCTCTGGTTGTCCTTGTGTATTTTTGCAGGCTCCATTTCCCATTCTGCCTTTTATCAAAGTAGCGTTGGATGTGTTGTAGTTTGTTCCTCTAAAGCTTCACTCGTACCTCCAGGAAGGATCTCTCCACCTGTTCAAACGGTGATTTCCAGAGAATCTCCCTCACCTGTGGCTTTTGCACAATCCAATCTCACAGATCAGTATTTGCAGATGAGCCAGAGGGTCAGTATGAAATGGGTGAATCCTCAGGTGTCCGCTCTGTTGAAGGGGAAATCATACAATGGTAACCGCACATATATATCTATATATAAACTCACCACCTTGCTCAATTTTCCAAGGTTGTCTTCACATTGATAATATCTCACAAAGATATTAAAGCTTCTTTCTTGAGACCGCATTTTCATCAATCAAACGATCAATATATTCAATTTAATTTATTCAATTCAATTTATCCAGTTAAATTTATTCAATTAAATTCAATCAATTAGATTCAATCAATCAACAATTCAATCAATTATTCAATTTCAATTAATTCATCAATATTCATCAATAAATCAAATTAATCATTTTGGATGACTCCTTGCATAAGCCCTTTCCCCAATGATGTCAGGACAGGTCCATCCATTGACTGAGATCGAATCTCATCGGTCGTCACCTCTGGTTCATACCTCATGTCAATTGATGAATCACCGTCCTGTCCTTGGGTCATATCTGACATATTTCCCCATTTTGCCTGGTCTCCACAAATTTTCTTTGCAACCACTAAAGGCAACTCATCCTTCATTCGTGAGACAGCCAAAATGGATGGCAGATATTAAAGTTCATTGGGAAAAATATCTCATCATTTTTTCTTTTAATAGTACCCAAAATCTCTTGGCAATATAAATTTCGTAAAACTCCTGAAATAAGACTGTAAAATTCCTTCAATCATGCTAAATTTTGAAACTCCATCGCTTGTAACACCCAATTTATCCCATAGGGCTTGAAAGTTCTTTCCCAAGTTCATGCAATCATTCTGCATTTGAACCCTATGATATCATTCATAATAATCATCATGATTTTATAGTCATGGTCCTATCATAATCATCTATTTAAAACGAACATTTCCTTTATCACCACAGCTATGTGGTATAATCAACAATAGAATAAAACTGTACATAGCAACAGGCTACCTCATGGCCACTTAGTATACCTATTGACAATAAGTCATAACAATATCGAATAATCATTGAACAATTCAAAAAATCGCTTCCACTGCTCCAGCCGCAGCATTCGTCATTTTGTCTGCTCATCCGCATGACCAAAACGAAATAAAGGGAGCTCAACCATTACACAGCGCTTTTAATGGCGCATGCCATAGGAACCCAACACAATTTCGACTCGGCCAGAAAAACGAGCAAATTTTGCAGGATGTTAAATGGAATTAGCCGTGAAAATATATACAAAATACACAAAAATACACACCCACAAAAATAAACAACAAAACCCAAACAAACCCAAGGTCGACCCTCTTACACAGTAAATTACATCATTTCAGCATCGTATTGATTGCTGAAATATTCCAGGGTTTATACACACCTTAAAAGAGGTATGCGTGGTGTTGCCCCCTCCCACGTTTATTCCAGGGTTTATACACACCTTAAAAGAGGTATGCGTGGTGTTGCCCCCTCCCACTTTTAATTCCTCATTAAATTCCTCATTAAATTACTCATTAAATTACTCATTAAATTACTCATTAAATTACTCATTAAATTACTCATTAAATTACTTATTAAATTACTCATTAAATTACTCATTAAATTACTCATTAAATTACTCATTAAATTACTCATTAAGTTGCTCATTAAATTACTCATTAAATTACTCATTAAATTACTTATTAAATTACTCATTAAATTACTCATTAAATTACTCATTAAGTTACTCATTAAATTACTCATTAAATTACTTATTAAATTACTCATTAAATTACTCATTAAATTACTTATTAAATTACTCATTAAATTACTCATTAAATTACTTATTAAATTACTCATTAAATTACTCATTAAATTACTCATTAACTTAACTTACATAGTTTCAGCATTGTATTGATTGCTGAAATATTCCAGGGTTTATACACACCTTAAAAGAGGTATGCGTGGTGTTGCCCCCTCCCACTTTTAATTACTCATTACATCGTTTCAATTAAAAACATCGCTTCTACTGCTCCAGCCGCAGCATTCGTCACTTTGTCTGCTCATCCGCATGACCAAAACGAAATAAAGGGAGCTCAACCATTACACAGCGCTTTTAATGGCGCATGCCATAGGAACTCAACGCAATTTCGACTCGGCCAGAAAACGAGCAAATTTTTTCAGGATGTTAACTGGAATTAGTCGTGAAAATATATACAAAATACACAAAAATACACACCCACACAAATAAACAACATTTATTCCGTTCAACAGAACAAACATTTCCTATATCATGACATGCATGTCCTCAAAATTATATGACCAAGAGAAAAAGTAAAACTAATTAAAACTGCGGGCAGTGATGATCCGGGGACCATACCGCTCCATCCTGATTGGACGGGTGCATGCTAGAGTCGTTAACAACGACAGTCCAGATCCGATTGTTCAAAATTTCAACTCAATCGATCGAAAAATGAACGCAGGGATGCATTTTAAAGGTGCAGTGGCACTAACTGAGTTGCCACGAATATGGCCACGAAATTGCCAATATGGCCATCACAAAATATTTTCCTTAATCAATTGGCTCATAGCATAACCAATCTGCAAGTATCTCATCCGAAGATGTATCTCTGAGGAATTTTAATTAAATAAGTCATTTATAAATCAACGAGTTAATTTATTAAATGATTAATCAATAAATCAAAATTTTCCTTGACAGCCACATCACTTGGTCAGTGTCATGTCCAAATATCAGCTTCCTTACTCAAAAGGTGCCTGAGTTAATGTAATGTAATTACTGTAATAAGATTACTGCAATTACTGTAATGATTACTGTAATTACTGTAATTACCGGAACTGTAATTACTGTAATTACCTCAGGTAATTACTGTAATGTAATTACTGTAATGTAATAAGAAATGTAATTAATTAAATAAGTACTTCATTAATCGCTAATAATTAAATAACTCATGAATTCTTATCCGATTTACTTAACATTTGAGTGTCCCCAAAACGTTGGAGCAAAACGTTGCAACAACGAAAGTGAAACGTTGTGGCGACGTTGTGGAAACGTTAGCAAAACCCAACATTTGAATGTTCCCAAAACGTTGGAGCAAAACGTTGCAACAACGAAAGTGAAACGTTGTGGCGACGTTGTGGAAACGTTAGCAAAACCCAACATTTGAATGTTCCCAAAACGTTGGAGCAAAACGTTGCAACAACGAAAGTGAAACGTTGTGGCGACGTTGTGGAAACGTCAGCAAAACCCAACATTTAAATGTTCCCAAAACGTTGGAGCAAAACGTTGCAACAACGAAAGTGAAACGTTGTGGCGACGTTGTGGAAACGTTAGCAAAACCCAACAT
Source organism: Myxine glutinosa (assembly GCF_964187855.1). Taxonomy (NCBI): domain Eukaryota; kingdom Metazoa; phylum Chordata; class Myxini; order Myxiniformes; family Myxinidae; genus Myxine; species Myxine glutinosa. Next base: position 53,414,723 of record NC_136271.1, on the reverse strand, counting down.
TTGAATGTTCCCAAAACGTTGGAGCAAAACGTTGCAACAACGAAAGTGAAACGTTGTGGCGACATTGTGGAAACGTTAGCAAAACCCAACATTTAAATGTTCCCAAAACGTTGGAGCAAAACGTGCAACAACGAAAGTGAAACGTTGTGGCGACGTTGTGGAAACGTTAGCAAAACCCAACATTTAAATGTTCCCAAAACGTTCCAACAACAAGTTCCAACAACAAGTTCCAACAACAAGTTCCAACAACAAGTTCCAACAACAAGTTCCAACAACAAGTTCCAACAGCAAGTTCAAACAACAAGTTCCAACAACAAGTTCCAACAACAAGTTCCAACAACAAGTTCCAACAACAAGTTCAAACAACAAGTTCCAATAACAAGTTCCAACAACAAGTTCCAACAACAAGTTCCAACAACAAGTTCCAACAACAAGTTCCAACAACAAGTTCCAACAACAAGTTCCAACAACAAGTTCCAACAACAAGTTCAAACAACAAGTTCAAACAACAAGTTCCAACAACAAGTTCCAACAACAAGTTCCAACAACAAGTTCAAACAACAAGTTCCAACAACAAGTTCCAACAACAAGTTTCAACAACAAGTTCAAATCCTCAATTTCCATCCGATTTACCCATGCTATCTGTCTGACAAATTTCGTCAAAAAAAAACACAACAGCACTGGTTTTGCTTCCTGGAAGCTTCCTGCAAAACGCTTTGCTTCTCGCAAAACGTCCACCAATGGGAACTAGAGGGAGGGGAAGGAGCGGGAGCAAGAGACAGGTAGCCGGAATGAACATGAGGGACAATGAGGGACAGTGAGGGAGTGTCGGTATGCAATTTTCATCCAATCGCCATCTTTCACAATAATTCTGGACCGGCATGAGATGGCGTTGTCTGTCATTAATTTATATTGTAATCAAACGAGTTTTAGACATGGCGGGAAAACTGAAAAAAAAAAATTATTTATGTATTTATTTAAAACGGGTGTACACGATTGTACACGTGTACGGACCTTACCGAACCTTACCGAACCGGCAAACAAATCGCCTCATGGTGCACTCATGGGCCGATTCGCCTCCAGAACAGAGTAAGGCTTTTAATACCCAGCGTATAATGTACATATCCTCGCAAGCACACAAATAATAGAATCATTTAAAACGTTCCATCCGTGACTTTTACCTCGGACGGTCGTGACAACAATACGTTTACACTCCTTGGATTACCTATGGAATGCAAGCCCCACACACACCTCCTCCACCATGTTCAGAATTCATATTTCATAATGGACGCCATGCTTACCTTGGCGACGTCCACTCGAAATCCCAGCGGTGCCTCCAGATTGTCGCGGAAGTGGTGGGTGAGACTCAAGACGCCAATGTTCGGAAACAGGTTTTACAAAAGTTCACAACTTTATTAACTGGTTATTCACTTCATTCCATTACCAAATAATACCGTTTAACTCAATGGACCAGGTTAACTCTATTCGCATAGTCCCTCTTTCGTGGCTGCAGTGCCGAACCCGTGGTACGCGTTCATTCCGTCGGGCAGGGCTTCTCGTGGCAAGTGCTCCTGACTCAAAGTATGTTTCTGTCTTTATGGGCATCGTCGCGCTAATCCCTTCTCCGCAAATGCCCCGAGGTCATCCACGCTCGCCTCATTGGAGCCGGTTCGCTCCCCCCCTGCTGGGAGTTGCATTTGCCTCACAATAGGAGGGTGCTCTAGCCCAGGGCTGTGACCAGGTGAACAAGAGATTACCACGTTCGTGCAAATTCCTGACATTCATTTACGAAATCGTCTATCTGCTTCGTTTTCCAATTCCAACGATCAATATGATGTCAAGATCTCTACTTCCATATTGGTTTTGATTAATGCCATACAGTACATTTAATACCATGCCATACAGTACATTAATGCAGTACAGTATTTCCACACCGCCCCAGCAAGTTCAGCCCGAGAGCAGACCGTAAGATGCTGAAAGAAGTCTCGAAGAACCCCAGAATGTCACCACAGGACCTACAGGTAGCTCTTGCCAATGTTGATGTCAAAGTGCACGAGTCTACCATTAGAAAGAGGCTGCACAAATTTGATCTACATGGGAGGTGTGCCAGGAGGAAACCTTTGCTGTCCAGAAAGAACATCAGGGCAACACTAAAGTTTGCCAATAAACACCTCGGCAAAGACCAGCACTTCTGGAACAATGTGCTCTGGACAGATGAGTCAAAGGTAGAGCTATTTGGCCACAGTACCAGAAGAAATATTTGGCGAAAACCAAAGACAGCATTTGACCAGAAGAACCTGATACTAACTGCAAAGCATGGTGGTGGAAATATTATGGTTTGGGGCAGCTTTGCTGCATCAGGGCTTGGGCAGCTCACCATCATAGAATCCACGATGAATTCTTCAGCCACGAGAGCACCCACGAGAGGGTGCTTGAGGATAATGTGAGGCCATCTGTCGGAAAGTTGAAGCTCAACCGAAGGTGGACCTTGCAACATGACAATGACCCTAAACATACCAGTAAATCCACCAAGGAATGGCTGAAAAGAAAGAAATGGAGGGTTCTGAAATGGCCAAGTCAAAGCCCGGATCTAAATCCCATCGAGATGTTGTGGGGGGATTTGAAATGAGCTGTGCATGCAAGAAACCCCTCAAACATCGCACAGCTGAAATAATTCTGCATGGAGGAGTGGGCAAAAATTTCTCCCAGTCGATGTCAGAGACTGGTAGACAGTTATAAGAAACGCCTACTCCATTCTACCTCTATGGGCGCAATCCATCCCACATCCCTTTTGGCTGTCCACTAGTCAAGTTAACACGAGGCAGGGCCTCGAAAGGTGAAGGAGGGTTGAGCTTGGCACGGCAGCAGTGGAGATGGTAAGAATGAACCAGGCAATCAGAGCTTGAGCGGCATGGCGTGAGAGAGCGTGGTGAAGAGCGTCTGGTGAGTTCCAGAGGGTTCAAAGGGCGTGGCAGATATAACCCTTTGCGCAAAGCCCACACCGCAGAGTTATCGAGGGAGGTGTGCTGAGCTGGTGCGGAGTTTATGAGAGGATTCTAAGGAGACACGCTTGAAAAGGTTCACCCGCGCTGTATGAACTTTGTTACGAGGGATATGTGGGCGCAGCCAGGGCGTTCATAACTTGCTCACCAAGCGGTTCAGCCAAGGTGAGTGAACGCGGCTGAATAGCTGCCAGCCACGCTAAGTCCGTCCCCTACCGTTCGCTCTGAGATAACCCGTTCCGTTCGAGCGACACGATACGCGGTCCTGCCTTCTCCTACCTCCATCTTCACGGGACGTGCCAGGGACCGTGGAGAGCCGGACGGGGCCGATCCTGGATGACCGGGCCAGCGCGTTCGGCCTGAACAGCATCCTGCCCATCTGCAATGCCCGTGTGAGTTTGTGTGTCAGACGGGCCCGTTGTCCTGGGGTATTAAGTATAAGACTGTATAAGGATTGCTTTGTGTCTCTTCCTCCTGTGCTGTAAATACGTGCGTAATAATTAAACCAATTTGTTCTTCCTTTTCTTTCCAATTCGATCGCCTTTGTGATTTCTCCATTGACTAAGCGTGGCACGAATAAGATCGCTCCAATCGGGTCTAGTAATTATAAATAGCGTGGACCACGTGTACGCAAACCGCTCGGCATATCACCATCACACGTGGTTCATGCGAGGCTTATTCCCTCGCTTCCAGGGCAGCGTTAGTACTTAGGTAACAGCGAATTTGGTCCCGAAACCCTATTTAGCGCTGTCTGGAAGGGATGTAATAGGTCTCGGGTCGCGCCAGGTCAGTAAAGACAAGGGGATTAATCCCCCCTTGATAAGGGGAGGCCGGCGGCAGATTTTTTTTTTTTTTTTTTTTTGTATACTGAATCGAGGCTCGTGAAAGAGCTAACATTTACTTCACAAACAAATCAACCAGACAAACAAAATATATAAAAAGCGGGAGCGGAAAACAAGATGGGGAGAGAAGGTGAAGCACACAAACACAACATTTGAGAGCAGGGAGATGTGTGGAAGGGAGAGGGCTTGGGGGGAGGAGGCATGGGAAGGGGGGGGGGGTGGAGGGAGAAGTATAAAACACAAGGACACCAATGACTTCCAGGACAGAAGTTGGTATTTCAAAAAAGTGGAATTGGGGTGAAATTAGCGGGGGTAGAAAAGATCAAGGTTTTGGATGGGGGAAGATAAGAGATGGTGGTGAACAGCTGTTTTAAAGAACTGGAGGGTGGAGTGGGATTGAAGAGAGTGAGGGAGTTTGTTCCAGAGGCGGGAGAAAAGAGGAATGAAGGAGTGAAGGTGAGCAGAGAGTCTTGATTTTGGCAGTTTGACCATAAGAGGGTTGCAGGCAGATCTTGTGCGACCTGTAGGAATATTTGCGGGACAGAGCCCAGAGAGAGCTGGGGGGGCAAGGCCAGAGAGGAGTCGGTAGAAGATGGAAAGACCACCAACCTGCCTGCGGTGAGTGAGTGAGAGGCCCTTGGAGTTAGCTTCATCGCGGGAGATTCCAATGATTCTGAATGCTTTGGTTTCAACAGCGTGAAGACGAGCTAGGTGTGAGGCAGGAGCACCAGCCCAGAGGGGAGAGCAGTATTCCATTGAGCTGCGGATGAAAGCCTTGTAAGTGGTGAGGAGCTCAGGTGTGCCAAGGAAGGACTTCGCACGACGGAGGATGCCCAGTCGGCGACTGGCTTTGGAGGCCAGATTTGAAATATGGTTTTCCCAGGAAAGATCATGGCAGATAGTGAGAACCAAAAGCTTGAGTGACAGAACTTCTTGGAGAGGATTATTCAGAAAGTGGATGGGAGGGTTGTCCAGTCGGTCTTTTCGGAGAGACATCGTAAGAGTGTGAGATTTGTCAGGATTGAAAGACATGTTCCACTTGTTTGCCCAGTCTGTGATTTTGTCCAGGTCTGCAGAGAGTGAGGAGGCAGCAGACTGCCGATCTGAGGGATGAAGAATGGAGCGACAGAGAGTAGAGTCATCAGCAAAGAGATACAGAGGATTTTCAAGAGAGTCAGAGAGATCATTGATGAAGACCAGAAAAAGGACAGGGCCTAGAACACTGCCTTGTGGAACTCCAGCCTGAACAGGAAGAGGAGATGAGAGAAACCCATTCAGGGCCACACGTTGACTACGACTAGAGAGGAAGTCCACCAGCCATGCGTGGAGATTTCCATGGATACCAAAAGAGGAGAGTTTGGTGAGCAGAGCGGGGTGCCAGACCGTATCGAAGGCACGTGATATGTCAAGAGAGACTGCTCTAATTTCCTGTTTGGCATTGAGGACCTCCATCCATTGTTGAGAAAGCAGAAGCAGCATGTCCAGAGTAGAGTGTCCAGGTCTGAAACCAAATTGATGATCAGAGATCAAGCCATTGGAGAAGAGGAAAGATTTCATATCTGAAGCAATGATGGATTCCATGACTTTGCTGATAATTGGGAGAAGGCTGATTGGTCTGTAGTTGCTGGGATCTGTTTTTGCACCTTTTTTGTGCAAAGCGGTGATGTTGGCAGATTTCCAAGCAGATGGAAGATGACCTTGAGCAAAAGAGAGGGTGAAGAGAACAGAGAGAGGGAGTGAAAGAGCGGAAGAACAGGATTTTAGGACCCGTGGGCTGATGCCGTCAGGTCCAGTTGCAGAATCCGAGTCGAGGGTTGACAGAAACTTTTCCACCTTGTCGGGAGGAAAGGACACAGAGTCCAGGAGCAGCTGGGTACGACTGGGTACGGTGGGTACAGAGAGGGATGGGTTTGGGACACAAGATTTAGAGGCAAACACAGAGTTGAGGCATTCAGCTTTTTCGCGTGCGGAGTCAGCCGTGTGGCCATTTGAGGTGAGGGAGGGGATGGAGGGGGAACAAACACCAGAAACAGATTTGACCAGACGCCACCAGGATTTGGAAGAGGGAGACAGATAAGAGAGTTCGGTCCTGAGAACGGAGAGATATTGTTTCCTGGCTCTCCTGAGCGTGGACACACACTTGTTTCGGGCTTTGTGAAAGGAAATGAGATTTCCTTTCGTTGGATTTGCTTTCCAGGAGACGAAAGCAAGTTGTTTCTGGGCAATAGCCTCACCACAAGATTCCGTGTACCATGGACGGGAGGAAGGGTATGACAACAGAAGACGAGATGGGATAAATCTGTGCATGAGAGAGAGCAGTTTGCTTTGGAAGAATTCCCAGGAAGAATTTATGTCAGAGGCAGTAGAGATGGGAGACCAGTCCAGATGATTGATGGCTGCTTGAAGACCGTGCCAGTTGGCCTGAGTGAAATGCCAGACTCGTCGACGCTGAGGAGGCTCTCTGAGAATGGTCAGAGAGATGTCCACTTTAACAAGCACATGATCAGAAGAACCGATTGGAGCAGAAGAAGAGCAGCAGACATTTTCAGGGAAGTTAGTCATAACCAAGTCCAGAAGAGAAGATGCTCCGTTGACTGAAATCCGGGTCGGGAAATTGACAGTTTGTGTCAGTCCCAGTGAGTCACAGAAGTCCTTTGCTGAAGAGGCATGGCTGGTGAGAGAGGTACCCACACCCAGCCAACTGGCATGGTGACAGTTGAAATCACCACATATGAGGAAGAGAGAGTTGGGATGGGTAGATAGAAGTTGGTCCATATTCTCAGACAGCGAGATGTAGATGGAGTCATCACTGTTTGGTGGACGGTACAACACACATATGAACAAAAGGTGGGAGCGAAGGGGAAGCCGTAGCCAAAGGTATTCCTGGGGGTGAGGTGGAGAGAGGGCAGTGCAGGGCGAGTGAGGAAGAGAGTTTTTTATAAAGATAGCAACCCCACCTCCAGGACGAGGCTCAGGTCTATCATACCGGAGTAGGGAGTAACCTGGGAGAGATACCAAGGAATCAGAGACATCGTGAAGGAGGAAAGTTTCTGTTAAGCAGATCACGTCTGGTTTGTCGGAAGCAACCTGTATGGAGAGATCAGACATGTTTGAGCGAAGGCCCCGGATGTTTGAGGTCCATACTGTTAAGGAAGAGGAAGGGGGAGCATCGGATACAGAACAGGGGGGGGGGGGGAGCGGTAGGGTAAGATGTGGAAGAGGAGGAAGAGGTAGGGAGAGCTGTTGAAGGTGTGTCAGAGATTACAGAATAGCTCGGAGAAAGGGAAGGATGGGGCAGACAAAAGGTTTGATGGTGATTGGGAGAGGCGCAGTGAGGTGTTATTTGACGAGGGGGAAGAGCGAGGCAGAAGGTTGAGGGAGATGAAGGTGAAAGTTGGAAGGGGGAAGAAGCGGGGAGGACGCTTTGAGGGGGAGGGGTGAGAGGGGAGTCTAGGAGGGGAGGAGTGAGGGAGAGTCTCGGAGGGGAGGGGTGTGGGGGGAAATTTGAAAGGAATGGGTGATTGGGAAGATTTGGAGGGGAGGGGCAAGGGGGAAGATTTGAAAGAGATGGGTGATGGGGATGATTTGGAGGGGATGGGCAAGGGGGTAGATTTAGAGGGGAGGGGTGATGGGAAATGGGATTTTGGGGTGATGGGATTTTGAAAAATGTACGATTAATGGGAAACGAACATTTATTGCAAAATGAGTTTCTTGAGACATTCGAGTCAAAAATACGTTTGAGGACGCTGGAGGGAGGATGGAGTGCTGGAGAGTTTAGGGAATGAATGAAAGATGCACTATAAGAGATGGAATTTTTTTTTGGAATGAATGGATTTGGTGAGCAAGTCGAAAGCATCCTTTTATACTTATAGAAGAAGAAGAAAAAGGTGTTATAGAATATGACAGAATATAGGTCTTCAGGGTTCAGATGAGACATTTTTTAACAACGTGATCACAAACAGCGTGGTCGAAGAATGAACGAACGAACAACTAAGAACGAATAAACGAATAAAAACGGAAGGAAATGTTTTTGGGTTTTTTTTTTGTTTTTTTTTTGAGATTTTAAAACAAGGAAGTATGGGATGAAAAGACCGTGAAAACAGAGACCGGAAAAAAAATTTCAGCGTGATCGGAGAACCGCTGAGACAAAAACAAAGCCTAAAGCCAAGGTTGGACACAGTAGCCTAGTACTACACTTAGGCCTCAGAATACACGATGAGAAAGACCGACGATTCTGTACACAGGTACAAAAAACCAACGCCAAGAATACTATTAAAGACACCCCAATAGGTACATACAAGACCAGTTTCGACAAAAACACAATTGTGAAAAGTTACTTAACTTCGAAAGCGAACGTGCATGGACAGCTTTGAAGAGACGAGACCTCCAATCTTGCGCATGCGCAGACCTCCGCAACAATCCGCAACAATTGGTGTCAGGAGTGGGATTTGGAACCTGGGACGAAATTTTAGACACCAATTGTACATATTGGCCACAACAATTGGTGTCAGGAGTTTGGGATAGGACCCGAAGTGCGCTTAACGCACTCAAAATTACGAGCGACCAAAATTTAATTATTAACATCCAATTTAAATTCGTGTCATGGCTAGCCAAGGCGGTCGAATGCTGGTGGGGGTAAATGATGAGGTAGAGGAGATAGAATTGATAACCCAGGACCCATGGGAAGAATTGGGAGAAATGGAGGAGGCAATTGATGAGGGTGCGACAGCAGAGGTAGCAGGGGAAGAAAATGGCAGCACCTCGCATGTGGCGGTGGAAGCCGAGCCCACGGTGCCAAGGTACATGCAATTGTTTATGGCACAAATACAGGCATCCATAAAAATGGAGGGGGACAGAACCACCCGGGAAATAAAAGGGTTGGAAAAAAAAATGGGTGGCCAATTGGAAGAAATGGGGGCCCAATTGAAGGAAATGGGGGACATAAAACAGATGGGTGATCAATTGGAAGAGGTGAAAAATGGGCTGGAAAGCAAAATGGACATCCAAAAGATTCAATTGGGAAAAATGAGGGTGGCGTCGAAAAAGGAAATAAAAGAGGCAGGAAAGGACATAAGACGCAAGTTCAGCGAAGAGTTCGCAAAGGGACGAGACGAGGTAACGCGGTGCGAGGAACGCGTGGGGAGCGAGCTTGGGCAGAGCGCAGCCAAGTTGACCGAGGGTGTAGAAATCGTGACTCGGGGTGTGGAAAAGCCGACGGCCGTCGAATTGTAAAAATAAATTTTATTGGCGCCGGCGGTCGTCGAGGAAAAAGAAATCATAGTTGAAATTGGGGTCAAAGAGACGGCAGAAATAGAGGAAATAGCATCGAGGGAAGAAATGGAATGCACTCAAAGTCTGGATTTGCATTGTGATGTCATGCTTCCTAACAAAAATGAAAGTTTGCAGGTGCTGCCGCGGAAGAGGGTCCTTAAGGTGAGCAGGAGTGTGTATGGCGCGAAAGTGTTTGGCGGGAAAATATTTTTGGCGCGCTTGGGGTATAGACGGAGCCCGGGCGCTCGTGGAAGGTCCTTTGTGAGGTGTACGAGAGCGAATGGCGGTGCGTGTGGAAAAAAAGTGTGCAACGGAGCGAGAGTGTGAAACCGAGTGGGAAACGGAGTGCGAAACAGAGTGTGCGATGGCCGAGGAGAGTGAGGGAGGATGCACACCAGAGCGTGTTGAGGAGAGTGTGCAGGAGTGCACACCAGAGCATGTGATTGGGTGTGTACCGGGAGAGTGCACACCCATGGTTGTTACTGAGGATGTAACAAAAGAGTGTGCGCGAGGGTGTGCGATGGCCGATTGTGTTAAAGAGTACGTAACGAGAGCATGTGTAACGGAGTGTATGGAGGAAAAGTGTGTATGGAGTGTGCGAGCGGCGTGAGCGCCTGTGTGGTGTGCACCTGAGTGTGCAAGAGAAGAGAATGCACGAGCGAGTGCAGTAATAGAATGCAGGAAGTGTATGGGAGGCGCTGGAGCGCCGCGTTGTGCGAGTGAGGAATGGGTCGCGAGGTGTGTTGAGAACGCGGCCCGGGCATCGACGCAGACCAGGGGAGCGTTTAGGGCGACGTATAGCCAACGCGAGCCCTCGGTGCGTGGTGTGCTTTGTGTGCTGTGGGGATCGTTGCCGCGGCGGTGTGCACGATTCGTGCCGGGCCCCGCCCTGTATGGTCGGTGCCGCGCCTTGGCGGGAAAGGCGATCGGTACGGTTCGAGGGGGGGTTGGAGAGGTCGGAGCTTCGCCCCCTGGCAGCCGCGGTGCTCCGAACGGGGGCAATTGGGCCATCGTGAAGGGGACCGAAAGGCTCCGCGCAGAGATGGCGCCTGGAGCCTTGGCCCAACAAAACCTCCTCCCCTGAATCGAAAATGCCGGACGGACCCAACCTACAGTAGACTGACCACCCGCATGCATCGCTCGGCTTTTCGAAGCCAAGCTGTGACAAAAATGTATTGCCGCACAGAGAGGCTCGAGTGGAGTGGACAGGTAGCGATAGTGTTGGCGAATGGTACCCGGCATGGGGGAGTGGTGGTTTCGCCATTGCTCACACGATATGGGGCACATGAGCATTAGGTTATGGGGATGGCTGTGTAAACTAGCCGAGGGCGGGCTAGGATAATTGTTAGGGATTTTAAAATGACAGTCGGGACAAGATTTAAGTAGAGACATTGGTACAGGTAGAGGGGACATAGAGAGATTAGTTGGATGATAATGATGAGGGTGTGCTTCGTGTAAGGGAAGACAGGGGAGCACGAGTATTAGGGGGAGAAGTAGTTAGTTAGATGATGCTGTGTGTGTAGTAGTGTGGAGAAATTGTGTGTGTGAATGAGCTTGAGCAAATGAGGCATTGGTTGGGGATAACCAGAGGTGGTGTATGAGTGGTGTATTGAGGACGAATGGAGTGTGTTGAAGTGAATTTACTTGCATGGGGTGCAAGTGGAGAAAAGGTGTAAGAGCACAAGAGGTGTGCAAGAGAGCTTGGTGTGTGTGAGAATATTTGGTGTGGAATGCTTGGTGCGGGATAGAAGGTGTGGAATGCATGGTGCGAAGGAGTGAATGGGGGGAGATGGAGCCCTTCACGAATACCCGGGGAGGGTAGTTTAAAGTCAGGTAGATGGCTTCGGTAAATTATTGGATATTGACATCTGTGGTGCAGGAAGTAGCAGGAAGTGCTTAGTTGGGTGCATGAGTCAGTGAATGGCTGGGCGTGTGGGCTTTGTTGGTGCGTATGGTTATTGGAGCACTCCGCCACTAGTAGTCTGTCGGCCAGTTGAGGCCGCAGGTAGGCTCTGGGAGCCAGTCAGAGTAGTGTTCATTGGGGCCCGAGGATCCAGGAGAAGGACCCGGGTAGCCCAATGCCAGAGAGGGCATCAGGGGGTGAGAGAGCCAGGAGGGGCCTTCCCCAATTTACGTAGTCGCAAGGAGCAAGGTAAGCTCGGGTGGCGACTTCAGTGGCGGAGGTGCGCAGGTAGGTAGACCTGCTAGTGGAGCCACACGACCCAGCCCCGAAATTGTGCAAAGGCACAGATTGAAAAATTGGGGAGTGAGACCCAAATTTGGAAGAGCACCACAGGGTGGGTCAATGGGAATTGGTTTTTAGAACCACATAGTTTAAAGATGCCGATTGGCAGGGCATGACCCCGGGTTAGTTTAAATGAGTTAATGTCATTAGAGTAGTTAGGAAGAGAATCCCCCTCGCGCCATCTACATTCATTCACCAAGGTAACAAAGCTCCGCACCAGCACCAAGTGAACGATTTGAGTGGGTAAGACGTATCATGACGTGAAAGTGACATTGTGTGTTTATTCCATCTCTTCCTTCCTGGGAGGGATTGGAAGACGAAAATGGTTCAGAAGGGGATATGGGAGACAAGACGTAGAGACGGATTTGTAATTTGTAAATACAGGGAGGGACAAGGGTAGTGTAAGCTGACATGGTGGGGGGGGGGGGGGGGGGGGGTAAGAACTGTTAGGGACGAGCTTGCTCTGCTCGCTCTCCCTCATGCGGCATTACCTTGTGTTTTGGTGTATCCTTGCGCCCTTTCCTCTGCTAACTGTGCTTTGTCTCTCCTCCCCACCCATGGACCCATTTTGGAGGAGGAGTTGTGCAGCAACCTCGAACTGTGCGGCTGCACTTTGCTACACCTGTGTGGCTGCACGTTGCTACACTCGTGCAGATGAACGGCGCGGTACTTTGCTGCCGTACTCTTATTATAACTTTGCTGCACATGCACAGACACTTTGCTGCACCACATTACACCTGGACCACACGTTTTGTGGCCTTACACTTTGCTGAGCAGTCATTTGCTGCAAACTTGCCTTTCATCTTCGGACCACTGGTTTTGAGTGGCATCAATGTCATGCAGTTGGACCACATATGGTTGGCCCTGCTGACAAATAAAAATGAACACGGGTTCTTGTACATTTTATTCTGGTGTGCCAGAAAAGAAGAACTAAGTTTTTATTGCACACAGAACATGAAGCAAGAAGAAGATGCGGCCCAGCAGCAAATGCTGAACTTTTTGAACTGTGCATTGATGAATGTGTTTTGGTGTATTGGTGCATTGCTGTGCTTTTTGTCCCCTCCAAACTTCTTTCCAAAAAGAACAGGTCCTGGGTTACAGAGATGTAAATAATTCGGTTTTGTAATTGTAAATAAGATGCTACTCACCGGCTTTATGTGTAGTTTGAGAATGAATTCCGCAATTCGGTTAGTTGTGGGTGCAAGTCTGTTAGTTAGTTACACAACGCAGTAGGTCGGACATATTTAGTGTTGTAAAACTATCACATACACGGGTTAGAGTAAATGTTAGAGGGGAACCACATCACAAGTGCCACACGTAATTAAAAACTAGTCCCAAGTCTTGCTTAAAACCGGTCATTCACACTTGTGTGGGTTCGACTCGGGGATGAGTCTGACAAGGGAGGGGGGCAGTGCTGCGGTTTTGAGATTGGCACATTGAAGTCATTAAATGTTAAAGGTTTGCCCCCCATAGTTAGTCACACGAGCAACATATAGGCCCATTTGTAGTATAGTTATGTCTTCGTATTGTTACGGATTCGTCACTTCCGCTGTTGTGGTTTTCACCCACTTGACATGTTTCTGATATTATTTATTATTATTATTCTCAAAAGGTTTATTATTCAGGAACAGCTATCTAAAGTTTAAAACGTTAACGTAAAATGGTGCAAGAAACCGAACCGGAAGAAAAGGAGGTGAAGAGGAAGAGGCGGCGTGAGCAAAGTTGGAGAAGACACGTGACGTCAAGGCTCCATAGCGAGGCTGGTCTACCAAGAGTCGCGAGGGAATTTTGAGTTCCTTGAAGGGACATCCGGCGATAGGAATTATCGCTGGAGTGGAAAATCAGCATAGTCAGATTTGGGGCGCTGAGATTTCGATGAATCCTCGCCTGGTCGCATCGGCTCAAGTAAGAGCCGTCGGCCATTTTGAACCGCACGCTTCAGACACCTACAAATGTTTTGCCCTCGCGTAATCTTCACCCCAACATCCTACCGTTTGTCGGGGATGTGTGTGTGCGACCGCTTCGTCTCCAATTACGTTGTGATTCACTGAGTGAGTGGTGGAGGTGCCCCTCTAAAGGGCGCCGTTGTACAGTTTCGGCGGGGCGATCCCCATTGTCAACTGTACGCGATTCGAATATCGACTGGAGAACGAGATTCGGGCTTCGACTGGATATCGTTCCAGCGACCGCTGAGGCGAATCACATTCGCCGTGGAAAAGGTTATGGAGACATTGAGGAGTGACCTTTTCACTCGCTGGGAGCAGTGAGCTATTTGACTTTATTGATGGTATATAGAGTGCACTCCTAATTGCCATTTGTTGTACCATTATCCCTGTGTGATTTTCAATATATTATTTGTTCATTTATAATCATTGGTGTGGTTTCACTATTGATTTCTAACACAGAGAATAACATATTTTTCTGCCGGGGCTCCTCTCGGGGTTCGGAGGTTTACCGAGACCAGGGGATCGGTGAGGAACCCGTAACAGTATGTGTAAGAATAGGCCATTTCCCCTCTTAGTACCTGCGTTGTGTAAAGACAGGACAATAGGCCATCCATTCATTTTGCGTACACCTCCATTCTACCTCTATGGGCGCAATCCATCCCGCGTCCCATTTGGCTGTGCACTAGTCAAGTTAACACGAGGCAGGGCCTCGAAAGGTGAAGGAGGGTTGAACTCGGCGCGGCAGCAGTGGGGACGGTAAGAATGAACCAGCCAATCAGAGCTCGAGCGGAATGGCGTGCTGAAGAGCGTCTGGTGAGTTCCAGAGGGTTCGAAGGGCGTGGTAGATATAACCCTTTGTGGGAAGCCTCCACCGCAGAGTTATTGAGGGAGGTGCGCTGAGCTGGTGCGGAGTTTATGAGAGGATTCTAAGGAGACGCGCTTGAAAAGGATCACCCACGCTGTATGAACTTTGTTACGAGGGATACGTGGGCCCAGCCAGGGCGTTGATAACTTGCTCACCAAGCGGTTCAGCCAAGGCGTGTGAACGCGGCTGAATAGCTGCCATCCGCACTAAGTCCGCCCCCTACAGTTCGCCCCGAGATAACCCATTCCGTTCGAGCGACACGATACGCAGTCCTGCCTTCTCCAACCTCCATCTTCACGGGACGTGCCAGGGACCGTGGAGAGCCGGACGGGGCCGATCCTAGACGACCAGGCCGGCGCGTTCGGCCTGAACAGCATCCTGCCCATCTGCAATCCCCGTGTGAGTTTGTGTGTCAGACGGGCCCGTTGTCCTGGGGTATTAAGTATAAGACTGTATCAGGATTGCTCTGTGTCTCTTCCTCCTGTGCTGTAAATACGTGCATAATAACTAAACCAATTTGTTCTTCCTTTTCTTTCTAATTCGATCGCCTTTGTGATTTCTCCATTGACAAAGTGTGGCACGAATAAGATCGCTCCAATCGGGTCTAGTAATTATAAATAGCGCGGATCATGTGTACGCAAACCGCACGGCATATCACCATCACACGTGGTTCGTGCGAGGCTTATTCCCTCGCTTCCAGGGCAGCATTAGTACTAACGAGGGTAACAGCGAATTTGGTCCCGAAACCCTATTTAGCGCTGTCCGGAAGGGGCGTAATAGGTCTCGGGTCGCGCCAGGTCAGTAAAGACAAGGGGGATTAATCCCCCCTTGATAAGGGGAGAAGGCCGGCTGCAGATCCGCAACAATATATTATATATATATATATATATATATATATATATATATATATATATATATATATATATATATATATATAATATATATATATATATATCATTATATTATATATATATATATATATAATATATTATATATATATATATATATATATATATATATATAATATATATATATATATATATTATATATATATATATATATATATATATATATATATTATATATATATATATATTATATATATATATATTATATATATATATATATATATATATATATATATATATAGATATATATATATATATATATATATATATATATAGATATATATATATATAGATATATATAGATATATATATATATATATATATATATATATATATACATACATACACACACACACACACACACACACACACACACACACACACACACACACACACACACACAGTCGTGGCCAAAAATATTGGCACCCTTGCACTTTTTTCAAATAACTCACAATTTTCATGAAAAATAAGTTGAAATTGACAAAAGTATTTGGTCTCCACAATTCTTAATTTCACTGTTAATATTACAGAACCTTTGTTTTTGATTCAGAACTTTCAGAAAGAAACTTTTTGATTCAGATTCAGAATCAGATTCAGATTCATTCAGATTTTTGATTCAGAACTTTTTGATTCAGAAAGAAACTTTCCTCCTTGGATTTGATCTCGCGAGATCTCGGAGACGGTGGGAGGGATTTTCGAAGCTCCACACGGTCTCCACGTTTTTCGAAGTTAAGTCTGTTCACAATTGTATTTTGTCGAAACTGTATTTATCTTTCGGTGTGTGAAGTTATTGTGTGCAACTTTGGTTGTTTCTCGGTGTTTATCTTTCATAAATTGATCGTCTGTTTGCCGTGTCGTGTCTTGAGGCCTTGTACAGTGTGCACTGTACAACCTTGAGGCTTTGTTTTTCTCTCAGCGGTCCGTCGTTTGTGATCCAATAACTTTCGTTCTCTGTATTCCCAGGCTTTTCACCCATAGCCTACTTCCTTGTGTAAATCTCAACTCAAAAAAAAAAAAAAAAAAAAAAAAACACAACAACAACAACAACAACAACAACAACAACATTTCCTTCTCTGTTCTCATTCGTTTATTCATTCTTATTCGTTCGTTCGTTCGTTCTTCGACCACGTGTTTCTCCCCCATTTCCCCAGATAGTTTTCACTCATTAACCTTCAATGTTTACACTTTCCCCTCAAGTTATGTATTCCGTCATATTTTATAACACCTTTTTCTTCTTCTTCTTTAAAAGGCTGCTTTCGACTTGCTCACCAAATCAATTCATCCCAAAAAAAATATCCATCTCCTATAGTGCCTTTTTTCTACATTCCCTAAACTCTCCTGCACTCCATCCTCCATCCAGCGTCCTTAAACGTATTTTTAACTCGAAGGTCACAAGAAACTCATTTTGCAATAAATGTTCGTTTCCCATAAATCGTACACTTTCAAAAATCCAATCTCACCCCTCCCCTCCAAATCTTCCCCATAACCCCTCCCCTCCAAATCTTCCCCATCACCCCTCCCCTCCAAATCTTCCCCATCACCCATCCCTTTCAAATCTCCCCCCTTGCCCCCTCCCTCCTAAACTACCCCCTCACCCCTCCCCGCCAAGACGCCCCCTCCCCCCTCCCCTCCTAGACTCCTGCCTCACCCCTCCCCTCCAAATCTCCCCCATATCCCATCCCTTTCAAATCCCTCCCCTTGTCCCTTCCCTCCCAAACTCCCCCCTCACCCCTCCCCTTCAAATCTCCCCACCCTCATTGCTTCACAATTTCCCCCCTCTCACTCCCCCTCCTCAAAGCGTCCTCCCCGCTTCTTCCCCCTTCAAACTCTCACCTCCATCTCCCCCAACCTTCTGCCTCGCTCTTCCCCCTCCTCAAATAACACCTCATTGTGGCTCACCCAATCACCATCAAACCTTTTGTCCGCCCCATCCTTCCCTTTCTCCGAGCTATTCTGAAATCTCTGACACACCTTCAACAGCTCTCCCTATCTCTTCCACCTCTTCCACATCTTACCCTACCCCTCCTCCCCCCTGTTCTGTATCTGATGCTCCCCCTTCCTCTTCATTAACGGTATGGACGTCAAACATCCGGGGCCTTCGTTCAAACTTAACTGATCTCTCCATACAGGTTGCTTCTGTCAAACCAGACGTGATCTGCTTAACAGAAACTTTCCTCCTTTATGATGTCTCTGATTCCATAGTATCTCTCCCGGGCTACTCCCTCCTCCGGTATGATAGACCTGAGCCTCGTCCTGGAGGCGGGGTTGCTATCTTTATCAAAAACTCTCTTCCTCACTCGCCCTGCACTGCACTCTCTCCACCTCACCCCCAGGAATACCTCTGGCTACGGCTTCCCCTTCGCTCCCACCTCTTGTTCATATGTGTGTTGTACCGTCCACCAAACAGTGATGACTCCATCTACATCTCGCTGTCTGATGATATGGACCAACTTCTATCTACTCATCCCAACTCTCTCTTCCTCATATGTGGTGATTTCAATTGTCACCATGCCAGTTGGCTGGGTGTGGGTACCTCTCTCACCAGCCATGGCTCTTCAGCAAAGGACTTCTGCGACTCACTGGGACTGACACAATCTGTCAATTTCCCGACCCGGATCTCAGTCAACGGAACATCTTCTCTTCTGGACTTGGTTATGACTAACTTCCCTGAAAATGTCTGCTGCTCTTCTTCTGCTCCGATCGGATCATCTGATCATGTCCTTGTTAAAGTGGACATCTCTCTGACCATCCTCAGGGAGCCTGCTCAGCGTCGACGAGTCTGGCATTTCACTCAGGCCAACTGGCACGGTCTTCAAGCAGCCATCAATCATCTGGACTGGTCTCCCATCTCTACCACCTCTGACATCAACTCATCCTGGGAATTCTTCCAAAGTAAATTGCTCTCTCTCATGCACAGATTGATCCCATCTCGTCTTCAGTTGTCATACCCTTCCTCCCGTCCATGGTACACGGAATCTTGTGGTGAGGCTGTTGCCCAGAAACAACTTGCCTTCGTCTCCTGGAAAGCAAATCCAACGGAAGGAAATCTCATTTCCTTTCACAAAGCCCGAAACAAGTGTGTGTCCACCCTCAGGAGAGCCAGGAAACAATATCTCTCCGTTCTCAAGACCGAACTCTCTTATCTGTCTCCCTCTTCCAAATCCTGGTGGCGTCTGGTCAAATCCGTTTCTGGTGTTTGTTCCCCCTCCATCCCCTCCCTTACCTCAAACGGCTACACAGCTGACTCCGCACGTGAAAAAGCTGAATGCCTCAACTCTGTGTTTGCCTCTAAATCTTGTGTCCCAAACCCATCCCTCTCTGTACCCACCATACCCAGTCGTACCCTGCTGCTCCTGGACTCCGTGTCCTTTCCTCCTGACAAGGTGGAAAAGTTTCTGTCAACCCTCGACTCTGATTCTGCAACTGGACCCGACGGCATCAGCCCACGGGTCCTAAAATCCTGCTCTGCTGCTCTATCTCACCCTCTCTCTGTTCTCTTCACCCTCTCTTTTGCTCAAGGTCAACTGCCATCTGCTTGGAAATCAGCCAACATCACCGCTTTGCACAAAAAAGGTGCAAAAACAGATCCTAGCAACTACAGACCAATCAGCCTTCTCCCAATTATCAGCAAAGTCATGGAATCCATCATTGCTTCGGATATGAAATCTTTCCTCTTCTCCAATGGCTTGATCTCTGATCATCAATTTGGTTTCAGACCAGGTCACTCTACTCTGGACATGCTGCTTCTGCTGTCTCAACAATGGATGGAGGTCCTCAATGCCAAACAGGAAATTAGAGCTGTCTCCCTCGACATATCACGTGCCTTCGACACGGTCTGGCACCCCGCTCTGCTCACCAAACTCTCCTCCTTTGGTATCCATGGAAATCTCCACGCATGGCTGGCGGACTTCCTCTCTAGTCGTCGTCAACGTGTGGCCCTGAATGGGTTTCTCTCATCTCCTCTTCCTGTTCAGGCTGGAGTTCCCCAAGGCAGTGTTCTGGGCCCCGTGCTTTTTCTGGTCTTCATCAATGATCTCTCTGACTCTCTCGAAAATCCTCTCTATCTCTTTGCTGATGACTCCACTCTCTGCCGCTCCATGCCTCTTCCCTCAGATCGGCAGTCTGCTGCCTCCTCACTCTCTGAAGACCTGGACAAAATCACAGACTGGTCAAACAAGTGGAACATGTCTTTCAATCCTGACAAATCTCACACTCTTACTATGTCTCTCCGAAAAGATCGATTGGACAACCCTCCCATCTACTTTCTCAACAATCCTCTCCAAGAAGTTCTGTCGCTCAAGCTTTTGGGTCTCACTATCTGCCATGATCTTTATTGGGAAAACCACATTTCCAAGCTGGCCTCCAAAGCCAGTCGCCGACTGGGCATCCTCCGTCGTGCGAAGTCCTTCCTCGGCACACCTGCGCTCCTCACCACATACAAGGCTTTCATCCGCAGCTCAATGGAATACTGTTCTCCCCTATGGGCCGGTGCTCCTGCCTCACACCTAGCTCGGCTTCACGCTGTTGAAACCAAAGCTTTCAGAATTATTGGAATCTCCCGCGATGAAGCTATCTCTGAGGGCCTTTCACTCACTCACCGCAGGCAGGTAGGTGGTCTTTCTGTCTTCTACCGACTCCTCTCCGGCCTTGCACCCCCAGCTCTCTCTGTGCTCTGTCCCCCAAATATTCCTACAGGTCGCACAAGATCTGCCAGCAACCCTCTGATTGTTAAACTGCCGAAATCTCGGCTCTCTGCTCACCTTCACTCTTTCATTCCTCTTTTCTCCCGCCTCTGGAACAAACTCCCTCACTCCCTTCAATCCCACTCCTCCCTCCAGGTCTTTAAAACAGCTGTTCACCACCATCTCTTATCTTCCCCCATCCAAAACCTTGATCTTTTCTACCCCCGCTAATTCACCCCAGATCCACCTTGTTTGAAATTCCAACTTCTTTCCTGGAAGTCCTGGCAGTGTCCATATGTTTTATACCTCTCCCACCGCCCCCTTCCCATGCCCCCCCCCCCCCCCAAAGCCCTCGCCCTCTCTCAGATCTCTCGATGTCTCCATGTCTCTCGGTCCCTGCTCTCAAATGTTGTGTTTGTGTCCTTCCCCCTCTCTCCCCATCTTGTCTACCGCTCCCGATGTTATATGTTTTATGTGTCGGTTTGTCTTTCTGTGTGATTAATGTTTGCTCTTTCACGAGCCTCGATCTTGTATACAAAAAAAAAAAAAAAAAAAAAAAAAAAAAACTTAATATATCCTTTTAAATCAGAAAATAACTAGAACGACACTCAGAAGAGAGCCTCCGCCAGGTGAACAGTTTACGTTTTGTATTCTAGAGTAGATCAGAAAATCACAATACAGAATCACATTTAATCAAAATAATCCTTCCACAACTTTTTTAGATATCCTGGTTTGTATCGTTTTTGGCCCAATCTCCCAAAAGTGAATAATCACTTTTAAAAATTCTACTAGCCAGATCCGGTTCTTGATCTTCACCAACATTGGTGACTCATTTTCTCCATTCAAACTGGTTGAATGAGTGATTTTTATATTGCATGCACCTTCCACTCACCATAGGTGAGTTCAATTCCAAAGTAAAGGAGAATCACCTGCTTGAAATCTAATTATTTCTAACAACTTCTCAAAGGTGCCAAGAATATCGTCCGGGCCATTTTAGGATTCATGTGTGGAATAAGCTAATATTGTCTTTTTTTCAGCTTTTTTAATGTTGTTCCACTGCAAACCAAAGAAATACATATGTGGATACCAAAATATATTTTTAAATTTCAACAACTTCCTGAAAAGAATGGTGCATTATTGGAAAAACGTGCAAGGGTGCCAATATTTTTGGCCACGACTGTACATGCATGCATACATACATACATACATACATACATACATACATACATACAGTCACGTGAAAAAGTAAGTACACCCCATGTAAAGTTTTGACTTTTTCAACATATTTCAACATACAGCTATTTGATCTTCATTTTAACAATATTGATAGATAAAGGTGATATTTTAGGAGTTGCGGATGACGAGAAGACGAGGCCATTTCTTAGGTGTTCAAAGCTCCTTAATTCCGACAGAAAACCTCACGCGAACGGAACTCATACAGCTTTTATCGCGCCACACCCTCTTCGGAGGGCGTGGCTTCAACAACCTCGCGTACGTCACGCCCACATCATCAAAAGCCCCACTGGCCCGTGCACGTGGATTATGTCCCAATAAGGTAACCGCTACAATATAATATAACAAATATCATGAAACATTTACATTTTGTAGTCCATTGTATAATTTAACCCGGGTTGTGACACAAAGGATTTTCCTATCACACGAACCCGGGTTATACTCCCCCTAAAATAGATTAATTAATTATGTAAAATGATTTAAAATCACGGGGCAACCCGGGTTACCGCGTGGTGGATCATATATACATATAGTTTTGGCCCCATCTCTCAATGTTGAAGAATA
Source organism: Myxine glutinosa (assembly GCF_964187855.1). Taxonomy (NCBI): domain Eukaryota; kingdom Metazoa; phylum Chordata; class Myxini; order Myxiniformes; family Myxinidae; genus Myxine; species Myxine glutinosa. The sequence goes on along the minus strand of NC_136271.1, from coordinate 53,393,166 downwards.
ACTTAAAACTTTAAAACTTCTCGTATCCGGATCTTCACCAAACTCTAATCTATTCATCCTTGTCACACACCCAACCTGTCCACCAAATGTTATCTGAATCCGTCCATTAATCTTTAAAGATATCCTGCACACAAACAAACAAACAGACAATAGTGAAAACATAACCTTTGGTGGGCGGAGGTAACAAAGCTCTCAGGATAGCAACATATTGCACAAGATCTACAAATACAGCCCACTTCATGCTAAATCAAAAGTACTCCCAATTGTAATCATACTAAATATTATGTTTCTTCCCCACTTTTCCCTTCCACTTCTGTGATTAAATGTTTGCATCAGTATCCAGCTTGTCATCCACCACGTGTCCTCCTCCCCATTCCTTGCTCTTATTATTACCCCCATTGGATTTACTCCAAAATGGAGGCTTATGGATTGAGTCTGGTCCGTCCGCAACCATATCTCGGAGATGTATGGACTGATTTTGTGCATACTTGGCACAAAGACAACACATGACGGTTTACCTAAATATGCACATCATTTTGTTTTGCAATGCAATCACAGATGGCCGACAGGCAGCCATTTTAGTTGTAAAAAAAACAACAAAATGATGTTGAACACGTCCTCAACCATTTCTCGGACATGCATTTCCCGATGTTGTTCAAACTTGGCACACAGATTATAATGAATGATGGGATGCATATGCGCGTCATTTTTTTCGAGATCAGATCCAAGATGGCCGACTGGCAGCCATTTTGTTACTTAAACGCGTCCTCAACTATTTATTTAATATGCATGGTCCGATTTTGTTCAAACTTGGCACGCACACAGTACATGATGGCATATATGTGCACCTGACTTTATTTTGTGATCGGATGAAATATGGCCGACTGGCGGCCATGTTAATTGTAAAACTAGAACGATGCGACTGTGTCATCAATATGCCTCCGCATTGTCCCACAATGGGTAGATTGCATCACTCCGCATATGTATGGGTAGGGGATCACGTTTGTGAAGTTTCATCTTGATCGGATAAGGTTCGTTTTTCTATCCAAGATGGCTGCCAAACCACATGACCTATGACATCATCATTTTCAAACTATATGCAACAGTGCTGTTAGATGATATTTGTAAAATTTCGCATTGATAGGGTGAGCGGCTTCAGAGATATAATTAATATTTTCCTTCAATCCAATATGGCTGCCAAACCATATGACCTATGATGTCATAAATTTAATATTTCAATACAAATTGGTCATATATCATGTGCATGCAAATTCGATTAAAACATTTTTGGCTGGTATACCACTTCACCGATGTCGTCATTATCATTCTTTTGTTCCCCATTAGGAGTACTTCAGAATGTGCCAAGTTTAAAAAATTTCTATTTCGCGGTTTTTCCGAGAAATAATTTTTTAATTATTTGCTTTTAATCCAAGATGGCTGCCATACCACGTGACCTATGACGTCACATTTATCATAACAAACATTCTGCATGGGTGACCATGAGACCATGGTGACCATGCATGAGAGAGTGACCTCATACCCTGAAAGTTTTGTCTCAATCGGGCATATGGTTGCTGAGAAAAACTGAGGTTTAGCCCGTACGGACGGACGGATTGCTCTGTGATAGCTGGTTGGATGTACGGACAACCCGAAAACATAATGCCTCCGGCGACTTTGTCGGTGGAGGCATAAAAAACTCAATATTGAACTTGTCCTCAAACCATTTATCAGACATGCAATTACCAATTTTGCTAAAACTTGGCACAAAGATAAATAATGATGGCTTACATATGTATGTCAGTTCTTTTCGAGATCAGATCCAAGATGGCTGACTCAATGGTCGACACGTGCAGAAGATTTTTGACCAAAGATGGCTGACTGGCGGCCTTTAACTCCGTACAGCAATATTGCTGAAACCATGGGGGCTATGACATTTTATGTCTTTTTCTCCTTGTTTCCCATGTCTTTTCTTCCTCCAGGTCTCCTATTTTGCTTTTCTCTCTGCATGTCGCTCTTTACACTTCTTTTCATTCTGATATGCCCAGGCCCATTCTGTGTTCTAGCTCCTCCACACTGTATACAAAAAGCTTCCGGTCCACATTACCAGACGCATTCAATATCATTCATGTCAGGACTCTGTGGCACAGTAAGTAGAATAGAAACCACAAAGCCACATCCCATTATGTTTCTTCCAGACAGAGGTGGTTCTGAACGAATGCCATGTGTAACCATCTTCCTGCAGTAAATGTGTTCCACACTGCAAAACACCTCGTATGCAAGACACCCTGAAGCTTACATATGGTTGTTGAGTGTGTGTGTGTGTGTGTGTGTGTGTGTGTGTGTGTGTGTGTGTGTGCGTGTGTGCATGTGTCTGTGTGCATATTCCATAGTTCTGCAACGAAAGTTTTTATGGCGTAGCCCATCGGGCGGAGCCTTCTAGAACAGTGTTTGTCCGTCTGTATGTATGTATGTATGTATGTAAAGTTATGAATTTTGGGTAGGGGGATATATAGATTCAGGTAGATCTGCATAGGAAGGTGCTCTAATGTCGTGAAGAAGAAGAACCATTTAGATGTACAGTACGGTAAGTCAGGGATCTGTTTCGGCGGTTTGTCGGATTAAGTGTATATCTGTGATCATACAAGGATGATCGTGTGATAGGTAGAGTCGGGATTATGCTAATTCCCCAGCGTGTCAAACCTGTGATCATTCCGGTGTCCCGTATGGCAACACACCCATAGACATTAGCTAGGCCCATTAGCGCACCACACCCTACTTAAATTCCCCCTCCGCCACAATAACAATACGACTCACAGGAAGCCAGTTCGGGGCACCGTCGATGCAGCTACAGCCTGCCACATCACCAGCTGGCATGGCAACACACATTGAACAGGCAGGCTGAGGACACGCCCAGAAGGACTCGTGATTGGTCGAGGGAGGAGTAAGAAGCAGGCCGCTGATTGGCAGAGAAAGGAAGAGCTTGTGATTGGTTAAGGGAGGGACAAGAAGCAGGCCGCCGATTGGCAGAGTAAGGAAGAGCTCGTGATTGGTCAAGGGAGGGGAAGAAGCGACGTACTCATTGGTGAGAGAGAGACTTTTATGTCCTTTTATTATAAACAATGTAAAGCCATTTCACAAGCAGTTGTAAAAAAAACACATTTCACAAAGCAGTTGTAAAAAAAACAAAACACAGCAACTAGTTTAAAGAAATTGCATAAGGATCATGAAGGCACCACAAAAAGAGCAAAGGGTATTTAAAAGAAACCAGCAAATATACAAAAAAATATATATTGAGCAAATTAAGCGAAAAACTAAGAGAGAGAGAGAGAAATGTATTCAAGGACACAGGAAGAAACATATATGCAAGCAATCAGTTCCAAAGAAAAAAGTCAAATCAATCAGGAATTATAAAGTAATTACCACTTTTGAATCATCGACTGAGCACAGAACATTGCCAATACACCACTTTCTCTCAAAAAGTTGGACGTTTCCATTACTGACAAAGAAATCAAATTCTAGCTTGAGTCGTGTTGAGACAAACCCTTTAAAAATAGAAATAGCCTCAGAGCCATAGCCGTTATCTATTTTAATTTTCCGAGATTTATATATCGCATATTTTGCAACAGCAACCAAAAAATTGAGAAGAACACCCACATCCCTACATGTGGGCCTGAAAGACACACCAAATATAAACATATGCATATTGAAAGGGAAGGACAATTGGTGAAAAAGATATTCAAGGAACAAGAAAAGCGATGTCAGTCTACGACACTGTACATAAGCATGAAACAAATCCTCCTTCTGGTCACAGAAAGGACAAGTTTCCGGCAGTGAGCTGTTAATACGGTGGACAAAAATATTGGAGGGAAGCGCCCAGTGTGCTAACCTCCATTGTATGTCCGCTAACACACCATGTATTGGTAAGGTGTACATGTGAGGCCAAAGGGGGGTAGAGGGAGACCCCAACCCTAACCGCTCTGACCACAAAGCTACTCGTGTTCTTCCAGAGAGGGGTACATTCTTATTTTGTCGAGAGAGATCACGGATTCCAATTTTAGTTACAAGATGAAAAGGGGGGGTATGTTCAAACTCCGGCTGAAGAGAAGACGAAAGGAGCACTTTGATTTCAGGGAAACCTAACCGAAAGTCCTCAATGTTACCAACACCTTCCCAGCCGATGTTTAGCTGTCTAAATTTTCTTATGACTATACGTACAACTTGGTCTACAAGTCGGACAGACCGAGATCCAACTGAGGTTGCCACCAAACCAGCAGGTTTCCACTTAACTCCAGATGAATCTCTCAGATCACATACTTTGTTAATCCCTCCTTGGATAAATTTTTTAATCAGGGCATGGCTATGAGGGATACCAGGAAAAAAGTTATTGAAGAAAAGGGGTTCTTGAAGGAACATTCGACAATTATAGCCCTCAAGGAAGCGGTGGACGTCAAACCTTTTCCAAGTGTCCAATAAACTCTGATAGAATCTCGGAAGAGAGGCAAAATTTATATGCTCGAGGTCTATCAAAAGAAGCTGCCGATCATATCTCAGTCTACCAGCCTGTTGTAACAGAAAAAATGCAAAGGGCCGCCAGGGCAGCTGTTCAGCGAACAGTAGTCTCTGCAGAGACTGCAGCCGAAAGGCCACAACCCGACCAGAGATATCAACAATGCCCTGGCCACCTTCCTTCCGGGGGTAGTACAATATCTCAGGCCTCAGCCAATGGTAGCCACTCCAAAAGAAGTTTACTAGCATTCGCTGAGTAGCCATAATTAGTTGGTTTGATGGCTGTAAAGCAATAATTCTGTGCCATAATTTTGTTGCAACCAGATTGTTTATGACAAGGGTACGGCCTCGATAGGAGATGGACCTCAGCAGTCCTTCCCATGCTTTCAATCTGTGCATAATTTGCTCCAACACTCCTTCCCAATTTTTCATTTCTGTTTCACGATTACCGATATGCACTCCAAGATATTTAACCCCGTCCGTTCTCCAGACCAGGTTGTGTGGGAGTGAGGGTGGTGATACACAAGAGAGATTGCCTTTGCCACACCATAATGCTGTACTTTTATTCCAATTGATCCCACCGGAAGAGGCTGCAGAGAAATCTCGCATACAACGTTGTAAAGCAGAGACATCATTGGAGCTTCTAATCAAAACACAGACATCATCAGCATAAGCCGTCTGCACAAATTCTGCTCCTTCTATACTTCTCATTCCCTGAGGTATTTGCTGTCTAATAGACCGAAGGAGTGGTTCAAGGGCGACTATATATAGAAGCCCAGAGAGGGGGCAACCTTGGCGAATACCCTGTTGGAAAGGAAAGGGAGAGCATAACCTATTGTTGATCTTCATCATACATTGAGTATTAGTATACAGGAGTTTCACATAAGAGGTGAAAGTTTCACCAAACCCCATTCCTTTCAGGACAGAAAAAAGGTACTTGTGGTCAACACGATCGAAGGCCTTAGTTTGATCAAGAAACAGCAACCCAAAATCGTCACGCAGGAACTTATTGCATGAAATAATATCTCTTACCAAAAAAATATTATCATAAATAGATTTTCCAGGCACACAGTAGGTCTGGTCCGGGTGTATAACTGAACTGATCACAGTCTTCATACGATTAGCAAGTACTTTAGAGAAAATCTTGTAATCAACACAATAAGGAGACAGGTCGCCAGTTATCAACCAGTTGAAGATTCCCAGCTTTTGGTAGCAAACAAACGACTGCTCGTCTACAAGACATTGGAAGTTCTCCGACACGTATGCTTTCATCGAGTACATCGAGTAAGTCAGGTCCCACAAGGGCCCAGAAGGTCTTGTAGAATTCTGTGGGCAGGCCATCTATTCCAGAAGCTTTCCCATCTTTCAGGCTCCGCACAGCTGCTTCAAGTTCAACAGCCGAAATTGGGGAATCGAGCATGCATCGCTCATCCTCCTCGACACTCGGAAGCCCAGCAGTTAACTCTCGTATCACCTCATTGTCCACGTTCTGAGGAGAATACAAGTTAGAATAGAACCCTTTCAGAGTACACCTGATCGCCTGCTGAGAGGTCACCAGCAACCCATTGGGAGTGAGTAAAGTATGAATTTGTTGTGACCTTTTGAGGGAAGACTCTAACTTAAAGAACTCTTTGTTTGGCATGTCCAGAGTTAAATAGCTCATTCGCATTCGGACCAAGGCACCCATCGCCCGTTGCCGTACCGCTTCCTCCAGCACTGCTTTCTTTGCCCATATTAGTTGGTCACGTGCACCTCTCCCAGCCTCGTCAACATTCTGTTCTAACGATATAATTTCAGATTTTAACTGATCTATTGATATTGATTGGATTTTGGTGGTGTATGCACTATATTGTTGACAGAAATTCTTAATTTGGGATTTTGCAATGTCCCACCACAGCCGGAGACTATCATACTCAGGTCTGGAGGAGCGAATTTTCTCCCACACGACGTGAAAAGCCTCATTAAATTCCTTGTCATGTAAGAGACGAGTATTCAAAGACCAGTAAGCACTACCACCGGGTGGAAAGGGTAACTTAAAGGACATTGAGATTAAACTGTGGTCTGTGAATCCAGTTGGTAAAATTTTGGAGACAGACACCACATTCAACATTGGCTTGTTCACATAGAATCTGTCCAGCCTTGCCATTGACATAATACCATCATTGCATCTACACCATGTATAACAGCGTGAGAGTGGGTGTTGTGATCTCCACACATCCTTAAACCGAAAGATGTTGATGGTGTCCTCTAGAGCTTTCGTAGAGGCAACATGAGGCTCATGACCATTCCTATCAATTGACGGACAAATTGTGCAATTAAAATCTCCCGCGATACAGATAAAGGCTGTTGGGTCCAGAGTTTTTACAAAATCCCGCAGAGTGGAAAAGAAAATTTTCCTCTCCATTGGGTCACACGGTGCATAAACATTCACTACGATAATCTTTTGGGTATTATAAAGAAAATCTACGGAGATCAAATGCCCTTTATAGATTTCTTTAAATGAAACCTGTTGAGCACAAATCTTGTGACTTAGGCAAATGGCAACACCGGCCCGAGGTGTAGGGAACCCACTTAGCCACCATTGCCCTTTAAAAAGTTTCCCCCAATCGGCTACTTGAGCACTAGTAGCGTGGGTCTCTTGTAAGAGAATAATGTCAGCCTTTTCTTTTACAACCGCTTGAATGGTTTGCACCCTCCGTAAGGGGGCACGACCCCCATTTATATTTAAGGATACAACATTTAGTTCCATGGTTGATTCTTCTAGGGGGTGAAGTCCTCTTCCTCAATTAATTCCTTGTTTGCCTTCGTGATGGATTTCCTCAGCCGCTGAAATTCAGGTTCGGAGATTTCCACATGCTCACTCCTTTGCAGCAAAGGTTTTGCGGCTGCAAGGAAGGCCTGGATATTAGGAAAATGATCCTTAATTCGTACATGCCTTTGTCTGAAAGTTTCCTTCAAAAATCTGACAATATTTTCTTTTGAGATCTCCAAAGGCTGCTCTTCCACCTGAGGGGGGGGGGGGGAGCCCTGTGAACCACTGCCACTGGTTCCTCATGGCCGATCAGTGTCTCTGTAGTTAGAATTCCCTCCGTGACGCTAGTAACGAGTTCCTCCTGAACCTGTACAGAAACACCTGTTCCATCCCCATCTACCTTAGGTTCTTCATCCTCTTCATCCTCATGCGTCATTGCAATGGGGGGGGAGGAGTCGTTATTAGTAGTAATGGGTATTTTGCATTCCCCATTAGAATTGATATGGTCATCAGTAGGCTGTTCGGTTTCGCAGGTTGATTTACAACCTTCAGGAAAAAGTTCCCCTTCATCCTGAGCAGGTGGTATCATGTCAGCCATAGTCTCACCACCTTGCTGATCTTCATGTGGAGGACTGTCTGAATCGTTTAAACTGCTTCCTGTCTGCACCACCAACACTTTAACACCTTTGTCCTCATTCCTCGCACTTACAAGTGACCGTTTCAAATTTTTCCGAGACGCCGCATCTACAATCTGCTGCTCCTCACAAAACATTCCCTCTACAGGTAGAGGCTTCTCCCTTACATTTGCTGACTCATCGTTTGCACGATGGCCAGCTGTACTGGATGACTCATCGCTTACACGAAGCACATCCGTATGGGTCTCATCAGCACCACTTTTAGCCGTACCTTGATGGTCCGATGTAGATTCCCGCACTGAAGGCGAAACATCTATAGAATCATCCGTAGTGGTCACGGGGGGAGGTGGTCCGGCTGCTGTGGCATACGTTTTCTCCCCATCAGGACAATACTGCCGAGTGTGTCCATGTACACCACACCCGTAACAAATCAACCTCTCCGTTGCCGCAAAAATCCTGTGCTCACGTTTTGACGACTTAAAAACGAGAGAGACATTCAATTGCGTCAAACCATCCTTCAAAACAACATAACAAAACCGTCTAAACGTTTCGATATGCTTAAGCTTCCCGTCTGTGGTGCGAATGGAGGCTTGGATAATTCTCGACACCACAGTACCGTACTGACCGAGCTTCTGAAGAATTTCCTCATTAGACAGCGTCGGTAGAACGTTTGATAGTATTACCTTCGAGGCCGGAGTGTTCCATGGCGAAACCGGAACAAACTGGTCATTGCCCAAGGTGAGTCCGTTCTGCACGACGATGCGCGCGAAACGGACACGTGAAACGAAGACAACCACCTTGTGGTGCATTCGGGACGCTGCCCGTATGTTCTCACAACCGATCAATCCTCCGATTGCGAGGAGCGTCTCCTCCAGCGAGACATCTTCCGGTGGGACAAAACACATGCCGTGTTCATCTGTTAACCCCTCATCGGCGTCACGACCGGCATTACTTCGACTATTCTTGCTAGCCATTTGAAGTAACTAAACGAAAAAAAGTAACCAATAAATGGTACAAAGGTTTATAAAGCCGAAATAAATGAAAAATAAACAACAACAACAATAACTGGGAAATAAATAAATAAATCCCGTTAACCACCTAAAGTGGATAACTCTAACCGCGCTGTCTCTCCCTCTCTCGCTCAGTAGACAAGACGATAGAAAGGGACACCGACACTCGGACAGCAGAAAGGACCAAAAGGTAGGAAGAAAGGAAAAAAGCAACACGAGACACAGCACGTACCGCCAGTGACTGAGCAACAGACCTGGCAATCGCACGTGCGTGCTAAGCGAGCGGCAGCTGTGCAAAGTGGGAGGAGAGAGAGAGAGACAGACAGACAGAGAGACAGACAGAGAGAGAGAGAGAGAGAGAGAGATAGATAGATAGATAGATAGATAGATAGATAGATAGATGACATCACATCACAAGACGATCGATGAAACGACTCATAAGCCGGCATTTTGCCCTTCTTGTTCTGGTTCCCCTCGTGGTTGGACTGCCTCTTGCTCTGGAGCCTGCCTGCCTGCGAGTGAGTGTGGGCGATCGCCGTTCTGGTCCTCGGCGCAAGTGGTTGCGTGCCGGCCTCGTCTCCTCATTCCCTTGTTTGTTTGGCATCGGGGATTGAAACAGCTAATGGGAGAGGCGGTGCATGGACGAGAGTACGAGCACTGCAGCGTGTGAGGACATCGAGGCCTGTTTCGCGCCAACGGCTGAGCAATTCCCACGAACACCAGCGCCGCGTCCGGACTGTGTGCTCGAGTTGGCGACGTTGACGAGGACACACACTGCAGACAGAGATAAGCTCGCACCACACAAAAACACAACGGTTCCTTTGATTTAACTCTTCCTTCGTCTGTTGTTGAAGTCTGGTGTGGGGACGTCCCGATTTAGGAACATTATTTATTTACCGGCGCGTCCATTGTTCTCGGGTTCCGTATAATAAATCGTTTCTTTTTGTACATTGAATTCGGTTTTCGTTTGCTTGATTTAATCTCCACAGGTTTGAGGGCTGCCATTGCAACCGTGAGGTAAGGAACCTCAGCATCCTCCTCACCCTCCTCCTTACCCTCCTTCCTCCCCGCATGCATGAACTCTGCCATATTTGAACTGAACGCCTTCGGAGTTAAAGCTTGCTCAGTTAATCTGCTTCCTTGGTCGGTTTTAATCGCGAGGACCACGACAGTATGTACAGTCACGTGAAAAAGTAAGTACACCCCATGTAAAGTTTTGACTTTTTCAACATATTTCAACATACAGCTATTTGATCTTCATTTCAACAATATTGATAGATAAAGGTGATATAATATAACAAATGTCATGAAACATTTACATTTTGTAATCCATTGTATAATTTAAATAAACATAAATGCAAATTTCGCATGTGGAAAAAGTAAGTACACCCTTGGCTCTAATAGGTGGTATTTCCCCCTTTGGCAGAAACAACCTCAAGTCGGCGTTTATTATAACTGTCTGCCAGTCTCTGACATCGACTGGGATAAATTTTTGCCCACTCCTCCATGCAGAATTCTTTCAGCTGTGCGATGTTTGAGGGGTTTTCTTGCATGCACAGCTCGTTTCAAATCCCCCCAAAACATCTCGAAGGGATTTAGATCCGGGCTTTGACATGGACATTCCAGAACCCTCCATTTCTTTCTTTTCAGCCATTCCTTGGTGGATTTTCTGGTATGTTTAGGGTCATTGTCATGTTGCAAGGTCCACCGTAGCTTGAACTTCAACTTTCCGACAGATGGCCTCACATTATCCTCAAGCACCCTCTGGTACAATGAAGAATTCATAGTGGATTTCAATGATGGCGAGCTGCCCAGGCCCTGATGCAGCAAAGCTGCCCCAAACCATAATATTTCCACCACCATGCTTTACAGTTGGTATCAGGTTCTTGTGGTCAAATGCTGTCTTTGGTTTTCGCCAAACATGTCTTCTTGTACTGTGGCCAAATTGCTCTACCTTTGACTCATCTGTCCAGAGCACATTGTTCCAGAAGTGCTGGTGTTTGCCTTGGTGTTCATTGGCAAACTTTAGTCTTGCCCTGATGTTCTTTCTGGACAGCAAAGGTTTCCTCCTGGCACACCTCCCATGTAGATCAAATTTGTGAAGCCTCTTTCTAATGGTAGACTCATGCACTTTGACATCAACAGTGGCAAGAGCTACCTGTAGGTCCCGTGATGACATTCTGGGGTTCTTCGAGACTTCTTTCAGCATCTTGCGGTCTGCTCTCGGGCTGAACTTGCTGGGGCGGCCTGGCCTGAACAAGTTGGCAGTTGTTTGGAATCTTCTCCACTTGTAGCGAATCTTCCGGACAGTCGAATGATTGATTTCAAATTGTTTGGAGATCTTTTTAAATCCCTTCCCAGACTCGTAGGCATCTATAACCTTCTTTCTGAAGGCCTCAGAGAGCTCGTTTGATCTAGGCATGGTGACGCCGCACACTTCAACAACAAAGAGCAAACCAAACTAAATGTCTGAGGTTTAAATAAGACAGGTTCCTCCGAGATCCTCTCTAACGATGTTCTAATCATTTGCACCTGAGCTGGTGCACCTGATTCTAATTTTAGGTATTTGAAGTAGTGATAAATGTAGGGGTGTACTTACTTTTTACACATGCGAAATTTGCATTTATCTTTATTTAAATTATACAATGGACTACAAAATGTAAATGTTTCATGATATTTGTTATATTATATCACCTTTATCTATCAATATTGTTGAAATGAAGATCAAATAGCTGTATGTTGAAATATGTTGAAAAGTCAAAACTTTACATGGGGTGTACTTACTTCTTCACGTGACTGTATGTATGAATGCATGTATGTATGTCCCCTCAAACGTATACCAATCAGCTGAGAATCTGGTCACATGACAGGGTGATGTGATTACGTCTGATGTCATTACGGCAGTGCTGCGGCTGACTCTCCACTCTCCGCCATTTTGATTGATATGCCCTTCCTGCCGAACATATTGTCGAACCTATCATATATCACAATCGCCATGCTCGATCTTGACGTTTTTCATTCCGTGTGAAACACAAACAAACCGATTGTTAAAATGACCATCAAATATCGAAAGCATCGGTGTTACGTCTCTTCCAACAATAGGGTACGTATAGGCCTTAGGCGTTATGACACACCGTCCGCTACAGACAAATTAAACCCAGGTTTCTTAATGCAGTTGTATCGTTTTCGTAATAATAATAATAATATTATAGTAAATATACACGTAACACTTTAATCCCAATGTCGTGAATGGAAAGTTGATGGATTGAAGCGGTGTAGAAGCGGAAGTAAGGAATTCACCTCGGTTTTAAAATATATATATAATTTTCGTAATAATAACGTAAGGTTATTATTATAGTAAATCTAATCGTAACACTAATTCCTTTGTAGTGACTGCAACGTTACTGGAGGTTAAATATATATATATATATATATATATATATATATATATATATATATATATATATATATATATATATATATATATATATATATATATATATATATATATATATACATATTGTGGCGGACACAAAAGCCCACTGGCGTGGTGACATCATTCCACGCACCAAGTGGGCGGTGGCCACGCCCGAGGGGTAGGCGTGGCCTCATGATATACACCGGGCGACCAGCCCGGAGGAGTTCAGTGTAACAGTGTAGTCTTACAATAAAGACGTTTATATGTTACCGCTTGTCCGCTTCCTCCTTGCTCACAAGCAGCGCACGTAACGCCGCGCTTTACTGGTGACCCTCGACGTTGGATCTGCCGGAGCGATCCTTCCACACGCGACGCCATCGCCATGGCCGCCTTCGTCAAACTTCCGGAATTTTGGGAGGCTCAGGCCGAAGTCTGGTTCGTCCAGGCCGAAGCCCAATTTCAGCTTCGGCACCTCACCGGTGATGACACGCGCTACTGCCACGTCGTCGCCTCCCTCGGGCCCGGCACGGCCGCTCGAGTTGTGTCCGTCCTTCGCCACCCACCGGACGGCCACAAGTACGAGGCACTCAAGCGGCTACTCCTAGCCACGTTCAGCCTCACGGACGACGCACGGGCCGACCGCCTCCTGGATCTCCCCGAGCTCGGTGAGACGCGCCCGTCGGTCCGAATGGACCATATGCTGTCACTGTTGGGCGACGAAGCCCCCGGTTCGCTATTCCGGGCGCTTTTCCGTCGCCAACTTCCAGCGCAGGTTCGCCTCGCGTTGGCCGGGACCGGGCTAACGGAACCCCGAGCATTGGCGGCCGAGGCGGACAAGTACTTCGCCGCTTCGGACACGCGGGCGAGCGTTGGCGTGGCCGTCACGGCCTTTGACGCTGATGTTCCACAGCATCATCTTCTACAGCACGCTGAAGTTCAGCAGCATGCTGATACGCACCTCGTGAACGCCGCCACGCCCCGCCCACCGCCGCGGCGAAAACCGCCACCGCGGGGAAACCCGTCGACTCCACCGGCCTGGCGGAGCCAGCCGCGCTCCTCCAGCTCCACCACCTGGTGCTGGTTCCACGCCAAGTTCGGCCACGAAGCTCGGCGGTGTCATCCGCCGTGCTCCTTCAACGGGTCGGGAAACGCCCGGGCCGGCGCTCAATTGTGGCGATGAGCGCCGGCCGTTCGAGCAGCCTGCTGTTCATAACGGACACCTTCTCCGGGCGCCGTTACCTGTGCGACACGGGAGCACAGGTGAGTGTCATTCCCGCCGGCACGTCAGACAAGCACGCCGCAGGTGGGGGCCCCGCGCTGCTTGCCGCGAACGGGACGCCCATCCGTACGTACGGAAAACGCTGCCTCTCTCTGCGGTTTGGAGGGCAGGTTTTCTGATGGACGTTCGTCACCGCCGACGTGCCCATGGCACTGCTTGGCGCGGACTTCCTGTGCGCTAATGGGCTCCTGGTCGACGTCAAGCGCAGACGGCTTGTCCAGGCCGAGACGTTCAGCTCGCTCGCATGTGCGTTGCCCAGCTCAACGAGCGGCTTGCCAAGCGGCTTGCTGAACGATTCGGTTCCGGCCACGTTGGTCTGTACGCTTCCGGCAGCGGACGCATTCACCCGCCTCCTCGCCGGCTTCCCGGCCCTCACGCGGCCCACCTTCTCGGCGGGGGCCGTCAAGCACGGGGTGGCCCATCACATCCCCACCGTCGGGCCACCGGTCTACGCCCGGGCACGCCGCCTCGAGCCGACGAAGCTGGCGGTGGCAAAAGCGGAGTTCGCTACCCTGGAGCGACTCGGCATCGTTCGGCGCTCAGAGAGCGCTTGGGCGTCGCCGCTGCACATCGTGCCGAAGCCCGGCGGGGGATGGCGACCGTGCGGGGACTATCGCCGTCTCAATGACGCCACGACTCCCGACCGCTACCCCGTCCCCCACATTCAGGACTTTTCCGCCCGTTTGGCGGGCAGGTCCTTCTTCTCGAAGGTGGACCTCATACGCGGCTACCATCAGGTCCCCGTCAGGCCGGAGGACGTCCCGAAGACGGCGGTCATCACGCCATTCGGACTCTTCGAGTTCCTGCGCATGCCCTTCGGTCTGAAGAATGCGGCTCAGGCGTTCCAGCGACTGATGGACAGCGTCCTGCGCGACTTGGATTTTGTCTACGTCTACCTGGACGATATCCTCGTCGCCAGCGCGTCCCGCGAAGAGCACCTACGCCACCTCCGCACGCTCTTCGAACGCCTGGGCCAGCATGGCCTGATTGTGAACCCCGCAAAGTGCCGGTTCGGCGCCGCCACAATCGATTTTCTGGGGCACCGTGTCACCAGGCACGGAGCCGTCCCCCTGCCGGCCAAGGTGGAGGCGGTGAAGGGGTTTCCGCGCCCCCGCACGATCAGAGGGCTGCAGGAGTTCCTGGGCATGGTGAACTTTTACCATCGGTTCCTGCCCCGTATCGCCCAGCTCCTGCGCCCCCTGCACGAAGCTCTCCGAGGTAAGCCGGGCAAAGGCGACGTTACCTGGACCGAGCAGATGGACACGGCGTTCACGGGCGCGAAGCTCGCCTTGGCTAACGCCACCATGCTCGCGCACCCGGCGCCCGATGCACCGATCGCCCTCACCACCGATGCCTCGGACTACTCGGTGGGCGCGGTGCACGAGCAATGGGTGCGTGGAGCTTGGCAACCGCTGGCGTTCTTTAGCCGGCAGCTTCGCCCGCCCGAACGCCGTTACAGTACCTTCGACCGGGAGTTGCTCGGACTTCACTTGGCGGTCAGGCACTTCCGCCATCTGCTCGAGGGCCGGGCGTTCACTGCCTTCGTCGACCACAAGCCGCTGATCTTCGCGATGGGCAAGGTCACCGAGCCGTGGTCGGCCCGGCAGCAGCGTCACCTCTCGGCCGTGTCCGAGTACACGACGGACATCCAGCACGTCGCGGGGAAGGACAACCCGGTTGCGGATTGCCTTTCCCGGGCCGTCGCCCACGCAGTCCACCTCGGCATCGACTATGCCCGGATGGCAGCGGACCAGGCCGCTGACCCCGACGTCCAGGCCTTGCGGACCGCCGTCACGGGCCTCCGCGTCACCGAGGTGCCGTTCGACGGCGCGGGCGCGGCCCTCTTGTGCGACGTCTCCCTCGGGCGTCCTCGCCCCATTGTGCCCGCGGGCTGGCAGCGCCAGGTGTTTGACGCCATCCACGGCCTGTCCCACCCGGGCGCGAGGGCCTCCCAAAGGCTGATCGCCGACAAGTTCGTCTGGCATGGCCTCCGGAAGGCCGTCCGCGGCTGGGCCAGGACATGCCTCGCGTGCCAGCGCGCCAAGGTGCACCGGCACACCCAGGCCCCGTTGGCCCCGTTCACAGTGCCGGAACGCCGGTTTGACCACGTCCACGTGGACCTGGTGGGACCTCTGCCCCCCTCGCGGGGTTTCACCCACGTCCTCACCATGGTGGACCGCACCACCCGGTGGCCGGAGGCCGTGCCCTTGGCGTCGACAACGGCGGCCGATGTCGCACAGGCTTTCATCGCCACCTGGGTCGCCCGGTTCGGCGCCCCCTCAGACATCTCATCCGACCGCGGCCCCCAGTTCACCTCAGAGCTCTGGGGGGTGGTTGCGCAGGGGCTCGGGGTCCGGCTGCACCGAACCACGGCCTACCACCCCCAGGCTAACGGCCTGTGTGAGCGATTTCACCGCTCATTGAAGGCCGCGCTCCGGGCCACCCTCCGCGACGGCGGCTGGGTCGACAGGCTCCCCTGGGTCCTGCTGGGCCTCCGGACGGCGCCCAAGGAGGACCTGCGCGCATCCGCGGCGGAGTTGGTCTTCGGGCAACCGCTGCGGGTGCCGGGCGAGTTCCTCCCCGACTCCACGGCACCATGGTCCGCGGCACAGCAGCGCTCCGCTCTGCAAGAGACCGCCCAGAGGTTCGCCCCGGTGCCCACGGCATGCCACGGGCACCCACCGACGCACGTCGCCCCGGAGCTTCGCACGGCGGAGTACGTCTTCGTCCGCCACGATGCCCATCGGACACCACTGCGGCCCCCGTACGACGGGCCTTTCCGCGTGCTGGAGACCAGGGCGAAGCACCTCACCCTGGACATCGGCGGTACTCCTGACCGTGTTTCGGTAGACCGCCTCAAGCCGGCCCACCTCGATGTGGACCATCCACCGCCAGTGGCCCGACCCCCACGTCGGGGCCGCCCTCCTGCGGGCGGACCCCCGGCACCGCCCAGCCCCGCCGCCACGGCGCCCCCCGGTCCTGCACCCATCCCAGGGGCAGCCAGGGGCATCCCACCTGGTATCCCTGCACCCCGGACGCCGCCGATCGCCAGGGGGCGCTTCGGCCGGGTCATTCGTCTGCCCCACAAACTGGCCCTCCAGGTGCGCGGGAATTCTGGGGGGGCGCGTGTGGCGGACACAAAAGCCCACTGGCGTGGTGACATCATTCCACGCACCAAGTGGGCGGTGGCCACGCCCGAGGGGTAGGCGTGGCCTCATGATATACACCGGGCGACCAGCCCGGAGGAGTTCAGTGTTACAGTGTAGTCTTACAATAAAGACGTTTATATGTTACCGCTTGTCCGCTTCCTCCTTGCTCACAAGCAGCGCGCGTAACGCCGCGCTTTAATATCTTACATACATTAAAGTAGCGAAAGTTTTGTGTCCAGCTGTCATTCTACGCCATTACGTATATGATGTCATTACTCATTACGGTGTAAACACCCGCTCACTTCCAGAGCGGCAGGAAAGGTCATCCCTCTTTGGGGTATATAGATTACAGTCGATCTATGGTCTGGTCTCAAGAACATTGGGTGTGTGTTCATTTACCAAGTTTATTGTGCAGAGAGCGCCAAGTGGTTTAAGCATTCGAGCAAGCACTCCATTCAAAACCGTTAAGGAACGGCTGGCTTGGCAAGCGCTAACTTGCTGCTTAGTAAATGAGCACAGCCCCACCCTTGTGGGGTATATAGATTACCGTAGATCTTCGCTCAGTTCTGTAGGTAAAACTTACCTCATGGATGTCTGGATTCCTCCAAATTTCTTTGTTTAATGTTATAAACAGCATTAGTGACTGTTTAAAAAGCGAATCATGTGTGTTTATGGTTTCTAATATTTTACCAGCCCGGCTACACCGCTGTTAGACTTTTGGTCTTGTTTTTAATGGTGTTCGTATCACAGTTTGTGAAAATTAAGTTGTTTGCATTCAGTGTTCATTTTATTCTGGCAGGCCATTAGAAATCAATCGTACTAATGAATACAAAGCTTTTGATAACTTGATTTATAAAACTTATAGTCTTATTTATCACACAATTATACTGCCTCATGAACATCTGAATGAAATGCAACTCCCAATCTCTTCTAATCAGCATCCTTTCACAAAAATAATTGGGAGGGAATTTCCAATAGGACAATTTAATTACCCATTACTTTATAACGCTTTCTTTTATCATCAAACATGTGTCATAGAAATAGCATGTTTAACACAAAGCGCAGAGCTGGATTTATAGGCGCTTGTAGGAAATATAACTCCATCAAAGCTGCTGCTGAAATCGGGAACGCTCCAGCAATTGTGACTGAATATCAGATGTGGTTGCAGAAAGATGTTTGTGATTTCCTGCTGTTTGGCCGAAAATGAAAAGATTAGCTAATAAAGCAAGCGACAAGTCTAAAACGCCAAAGCCTTTGGTTGCTCTGTGATAGCTGGTCTAATATTTTGCAAATCACAATGTGGAAATTGTGTGTGTTCTGGGTTGTTATCTACATATGTGGGTTTCGGAAAGTGGATTGGAGTCCTCCCAGGGCTCGAAGTATCCACTTCCATTTTGGTAAGGGGGTCACGATTCATGGACCAAGCTGTGAAGTTTTCTTGTTCTCAACGTTCTGTTCCGAGGGCTCTTTTCAGGGTCGTTAACGAGCCGAGTGAACAGCTTCCAACTGCAGTTCGTTTGTATTAATATTCTCAGGGATGATTTTAAAGATCTCCGTAAGGTTCTTATTTATCTCCGTAAGGTTGTCCTATTCCTGTTGCTAAAATTATCACCAATACAATTTTGGTGCTCTTCAGCTTCCAGGATCTTCTCACTTCATTTTTGAGATCCTGATATGTATAAGGTCATTTTATTACTTCCGCCACCAAAGGTGGATGGAGGTTACGTTTTCACCCCTGTCTGTCTGTCTGTTACTTGCCGGAAAAGATTCCGGCAAGTATGTTGATCGATTGGTTTGTTACTTGCCGGAAAAGATTCCGGCAAGTATGTTGGTTGGTTGGTTTGTCTGTCTGTTTGTCTGTTTGTCTGTTTGTGCGCAGTACTACGTCTACACCGTTGCACATGGAATTGCCAACCTTTTCACACATATTTGTCTTGCACTGGAATAGACTGTGCCCAATTTTTAACTCTCTAGGCCTAAGGCCTCCATTATGATGTCATAATTCGATAATTCGACAAGTACAAAACTTCAGCCAATCAAGATGCAATTTCTTGAACGCCCTGTCGGCATAAACTGGTGGAGAAAAATAATAATGATGATGACGTCATCAGTCACGTGGTTCGGCCGCCATCTTGGAAAAACTTTGCACCTCTATATCTCCGAAAGTGCTGAATAGAAAAAAATTGAGACATGGCTCATTGTAAAGAACTCTCCATGGGGAATAAAATATGTTAATGATGATGTCATAATTCGACAAGTACAAAACTTCATCCGATCAAGATGAAATTTCTTAAGCATAATCTATATATATATATAAAAGAAAGTTTTTGTTTGTTTGTTTGTCTGCACGTGCTAATCTGAACGGTGAAAGATAGGAGGAAACCTCTGACACAAAAAATGTCGCGATGGGCTCCGGGAAGGTTTTAGGCTAGGTGGCGAGGCCGGTTGAGGCCGCCTCGGCCGGCTGGGCCCATTTTGCAATTAAAAGCTGAGCTGAATTATAGTAGTCAATCTTCTACGGCCGCGAGTAAAAGCTGAATTATACTCGTAAATTCATTCAAAAAGAACTAAAAATGTCGGGACAGGCCCCGGAAAGGTTATACTTATATGCTAGGTGGCGAGGCCGATCGAGGCCGCCTCGGCCGGGCTGGGCCAATTTCGCAATTAAAAGTTGAGCTGAATTATAGTAGTCAATCTTCTACGGCCGTGAGTAAAAGCTGAATTATAGTAGTAAATTCATTCAAAAAGAATGCGGGCAATGCCGGGTGCTTTCGGCTAGTCCAGGAATAAATTAGTTTAGAAAACAAATAACGATGACGTCATCGGTCACGTGGTTCGGCCGCCATCTTGGAAAACCGAAAAACTTTGCACCTCTATATCTCCGAAAGTGCTGAGTAGAAAAAATTGAGACATGGCTCATTGTATAGAACTCTCCATGGGGAATAAAATATGTTAATGATGATGTCATAGGTGCCTCCATGATGACATCATAATTTGACAAGTACAAAACTTCATCCTGGTCAAGATGAAAGTTCTTGAGCATCATCAAGGAATAAATTAGTTTAGAAAACAAATAAGGATGACGTCATCGGGCACGTGGTTCGGCCGCCATATTTGTCCAAAATGGCCTATAAAAAAGTACATTCTGGCAAGTCCTCGGTCTCTGACCGATTTTTCATCTGTTTGTCTGTGCGCAGCAATATGTCTAGACCGTTTTTGTTTTGTTTTGTTTTGTTTTGTATACAAAGTCGAGGCTCGTGTGAGAGCTAACGCATTAAACACAAAAAAACACAAACAGACACATAAAACATTAAATGAAGGGAGCGGGAGACAAGAGGGGCAGAGAGAGGGAAACACACAAACACAATAGTAGAGAGCAGGGACATCGGGGAACCGTAGTTGCACGTAGAATCGCCAAACTTTACACACATATTTGTCTTGCCCTGGAATAGACTGTGCCCATTTTTTAACTCTCTCGGCCCAAAGCCTCCGTTATGACATAATTTGATAATTTGACAAGTACAAAACTTCATCCAATCAAGATGCAATTTCTTGAGCGACATGACGGCATAAACTGGTTGAGAAAAAAAAAAAATGATGACGTCATCGGCCACGTGGTTCGGCCGCCATCTTGGAAAAACCGAAAAAATTTGCACCTCTATATCTCCGAAAGTGCTGAATAGAAAAAATTGAGACATGGCTCATTGTAAAGAACTCTCCATGGGGAATAAAATGTGTTAATGATCATGTAATAGGTGCCTCCATTATGACGTCATAATTCGACAAGTACAAAACTTCATCCGATCAAGATGCAATTTCTTGAGCGACATGATGGCATAAACTGGTGGAGAAAAAAATAATAATGATGACGTCATTGGTCACGTGGTTCGGCCACCATATTTGTCCAAAATGGCCGATAAAAAAGTACATTCCAGCAAGTCCTCGGTTTCTGACCGATTTTTCATTTGTTTGTCCGTTTGTGAACAAAATATCTCAAAAAGTTGTGGACGGATTCGGACGAAATTTGGCAGAGATGTGGCATATGTGACAAGGACGAAATGATTAGATTTTGGTGAAGATCCGGATTCGGATCCGGCTACTAGAATTTTTAAAGTGATTATTCACCATTGGGAGAGAGGGCCAAAAACAATACATTTTTTTTTTTTTTGTATACAAGATCCAGGCTCCTGAAAGAGCTAACATTAATCACACAAAAAGTCAAACCGACACATAACACATAAAATAAGGGGAGCGGTAGACAAGATGGGGAGAGAGGGGGAAGGAACAAACACAACATTTGAGAGCAGGGACATCGAGAGATCTGTGAGAGGGAGAGGGCTTGGGGGGAGGTGGGAGAGGTGTAAAACATATGGACACTGCAAGGACTTCCAGGAATGAAGTTGGAATTTCAAAAACGTGGATCTGGGGTGAATTAGCAGGGGTAGAAAATATCAAGGTTTTGGATGGGGGAAGATAAGAGATGGTGGTGAACAGCTGTTTTAAAGACCTGGAGGGAGGAGTGGGATTGAAGGGAGTGGGGGAGTTTGTTCCAGAGGTGAGAGAAAAGGGGAATGAAAGAGTGAAGGTGAGCAGAGAACCTAGATTTTGGCAGTTTAACCATAAGAGGGTTGCTGGCAGATCTTGTGCGACCTGTAGGAATATTTGGGGGACAGAGCACAGAGAGAGCTGGGGGAGCAAGGCCGGAGAGGAGTCGGTAGAAGACAGAAAGACCACCAACCTGCCTGCGGTGAGTGAGTGAAAGGCCCTCGGAGTTAGCTTCATCACAGGAGATTCCAATGATTCTGTAAGCTTTGGTTTCAACAGCGTGAAGCCGAGCTAGGTGTGAGGCAGGAGCACCGGCCCAGAGGGGAGATCAGTATTCCATTGAGCTGTGGATGAAAGCCTTGTATGTGGTGAGGAGCTCAGGTGTGCCAAGGAAGGACTTTGCACGACGGAGGATGCCCAGTCGGCGACTGGCTTTGGAGGCCAGCTTGGAAATGTGGTTTTCCCAGGAAAGATCATGGCAGATAGTGAGACCCAAAAGCTTGAGCGACACAACTTCTTGGAGAGGATTGTTGAGAAAGTAGATGGGAGGGTTTTCCATTCGGTCTTTTCGGAGAGACATAGTAAGAGTGTGAGATTTGTCAGGATTGAAAGACATGTTCCACTTGTTTGACCAGTCTGTGATTTTGTCCAGGTATGCAGAGAGTGAGGAGGCTGCAGAATGCCGATCTGAGGGATGAGGAATGGAGCGGCAGAGAGTGGAGTCAACAGCAAAGAGATAGAGAGGATTTTCCAGGGAGTCGGAGAGATCATTGATGAAGACCAAACATAGCAGGATATCTCAAAAAGTTGAGGACGGACTTGGACGAAACTTGGTGCACAGGTTGCGTGTATGCCAAGGACGATTCGTTTCGATTTTGGTGAAGATCCGGATCCGGATCCAGCGAGTGGAATATTTTAAGTGACGTTTCACCATTATGGCCAACCAGAAGGATGCATTTATGCAGCAACATTGAGCTGGAAAAGATATATATATGGCCAACCAGGCGGAGGTATGGTCTCTACTGAGTGCCTGCCGTTCTAGTTGATTTCTGCATTGCTTTGGCCAAATTTGTTGGGTACTGACAATTCAATAATTAGCAATGCCATACTTTCTTTTTTATACCTATGTACTATATCCAGTCACAATGCGTTTGCTGTGTTCACGCTCGATTGGATCATCATGGCATACGTCAGAACTTCTTCCTTGTTTTCAATTGTTGCTTTTGCTTCATGTTTACATGAGTTTTGTGAAACTGGGATAATAATTTTTTTGCAGATGTACCAGTGGATTACTCTACAGACCTTGTTGTGCCTTTGGGTGTACAACTGTACTGACACGAGTTTTTTTTTACATTCTGACATAATTTTTCCATTCTTTTTTCATTCTGATAGAAGGTGACTGATGCTTTCTGTTTCTACCATGCAGAACCCACACTTGTCCGATTGACTAAGTCCTGCCATTTTCTTAAAGCCGTTCATGTTTGCGCTTGCACTAATTGCACTCCTTGGTCTTGCACTCCTTATTCTTGCACATTTACTATGATTTACGTGCTCCATTCCAGTTGAGCCGACCTCTTCCTAGCCATTCCAATGAGCCTCATTTGTCTATCCCCACTCTGTCCAATTCTTGTGCACCGCTCCTTTCCTATGCCATCTCCAGGCGCTGTATAACATCATTGCTGGGCACCGAAGGGGGCCCAGAAATGACGCACGCTGAAAGGGAGTACTCAGTTTTCACTCCTGTTGTTTGTTTGTTTGTTTGTCCGGGTGATATCTCAGCCATCCTTTGAGCTAGGAATCTGAAATTTCGGCACAATAGTGAGCAAATGCTTTGGCAAAAACGATTGTTTTTTGATGAATTGATTAGTTACTTAATTATTTTCGATTAATTAAGTACTGATTTATTTTCTTTGTCATCTGGGCAATATCTCAGGCACCTTTTGAGCTCGGAAGCATGATAGATATTTGGACACGAACATGACCAAGTAAGTCATTTGGCTGTAAAGGCAATTTTTGATTTATTGATTAATCAATTAATCGATTAATTATTTCATTATTCGATTAACGACTTAATTAATTATTTTTTTAAGGTTACATATTCGAATGAAACGGTGGTGGTTTAGGTAGTCTATTAGCCAAATGATTAAGAAAATATTTTATGAATACTATTTATTGATTTTAATTTTGCAATTAATCAATCAATTATTGTACACCTCTCCCTCCCAATACAGTTGGGAGGTCAACTACCAGTCAATCTCTGAATTAACGCCAGGGGGGTTGACTCAGCCTGTCATCCTTCCGAGGTCGGCAAATTGAGTACCAGTTCACTGGTAATTCCCTGCTTGTCGTTAAAGGCGGCAAAAAGGGTTGGCGTCAGGAAGGGCATCCGGCCGTAAAACATTGCTTCAAAAAGGGGACCGAAAAACAACAACAACCACAGTTCCCGAAAAAGGCCAACCCCCGCTTGCGGGGAAAAATGGCCTCTAAAGGTGGTTTTTTTTTTTTTTTTCTCCCAATACAGTCTCGATGAGCTGCAATACAGTCTCGATGAGGTATTGTCGGGCGCCGAATGTGCCCCAGCAATGCCACGCTGGAGGTTATTTATTTATTTGCCATGGGGGTGGTGTACTTTGAATGTATCTGTATTTGTTTTTTGTATTTTCCTGCTCTTTTATATTTTTTTCAGTTGTCAGTGTATATTTGTTGATATTTTCCTTTACATTTTTCATTTGTCTTTTTTTACAATCGATGATGCCTGTATACTGTTTCACTCTTTTGGTTTAATATGAAATATCTTCTATTTGCACCTGTCTTCGTAAAATTTTGCAATGTGGGTACACATCTTTTTTGGCTTGCCTTCATGTTTGCCTACAAATTGGATTAGGTATCTGTTGAACTTTTCACATACTTAGGTTATCCTACAGTTGTCACTTTGTGCACTTGGTTGAGCTCCATCAGCCTACGACCTCCTCATTTCAACAGGTACATTATTGGAGAACATTTTGTGGATGGTTAAGAGTTTCCTTGTTACCTCTGCCACCAAAGATGGACTGAGGTTATGTTTTTATCCTTGTCTTTTGTTTGTCTGTGCGCAGGATTTCTCAAAACATTGTGGATGTAATTGGACGAAATTTGGTGGACAGGTTGGGTGTGTGACGAGGATAAATTGATTCGATTCTGGTGAAGATCTGGTTCTGGATTTGATAAATCTTGAAGTGATTCTTCACCATTGAGTGATGGGACCAAAAACGATATATAATTTGAAAACGCGCCTGGTCACAAGTGCACCTTACTGACCGGGTCCTCAGTCGAGGTCCACAGCATCATCCCATTTCGGCCCTTCCTCCTCGATATGGTCAGCTATGGTAGGCCAGCAGGGGCACATACAAAATATATATATATTTATTGTACAATTATTGTACACCTCTCCCTCCCAATACAGTCTCGATGAGCTGCAATACAGCCTCGATGAGGTATTGTCGGGCGCCGAATGTGCCCCAGCAATGCCACGCTGGAGGATTGATATAGATAATAATATATGTATATACAGACTTGGTATTTAATATGGATTTTTTTTTATACTTGATTTGGGTTTACTTTCTGACCTCAGTATATCAATCTGGTGAGTTTCTTTTACCCTTCGGTGATGTCTTTGTTGAAAGAACCATGTCACTGATTGTCTTTCACAGCAAGAAGTCAATAACAGGATTATATCACAGGTGGCGTGACAAAATGTAAGGACAGGTACATTTGACGATTGGCTTCACAATCGGGTATATAAGGGTTGTTGCGTTCTGTATTAGTGGAAAACAACTGCTGCACGTCTACAAAAGTTATTGGCGCTTCCTCTGGAGATGGTCCGTCAACTTGACAATGCTGTTTGTCATGGAGCGGTGGCTTTACGAAATTCTGGCATGAAACAGCGTGCTATTGCTCGGCAGTATGGCATCACTCAAGGTCAGGTGCCAAGGTCCTGAAACGAAATGCTCAGAGGGGTGTCCCTACTCCAATACCGAGGCCAGGACGTCCACGCAGAACCACAAGGAGAGATGATCGCCAGCTGCACCGGTTAGTCTGCAATGGCCGTACCAAGTCAGCTAATCGGCTTAGGGCTGAGTGGCAGCAACTGACAAATGTGCCTGTATCCAGAAGGCTCGTCAACCAATGACTGGTTCAAGCAGGCTATCGTGCCAGGCGTCCCCTGAGAAAGCCACGCCTGACCAGACAACACAGCCAGCGCCGATTGAGGTGGGCCAGAGAGCACCGTCAATGGCAGCCAGGACACTGGAATCACGTGACCTTCAGTGACAAGTCTATATTTCTGGTCTATCGTCAAGCTGGCCACGTCCGAGTGCGCAGACAAGTGCATGAAGCCCACAACGAAGATTGTATAGTGCCAAGAGTCCAAGCTGGAGGTGGTGGGGTGACCGTTTGGGCTGCTTTTCATGCAGGGGGAAAAACTGACCTGGTTGTTCTGAATGGAAACCTGAACCAGTTCAAGTACAGGGTCATTCTGGAAGAAACATTGCTTCCATTTGCTCGTGCAGCCTTTCGAGGAAACTTTGTCTTCCAAGATGACAATGCACGGCCTCATCGTGCTCGCATGATCCAACACTTTCTTGCTGACCATGGTGTAGAGCATGTGGAGTGACCTGCCATGTCCCCGGATATGAATCCGATAGAGAACTTGTGGGCAGAATTAACGCCTCAAATCGACAACTTGGAGCTGCAGCCGACCTCTGTGCGTGAATTGCGGCAGGCTATTGTAACTGCATGGCAAGCGATTCCTGTCCAAACCTTGGGAAATCTCGTGAACAGCATGCCTCAACGTGTACGTGCTCTCCTGAATGCTCGTGGGGGTTACACGAAGTACTGAACTGTAATTTTACTGTCCGTAATCCCAGTCATAATTTAGCTTTTGTTTTTGTTGAAATTTTTTTTGGCTAATGTGCGAAATAAAGAGATACTTCTGGAAAACGTACAGAAGTTTAACACAGTACTGTCTGTGAATTGAGTTCGCTATCAGTTTACATCACTTTCAAGGATCAATTTATTTGCTTCGAAATGTCAAATGTGGTTTTTGTTTTTTTTAAAGGTCACATTAACAAAATCTAGAATAATTTAAACATAATTCCAATGAACTTTAGGTTCTAAGTCATCTTGAAAAGTAAGTTCACCCCCCCAAAAAAATATTCCATATTAAATGCCAAGTCTGTATATATATATATATATATATATATATATATATATATATATACATACATACATACATATATATATATATATATATATATATATATATATATATATATATATATATATATATTAAAGCGCGGTGTTACGCGCGCCGTTTGTAAACAAGGAGGAAGCGGACAACGTGGTAATTTGTAAGAGTCTTTATTCAAGAGCTCACTGTAACACTGAACTCTCAGGGCTGCGCGCCCCGTGTATATCGTGAGGCCACGCCTCTCTCCCGGGCGTGGCCCACCCCCACTCGGTGTGCGGGGTGATGTCACCACGTCAGTGCTTTCGTGTCCGCCACAATATATATATATATATATATATATATATATATATATATATATATATATATATATATATATATATATATATATATATATATATATATCGTTTAAACTAGATGATATATATATATATATATATATATATATATATATATATATATATATATATATATATATATATATATATCTTTTCCAGCTCAATGTTGCTGCATAAATGCATCCTTCTGTAATAATTCTTCCTGAAGAACTTGTGTATATACTGCTCACCCTGTTGGCCATTTTGAAGTCGAGCATGGCCTGTTGTGTCATAGCTTGCTTTTAATAAACCTCAAAAGCTTATTTGGCAAATGTGCTGGTAAAAATATCAAGGTTGTAAAACCCCTTGTGCTAAAAATCACACAATCGTGGTGTGTTAACGTGGCTCGCCCAGGGAATTTTATGGTCATTGTTACAGCAAGCTGAAATTGCACAAGTGTATTCTCATGTAACTACCAATGTTTACAATACACATTAATGTCGTATGATCTTCGAAGCCATTGTTGCCAAAATACGATCATATGTGTCTCATATATTTTGGCTGTATAACCTCAATTGTATTTTAGGTTCTTCCAGACAAGCAAGTTCCCCTGCAACATGCATAAACGGTCGGAATCCATCGTCGTTCAAAAGCTCAAACACAAAATTATATTCGTTTTATTTTACATTAACTTTGGCAATAATACTCAGTTATTCATAGAGCTCATAGAGACTAACTAGAACGCCACTCAGTAGAGCGCATACTCCCGCCGTGGGTCAAGTTGGAATAGTACGATTTCACAAAAGTTTGAGGGAGTAGTTCAGTGACAACACAAGACAAGACAACACAAGACAGACACTGCACAGATATATATTTAGAATATATAGAAGATAATGTTAAAAAAAAACAAGGCAATTTCACTTACATTTTCGGATTCAGCGTTCAATTCTATATAAGTGAGTGTATTTTGAGGCACAGAACTTTTCCAGATATCTTGTTCACAAACACACACACACAAACACACGAACACACACACACGGACACGATCGAATGCATTACTCCCTGGCGGGAGTAAATATTATATGCTAACCATATGAGAAAACCATGTATTAATCATACTTAAGAAACTGCAATTTTATATATTCCTTAATTTAAGCCTCTCGTTCTGGAATGAAGCCACTGCAGCAATTATGCACTGTGATGGATCATAACAAGACCTTACCTGGCGGTCAGTTTAAATGAGCAATACATGGAATTGGGAAATTGGCTTGAAGTCGAACAGGCCAAAAATCTACTTTCCTGAAAACTCCCTGGGAAGTTTTAACAGGTAAAACTGATGGAACACTCAGTAGAGCGCATACTCCCGCCGTGGGTTTAGTTGAAACAATACGTTTTGTTTAACATCCCCTCTCCCCAAAACAATAAATGAAAAATAAAATAAGCCCTAACTGTCAGATAATTTCTTTTGATATATCTCGGAATTAGAGGAGAAAAACATCATTTAAGAATAAGAATAAAAGCTTTAATGCAGTAAAGCAGAAAAAATCTTTCCCAAAAAAATTTCCCAAAAAAATTCCTGGATCCGGAATAATATCCTGAGCTTCACCAAAAACGAATCAATTCTTCCTTATCCTAAGGGCAATCATGCCACCAACTTTCATCCAAATCCGTTCAGAACTTTTCCAGATATCTTGTTCACACACACACGAACACACACACACACGGACACGAGTGAATGCATTACTCCCTGGCAGGAGTAATAATTGGATGAAATTGAACTTAAATCTTAGCATATAAATCATTCAAAAAAAAAAAAAACCTGGCAAGGTTTTGTTCTTGTTTGGGGGTCAAGCCAACCTGCAGGTGGTGTTCGGAGGTTATGCTCCATAATACCTGAGGTTTTTTTTGTTTTTTTGTTTTAGCAGTCACTTGTTTGTTGTAAATATCACTATTGTTTTGTCTCTGAAATATGAAGTGTAAAAAATAAACCTAGTGTTAGATTGATGCATTGTATTGGACATATAATGGTGACTAGTTGATAAATGGATCGTTTAAACTAGACCAAAGCATCATTTGCTGGTGGGTGGGTGCAGGTGGGCCATTGACACAGAGCACCCTGTTGTAATTTGTTCAGGGTGTCAGCAATAGCTCACCTACTCTTCGCGAAGGACAACGTGGGATCGTTAAAGTCCACTAACTAATGCTGCCAAAGGGGACACCCAGTTTAACATCCATCTGAGCAACACCACACACATATTGATAAATATCCCTGTATGCGAAACACCACGATGACAATTTATAGCCTCTGAGCTTTCTACTCTGGTTTTGAATCCCAGCCCACCTATAAACTATCGGATTGTTTTGCAGACTGGATGTTTATCTGGGCGTGCCATCTGCTGGCATTCACTGGTGGACGTCAAATATCTCATGATGGCTTTCGACGAAGAATTGGTGAGTTATCACCGGAATCTTGAACGCATTATAAACAAGTACAGATGCATTCAAAGTACACCGCCCCCATTAATAACGTATCATCCAGCGCGAGACATTGCCAGGGCACTCTCAGCGCCCAGCGATGCTGCCGTGAAGCACATATAGATGGTATTGGGAGGGAGAGGTGTGCAACAACTGATTGATTAATTGCATAATTAAAATAAATAAATAATAATTGAAAAATAATTAATTTCTTAATCAATTAGCTAATAGCTATCTCAATAACCAGTGTTTCAACCGAAGCTGTAACTTTTTGAAAATTAATTAAATAATCGAAAAAATAAAATAATTAATCGATTAATTGATTGATTGATCAATAAATCAAAAAATATGCTTTACAGCCAAATCACTTGGTCACTCTCGTGTCCAAATATCAGCTTCCTAGCTCAAAAGGTGCCTGAGATATTGCACAGATGAGAAAGGAAATAAATAATAATTAATAATGAAAATAAATAAATAATAATCATAATATAATGAAAAATGTAATTAATTGGCTAGTAGAATACCTAAACCCCACCACCGTTTCATCTGAATCTGTAACTTATTACATCTGAATCTGTATAAAAAATCAATCAAATAAGTAATGAATTGAATAATTAAATAAAAAAATTGATTAATTGATCAATCAATAAATCAGTAAATCAAAAAAAACTTTTTACAGCCAAATTACTTGGTCATTGTCATGTCTAAATATCAGCTCCGAGCTCATAAGGAGCCCAGATGACAAAGAAAATAAATAAGTACTTAATAAATCGATAATAATTGAGTAATTAATTGATTAATCAAATTTTTAAAAATACCATTTTTGCCGAAGTACGTGCTCACTACTGTGCCCAAGTTTCAATTTATTAGCTCAAAGGATGGCTGATTCATCGCCTGGACAAACAAACAAACGGAGTAAAACTGAGTACTCCCTTTCAGCACACGTCATCGCCGGGCCCCCTTTGGTGCAGTGTGGTGTAAAATTCCTGTTCCGGATCTAGAATGATAAATTCCTGCTCTTGAATAATAAATTCATACCAGGTTGACAAGGGACACTGCATCAGCAGCACAGCCGCCTCTCTCTCTCCAGTAAGTGGTGCAAATGGAGGTTGTTTGAGGAAGGATATCACAGGTAGTTCAATACGCCAAAGGATGCTAACACCCGCAGATGCTAACACTCAACTTAAGGTTGAATAACAAGTTGAATACTGTACTTCAAGCTCACCCAATCATCGGCTGTAGCCTACAGGGTAGTGGCAAATGCTGCGTAGCAGTGATGCCGATGTGTGATTGAATGGGACTCATAATTTATGTGCCAAGATGATTTAGGAGTGAGTTATCAGCGGCACCCTGGCCAAATTCCAGCTTTAACCTACAAGGAATGAGCCATGTGCTGCATATGCAGATGTTCTTGATGGTGAACTGTTTGAATGAAACAGTCCATATCATCAACTGAAACTCTGAAAGAGTCTTTCATGAAAAGTTACCCTGCTCAATGTGAAGTGTTACCCCTCAAAATGAAGTGTTATCGCTCGAAATGTCAACCGCACGTCTTCCCACGGCGGTTAACTTCCTTTTATCGGCTTTCAGTTGATATATTGATTTCTATGTGAGTATATCATTTTGTTTCTCATAAGTGCAGTCATTTTAAGGTATTAAGTCTTAAGTGCAGTTGTAAAATTGGAAAACTAAAATATTACTGTGAAATATTTTGAGGCTCATGGTTTTAGACTGGATCATGTAAACCAGAAACATTTAGTTATTTATTTGGGTCTGGTGTAATTATTTTAAGGACAAAACCAGGTTGTGTATAAAGTGATGTAATAGGCTGAATGGCTGGAATATCATTTGTGGTCTTTGAGTTTTTTCTCCCTAATGGTTTCCCTGCAGGCTGGGCAGCATTTTTGCGATTTCCTCCAATCGACTAAGTAAGTGTGAGCAGATTGTGTGAGTGTGTGTTACCTTTTTAAAATCTCGTCATAGGAGAGAAAAGATAAGCCAAAAGGCTGGCCACTTGTGTTGTAGTTGTACAGCCTTACTCAATGTTACTACGCCACACATGTGGGGCCCTTCGATTCTGCACCACTGGACTGTCGTTTCGCTATCACACTCATCGATTACTTTAGCAAATGGCCAGAAATTGCCTTCACCTCCCAGGTCACTTCCACTACAGTGACCAAGTTCCTGTCATCTGTCTTCAGCAGAGAAGGTAACCCAAAAGAGTTGATATCCGACAATGGTTTACAATTCACCTCTCGGGAATTTGAAACCTTTCTGAAAGACAGAGACATTACACACAGAAAGCCAGCAGTCTACTACCCGCAAGAGAATGGAGAAATAGAACGATTCGAAGCTTAAAAGAAAGCTTGGTCACTGCTAACATCGAGGGGAAAGACTGGAAAACATTTACAACGGACATTCTTCAAACATACCGGGCAACCCGACATGCCACAACACAGCGATCACCTGCTGAACTGCTTCATGGCAGAGAGATGCACACCAAGCTGCATGTATCTGGGTTACAGATGCCAAAGGCCAACACACCATCACGCAAAGACACAGCACTCACAGTACAAGAGAAGCAGAACAAGCAAAAGGCGTACACCGACAAACGGCGGGGGGCAAAGGATGTGAACTTTGAATGTGGCTCCTTCGTCCGAGTGAGGAAACCTGGCATCCTCCGAAAGGGACAATCTAAATTTTCAGCGCCTCTCCAAGTTATGGAGCGAAGAGGATCTCAAACGTACAAACTGTCCGATGGACGGATCTGGAATGCTTCTCATTTAGCATCTGCCTGCCAAGGGGATGAAAGAGACGATACCGAGCAACCACTCCTTCCTGGCATCACCGCACCACTAGCTCAAGACACATCAGAATCTGTGCCGGTCGGCCGGGATGCCAGAGTTCGCAGACCTCCAGTCTGGACACGAGATTATATGATGATGTAATTTAAAGTTCTTAGCGAGTAAGAAAAAGAAGCTATGCTAAACTGTTGCATGTCTATTATTACTTGTTTTATGATTAATACATGCTGTGGCATTACTACATTTTATCTCCTTGTTAACTATATATATTGTTGGTCACTGAGTTATGGAATGCATATGCATGTGGTTAAAGAAAGGGGGACATGTGGTGTTGTGCATGGAAGGTACGCCAGAGGGGGCGTGGCCAAGAGGAGGAGGAGTTCCGGGTAGCAGACGGAGCATGGAGAGGCTTGGAACAGGACGTGCGTCCGATGTTGGATTGAATAAAACTGTTGGACCTTACTGAATTCTTCATTCTTGGAGTACTTTACGACACAACAAGGTCTCTCTCCACTTTTATCAAAACGCTTTGGCCAATCAGCACGCTCCTCCTGGTGGTGGGCGTGGCCTCAGCCTGCCTGATCGATGTTCCATCGCCATGGTGGCGTACGGCGCGGTCGCTTGGGGTTTATTCTTCCTGTCAGTCTTATTGTGGCGGAGGGGAATTAATTAATGTGTGCAGCTAAGTGTCTAGCTAAGTGTCTATGGTGCGGTGCCAAAAGGGACAACGGGATAGCGACAGGGGGGATGACATACAAGGGAATTTTACCCATAATCGCTGAACTAATTAGCATGCCCTGCCCCCTCGTAACAGGGACAAATATCCGACATCCGGGCTACAGGTCCCTGACTTACTGTACATCGAGATGGTTCTTCTATCACGATCATCAGTGCACCTACCTATACAGATCTACTTGGATCTAGATATTCCCTCCTACCCCAAATTCATAACAATATTATATGGACCAGTGGGGTCACCCGTGGGAATCCCACGGGCATTTACGTGTGTGACATTTGGACATCTTGAGTTTGATGCTGCACCTGCACTTGCACATTCAGTTTTACAAAATGGTTACTGGCAATTTATCAGATCCACAAATGATGTAATGATGCAATGTTATCCGATACTTCGGCCGGATTCATTATGGCTGTGGTTGTATATGTTTTCTGAGCCCTCCAACGTCTTTGTTGCTCAGCATGCCGTGCGAGTCTGTGTTGACATTCATCGACGGTCTCATTTTCGCACCTGATCATTGTTGCAGTAGCATCCTGTGCGAGTCTGCGTCGACTGTCTCGTTCTCCCATCGCATTCTTTTTGTCCCCCGTCGCACCGCGGCGCGAAAGGGGGACTATGGTTTTCCCCTCCATCCGTGTGTGCGTCCGTGCATCCGTGCGTGCGTGCGGACATGCGTGTGGGCGTGCGTGCGTGCATGCGTAAGCGAAGGACCGAATTCTAATTTGGTGTGTGGGTGCAACCCACGTCAAAATCCAAGTTGGCCGCCACCATGTATGTCTGACGCCATGCATGTCTGAACATTGTGAGCGGAATATCTTGAAAAATAAGCGAAGTACCAACTTCTAATCTGGTGTGTGGGTGTATCTAGGCATAAGGAAGAACACTATTGAAAATGGGGTCGCCACGTCAAAATGCAAGATGACCGCCGCCATGCATGTCTGAACCTTGTGAGCAGAATATCTTGAAAAATAAGCGAAGTACCAACTTCTAATCTGGTGTATGGGTGTATCTAGGCATAAGGAAGAACCGTATTGAAAATTGGGTCGCCACGTCAAAATCCCCAAGATGGCCACCACCGTATATATGTCTGAACCTTGTGAGCGAAATATCTTGAAAAATAAACGAACTACTAACTTCTAATCTGGTGTGTGGGTGTATCTACGCATAAGGAAGAACGCTATTGAAAATTGGGTCGCCACGTCAAAATCCAAGATGGCCGCCGCCATGTATGTCTGAACCTTGTGAGCGGAATATCTTGAAAAATAAGCGAAGTACCAACTTCTAATCTGGTGTGTGGGTGTATCTTGGCATAAGGAAGAACGCTATTGAAAATTGGGTCGCCACGTCAAATTTCAAGATGGCCGCCACCATATAAATGTCTGAACCTTGTGAGCAAAATATCTTGAAAAATAAACGAACTACTAACTTCTAATCTGGTGTGTGGGTGTATCTACGCATAAGGGAGAACGCTTTTGAAAATTGGATCGCCACGTCAAAATCCAAGATGGCCGCCTTGCATCTTCCACTTTGTCAACTCATCACTTCACTGACAGGGGACCTATGCGTAACGCTTCTTCTTGCTGCATCGTGTTCAACTCTATGTTGACGTTCGTCGATGGTCTCGTTCTCCCGTCTCGTTCTTTTTGTTGCTGCGTCCTGTTCAAGTCTGCATTTACTCCATCAAGCTGTTCATCGACGGTCTCGTTCATTTCGGAAATGGGAGTTTCCACACAACGCATGAATTTTCACGATCCCCAAGAGGAAGAGGAAGTGTTGCCATGTAATCATCAAATGGAAAGTAAATGACATTTTTATAATTAATGATTTCAAATAAACTTATTTAAAGTCTACGTGCACATAACTTATCAAATAATAACGAAGAAATATCTCTCGGCAATTTCCTGTCTGTGTTATTTGGGCGGTGTAAGATATATCGAGCCGCTAAAAGCCGCGATAATTTAATATATCTTGGCAATTTGCCATCTGTGGCGATACGTGAACAAAGCTTCGCCCTTCTCCCCACATTGTTGACTTTTTATTGTGACTACGTATAAGTTAAACATTTCGTGACGATGGAAAAGTCCACCGCGAATTCTTCATAAATCTTGGCAATTTCCTGTCTGTGTTATTTGGGCGGTGTAAGATATATCGAGCCGCGAATTTCTAAAATGTCTCAGCAATTTCCCATGTGTGCATGGATTTTCTCAATTATTGCTGAAACCGAGTCTAAAACCATCAATAAAAATGAAATCAGATGGTGTATTAGAGTCAAGATAAAGCCATGAGAGAGTTTCAATGGGGTTTATGTTACAGACCTTTGAAAATGCATTTTGTTCTATAAACGGTAACTTTCATCAAATCTTATTCCTTTTTTTTTTTTCAACCGAGTCTAAAACCATGTTAGCGACTGAAAAATGAAATGAGAGTTGAAATAAAACTGTGAGAGAAAGCAAGAAACCGCAGGCCTAACAAAAGAGGCCTCAAAGGTATGCGAGTAAACAAAATGGTGGATATTTGGTTTTCAAGCCCTTCCCAGACCGGGTGTAGCCACTACCCCGGACAGACAAACAGAATCACAGAATCACCTATGGAGAATATATATATATATATATACATAGTGTGGTGTAATGGACACTGCGGAAAATTGCATGCGGTAAAACCCGGAAATCATTTATTTATACGCCTTTTACAATCTTTATTTTATTTAAATTGAATTATATACTTGAATACTTCCAAAAACCTTCAGTTTTGCAGTACTTCAATTTAAATAAAGGTTCAATGGGGTGGTGTTCAGGACTGCTTCTGGACTATGTCAATAGAAGTAAACTTTCAGATTTTATTGACAATTGTTAAAATCACTTTTATTTAAATTGAAGTAAAATTAAGTTACACTCTGTGAGGTATCATGTTCCATGAACTCTCTAGTTGTCATTTCTTCTACGTGTAGTCCTTTCTTTGAAACATACGATTTTGAAGTGAATGCAAGGAAACCCTGACCTAGGAGGAGTTGGCCTGGCCTTTCATGCCTGTGTTACATCCCTACCCCTGTATTTAGTCTTTCATTTAATTATGTACTCTCCATGTACTAACCCCTTACGAATAACTTGATGAACATCTTAGCATCCACATCTCTATCATCAACTTACACGTCCAACTTCAATGCCACAAACTAAATGCAGATGAGATATCCAACTTGACCGACGCAGCACAACGGATGGAGTGCTGCCAGATGCCAACACCGCACTCTAACTCGATATCCATCGGATTTGACTCCACAGTACAGCATCCAAATTAGCAGCTTCACACTCATGGCTCAGGAAGTTTTGGTATAAGGATAAATGGTAACTTTCTACAAACCGAAGGCAGTTCAGAAAATGGCTTAAATAAAAAAGATAAGTCACAATATTGATTTTCTGAAGCGTAAGTGATTTTATTCTGGCAATTTGTGAAACTGGGAATTTCTACATTTGATTGTTCTTTAATTTTTCAATTCACATCATCATGTGAAAAAAACACCATTAAGCATAAATCACATCTTCAGTGACGTCACACGTTTCGGAGCCAATGGCAGACGCACAAACACAAAAGTGACACGACGTGTTTCACGCTGGAATATGAAGTGAATATAAAATATGGATGGAATATATAAAATATCATCAACTGAAACTCTGAAATCCGATAGGACTCATTGAACTACCATCAGCAACGAGGTGCGCTTGACATTCCGAGCGTTAGTCCTTCATGAAGGGTTACTTCTCAAAACGAAGCGTTGCTGCTCAAAATGAAGGGCTATCGCTCGAATAGTTTGTAAAATATGAATATATTGAAAAAAAAACACTGGAATATATCATGAATATAAATATATATGTTGTATCGAGTTCATTATTGATCAGTTCTAATAATTCTTGTTTTTGAGGCATTTTTGATTCACTTCGTTTTGTGTTTGTCATAACTAAAAGTTGCATATTCCTACCTTTTCACTTTGTGTTCTCCCTGTTCATTATAACAGCCAAAAGCAACAGGGAGGAAACTGTTCCGTCCAACAGAAAACACAGAAGGATGAATAAACACGCAGTCAGAAGCAATCTCGTTTATATGACTTTCCTCTTTCATCCTTATAGACTGCCTGGAACAAAAGCATCTCGAGTGTTAGGACTGGCATGGTACCTACAGAATATAAAGCTATAAATCTACAAATTAATCATTGTTGTATAGAGAGCAATTTGACATTAATACAGTAGAGTCACATTGGCTGTCGCATTCGATCTGAGTAGCGTGAGGCTTTCGGTCACCAAAGTAAGGAAAGATGCTTCACACACATATTATAACTTAACATAACGGCTCAACATCGCAACCTGAATGGAATAGAAGAAGGCAAATTGAATTGTGAAGACAACGAGTTGTGTGTCCTCATCAATGCGAAGCTGTACCTTTGACTCTGCAGCATGACAGGATGCGGCAATCAAAGCAGAAACCATTTTGTGGTATCATCGACATTCTTTTCTCATTGAAAAACGTCTCTGTCTCACTCTCTCCATGATTCTCGGCGCCAGAAAGCAGGTTCAGTGTTGCCGCAGACGTGTCAGAGCAAGGATTGCACTGGTCGGTTTCCATTGCATTCCCAGTGGTAGTAAAGCATGGCTTTGTAAATTATTTAGGATGCCAGCGATAACGAGCCCACACTTCAGGAAAGACAGTGGAATCCTTAATGTCTGTTAGTTAATTGTAAAAGATGGGGATCCAGCTTAATTCCAACAGTTTCTTGTGAGGTTGGGAGTCTAACCCAGACTACACGGCTAAAAAGTAAGTGCACACCCCCTGCACAGTCCTATCGGACATGATTGACAGTAGGAAAGACAAATATTGCTATGTCGTGATCTAAGGCACTTATGAAGGAGTTTACACATAAATAACAAAGATATCAGTGCACTTTCATGTAAACTTACAAGGACATTAATAGAAAAACATAACCTCCATCCACCTTTGGTGGCGGAGGTAACAATGGACAGACACACAAGGTACATGGCATTTGAACCTGGGTTTCCAGAATCATGATCCATCAGTTCAGACTCCAGAGGGCAGAAAAACTCAACTCGGCTTTGATTAGGATGACGTTTGGGAATTCTCCCCACTTCCAATCCCAAAATCGATGGTAATTAAAAAGAACAACTCAAATTCTCCATGAAAATGTGCAATAATTCCAACTTATCAGAAGCATCACTTAATTTCTAGACAACTAATTAATTATCAATCGCTGTTTCATTGCCATAAGCATTTAATAATTTAAAACCTTCCTTTAATATTGTAGCATGGAAATTTGGGGCGAGGGAGGATCCATAGGACATTTTACCAAAGAATGGTTTGGTCCGCCTGTTTGAGTAGGGTAGAATTACGCCTGTATTCGGGATCTGTCAGGGAAAAGTTGTGCGTAATATGTGTAATGAGGGGACAGTCCTTTATAAGAGCTGAATAGGGTTGTGTCCTGTAAAACCTCCTGTACAGGTGAGGCCAGGTGGAGGACTTGGGGCACAAAGGAACTTGGAAAGCGCAACTCGCTTATAATGAAATGGAAATCATCATGGGCCATTTGGCCAGAGAACTACAGGCCAGGCCTTGGCAGTGAGGTGAGTTGTGGAGCCCTGGGATATTTGGGTAGTTATAGAGTAGTAGTAGAGTACAGTGCCTTCAGAAAGTATTGTTGTGTTACAGCCTGAATTTAAAATGGACTAAATTGACATTTTTTGTCACTGATCTACACATTATACCCAATAATGTCAAAGTGGATTTTCCCAGAATTTTTTTACAAAAAAATGAAAAGCTGAAATGTCTCAAGTTAATAAGTATTAAACCTCTTTGCTATCACACTACAAATTGAGCTCAGGTGCATCCAATTTCCTTTGATCATCCTTGAGATGTTTCTACAACTTGATTGGAGTCCACCTGTGGCTAATTTAATTGAATGGACATGATTTAGAAAGAAACACACCTTTCGAAATAAGGTCCCACAGTTGACAGTGTATGGTCAGGGAGGTGAACAAGAACCAAATGACCACTCTGATAGAACTACAGAGTTACTTGGCTGAGATGGGAGAACCTGCCAGAAGGACAACAGTCTCTGCAGCACTTCACAAATTGAAGCTTTAAGGGGAGAGTGGTGAGAGAGAAGCCACTCCTGAGAAAAAGGCACATGACAGCATGCCTGCAGTTTGCTAAAAGGCACCTGACAGCATGCCTACAGTTTGCTAAAAGGCAAGTGAAAGAGTCTAAGAGCATGAAGCAAATTATTTTGTGGTCTGATGAGATGAAAATTGAATGCTTTGGCCTGAATGCAAAGCACTACGTCTGGTAGAAACCGGGCACAGCTCATCACCCATCTAACACAATCCCTACCGTGAAGCATAATGGTGGCAGCATCATGCTATGGGGATGCTTTCAGCGGCAAGGAATGGGAGACTTCTAAGGATAGAGGGAACAATGAATGGAGCCAAATACAGGAAAATCCCTGAGGAGATCTGCTTCAGAGTGCAAAAGATCTTATATTGAGGCGAAGATTTACGTTCCAACAGGACAATGACCCCAAGCGTACAGCCAAAACAACACTGGAATGGCTTAAGAACAAGAATGTGAAAGTCCTTGAGTGGCCTAGCCAAAGCCCAGACTTGAATCCCATTGAGAATCTGTGGAAAGACTTGAAGATTGCTGTTGACTGATGCTCCTCATCCAACTTGACAGAGCTTGAGCAAATCTGCAAGGAAGAATGGGAGAAACTCCCCAAATCCAGATGTGCAAAGCTGATACAGAAATACCCAAGGAGACTCGAAGCTGTGATCGCTGCCAATGGCTCTTCTACAAAGTATTGACTCGAGGTTGAATACTTGTGTGAATTATATATTTCTGGATTTCATTTTTAATTATTTTATAATAAATTATAAATAAAATTCCACTGACATATTATGTGTAGATCAGTGACAAAAAACCTCAATTTAATCCTTTTTAAGTTCAGGCTGTAACAAATAAAATGTGAAAGAAGTCATGGGGTATGAATACTTTCTGAAGTAGTAGTAGTAGTAGTAGTTGTTGTAGTTGTAGTTGTTGTTGTTGTTGTAGTTGTTGTTGTTGTTGTTGTTGTTGGTGTAGTTGTTGTTGGTGTAGTTGGTGTAGTTGTTGGTGTAGTTGTTGTTGGTGTAGTTGTTGTTGTTGTTGGTGGTGTAGTTGTTGTTGTTGTTGGTGTAGTATGTTGTTGTTGTTGTTGTTGTAGTAGTTGTTGTTGTTGTTGTAGTTGTTGTAGTTGTTGTTGTAGTTGTTGTTGTAGTAGTAGTTGTTGTTGTTGTTGTTGTAGTTGTTGTAGTAGTTGTTGTTGTAGTTGTTGTTGTAGTAGTAGTTGTTGTTGTAGTTGTTGTTGTTGTTGTAGTTGTTGTTGTAGTTGTTGTTGTAGTTGTTGTTGTTGTTGTTGTTGTAGTTGTTGTAGTAGTTGTTGTTGTAGTTGTTGTAGTTGTAGTTGTTGTTGTTGTTGTTGTAGTTGTTGTTGTTGTAGTAGTTGTTGTTGTAGTTGTTGTAGTTGTTGTTGTTGTAGTAGTAGTAGTTGTTGTTGTTGTTGTTGTAGTTGTTGTTGTAGTAGTAGTAGTAGTAGTAGTAGTAGTAGTAGTAGTATTCGTTGTACAGCTAGTCCAAAAACAACACATCCTTTACGCAGGTTAATTAATAAATGAAGGTCAGAAAACAAAGTATTTTTGTTTAATACAACAATAGATTACTTCTTGAAGCTTTCATCACAATGCCAGTCATACTATGAGGTATGCACGCAATTATCAGATGTTCGTAGTGCGTTAAAAAGCTAAGAAAGTCAGACACGTCCTGTTTGTGAAAGTACTTGTAATGTCTGATGGCCATTGTTATGGTAACAATGAGGTTTTGAAGAATGCCAGATGAGTTTGTGGTGGGTGTTATTGGATTTTCAAGAGGAATAAATGAAGCAAGCTATATTAATGTTTTCAACTCATTACCATGACACACAAAATCACATTCACATAAGGATGTCATGGAAACTGTTCGAGTTGAATTGAAAATCGTTGCTTTTATATATACTAGGGCATTGCCCGTACGTGGGTGCCCGTTCCGTGGCCAAAAAAAAAAAAAAAACGCTACCCGTACGCTCTACCCCGCCCGTACGCCCGTAAACAAAAAAAGCAACGCTCTTCGCTTCCGCCCTTCGCTCTGACTGAATTGGGAGAAATAATGCGCATAAGAAATCGAATTACGTACCGTAATGGCGGTCAGCTCGTAACGCGCTCAGCTCCGCTCGTCTCACATCGGCCACGCCTACGCAACAGAGCGTTCTGTGATTGGCTGCCGGAAGATAAGTCGTCACTGTCCGGAAGTTCGCAAATCGCAGTTAGGATGAATCGTTTTAATTTAATCGCAGTTTGAAAAGAGGGAAAAAAAGAAAAGCCTTGCCTTGCTGCAAACAGCTGCTGCAAACAACAACAACATGGAAGGCTGCACTGTCCGGAAGTTGGCATATCGCAGTTACGATTATTTTAGTGTTAATGGCCAATTATTCAATTAGCGCCAACGTATTTTGGCTGTTTGCAATTTAATCGCAAGGAAAAGTAGAAAGAGAAGAGGGAAAAAAAGAAAAGCCTTGCATTAACGCATTAACGCTTGCATTGCATTAACGGTTCGGCACACGTGATAGCTCGCTGCTCTCTGATTGGTTGAAGCGTTTTTTGGACATAGCTCGGTAGGTACTTGTCCGATTAATTACAAACCTTGAAAAGGCACATCCTCGGGTCCCCAGCAATATACCTGGCAAGTTTCAAGTATATCGGACCCGTGGTTGTCGAGAAACAGCGGTCACAGACAAACACACAGACACACAGACACACAGACACACAGACACACAGACATACACACAGAGATTGCTGGAATTATAGATAGATATATGTATATATTTGATTCTAGGTAATCTATTTTCCGTCTGTCTCTGTTTTCAGTCTTATACTGGAACGTTTCCTTGCATTTTCTGGTTTGTATTTGCAGTCTCTGTTGTATCATACTCGTATTACTGTATATATAATTACCCATGCACTCGAAGCAAAAAGCTAGGTTAAGCAATTGGGTCTCATGTCTGTCTGTCCATCCATCGTCAGTGTGTGATTGAGGAACAACGTATTTAAGTCGAATGTCATATTTCAAACATGAATCAGAACATTAATAAAATGACAAGTCTATCTTTTTGACAAGTCTATGTACCTTTACTTCGATTTCATCCCGACCACACTTGCACAGAGGGGAGTGAGATAATAATTTTACTCTACCTACTTGCCTGGCATTCAAACAAAATGGAAAATCATTCCAAACGGAAACCTACTGGTTTTAAGGATGTCATTAAGGACATAAATAACAGGTACGAATAACTAATGTAATAATAATATACAGACTTGGCATTTAATATGGAATATATTTTTTTTCTTGACTTGGGTTTACTTTCTTAACTCAGTATATCAATCTGGTGAGTGTCTTTTACACTTTAGTGATTTATTTGTTAAAAGAACCATGTCACTGGTTGTCTGTCGCAGCAAGAAGTCAACAACAGGATTATATCACAGGTGGCGTGGCAAGAATGTATGGACAGGTGCAATTGATGATTGGCTTCACAGTCGGGTATACAAGGGTTGTTGCGTTCTGTATTAGTGGAAAACAACTGCTGCACGTCTCCAAAAGTTATTGCCGCTTCCTCTGGAGATGGTCTGTCAACTCGACAACGCTGTTTGTCATGGCGTGGTGGCTTTACGAAATTACGGCATGAAACAGCATGCTATTGCTCGGCAGTATGGCATCACTCAAGGTCAGGTGTCAAAGATCCTGAAACGAAATGCTCAGGGGGGTGTCCCTGCTCCAATACCGAGGCCAGGACGTCCCCGCAGAACCGGAAGGAGGGATGATCGCCAGCTGCACCGGTTCGTCCGCAATGGCCGTACCAAGTCAGCTAATCGGCTTAGGGCTGAGTGGCAGCAACTGACAAATGTGCCTGTATCCAGAAGGCTAGTCAACCAACGACAGGTTCAAGCAGGCTATCGTGCCAGGTGTCCCCTGAGAAAGCCATGCCTGACCAGACAACACCGCCAGCACCGATTGCAGTGTGCCAGAGAGGACCGTCAATGGCAGCCAGGGCACTGGAATCACGTGATCTTCAGTGACGAGTCTAGATTTCTGGTCTATCGTCAAGATGGCCGCATCCAAGTGTGCAGACAAGTGCATGAAGCCTACAACAAAGATTGTATAGTGCCAAGAGTCCAAGCTGGAGGTGGTGGGGTGACCGTTTGGGCTGCTTTTCATGCAGCGGGCAAAACTGACCTGGTTGTTCTGAATGGAAACCTGAACCAGTTCAAGTACAGGGCCATTCTGGAAGAAACATTGCTTCCATTTGCTCGTGCAGCCTTTCGAGGAAACTTTGTCGTCCAAGATGACAATGCATGGCCTCATCGTGCTCGCATGATCTAATACTTTCTTGCTGACCGTGGTGTAGAGCATATGGAGTGGCCTGCCATGTCCCCGGATATGAATCCGATAGAGAACTTGTGGGCAGATTTAACGTGTCAAATCGACCACTTGGACCAGCAGCCGACCTCTGTGCGTGAATTGCAGCAGGCTATTGTCACTGCATGGCAAGCTATTCCTGTCCAAACCTTGGCAAATCTCGTGAACAGCATGCCTCAACGTGTACGTGTTCTCCTGAATGCTCTTGGGGGTTACACGAAGTACTGAACTGTAATTTTACTGTCCGTAATCCCAGTCGTAATTTAACTTTTTTTTTTGTTAAATTATTTTTTGGCTAATGTGCAAAATAATGAGATACTTCTGGAAAACATACAGAAGTTTAACACAGTACTGTCCACGAATTGAGTTCGATATCAGTTTACATCACTTTCAAGGATCAATTTATTTGTTTCGAAATGTCAAATGTGGCTTTTGTTTCTTTTAAAGGTCACATTAACAAAATCTAGAATAATTTCAACATAATTCCAATGAACTTTTGGTTCTAAGACATCTTGAAAAGTAAGTTCACCCCCACAAAAATAATATTCCATATTAAATGCCAAGTCTGCAGATAGATAGATAAATAGACAGATAGGGTGGTGTA
The DNA here is from genome assembly GCF_964187855.1 of Myxine glutinosa. Taxonomy (NCBI): domain Eukaryota; kingdom Metazoa; phylum Chordata; class Myxini; order Myxiniformes; family Myxinidae; genus Myxine; species Myxine glutinosa. The sequence continues at coordinate 53,349,173 of NC_136271.1, read as the reverse complement.
ATAGACGCTGGGTAAAATGGTGGTAGAACCCATAATTTTTTTTATTTATACAACTTTAAACCTCTTTAAGCCTTTATTTAAATTGAATTATTTATTTGAATTCTGTAAAACACAAATCACCTTCATAACGTCCAAGAACCTCCAGTTTTGTAGTACTTCAATTTAAATAAAGGTTCAATGGGATGGTGAATAAGGTTGTTGGCGGGAATGCTTCTCGACTCCTGAAACAGCACGAAACTTTCGGATTTTTTTAAAACAATTTTAAAATAATTGTTTTATTCAAATTGAAGTAACACTGCATGGGATATCGCGTTCTATGAACTCTCCAGTTCGAGAAGTGTCTGTTTGTGTGTCTATTTGACCCCAAATAGTAAGGGCATTTTATGAGATATTTCACAAATCTGTTAACTAAATTGTTACCAAAAAATTTCTTCACCAATATGTTTGTAAAGGTGTGTAATAACATGTGTTAAAATGTTGAAGTTCAACTCCCGTGGGAAACCCAGAAAAAAAGCTGTTGAATTCGGGTACCGAAAAATTATTTTCGAGAATTTTTATTTTTTTTATCGGCCCTTAAGTAACTTATGAGGGGTCAAATAAGGGTTTTTCATGATTCTGAGTTGATTGTTAACATTTATATTTTCACTTTTACATTTACACACAAAGTAGCTTTTATTTCACATACATATATAATACTCAAGAGTTATTTCTCATTCACAATGTCAGAAGTTTCAACAGTCATTGTCGATGTCTTCTTCAGACTCAACAACATCATGACTGCAGTTTCTGCATGTAATGCCATTACAGACTCCACAGGCCGAGATGCCACCCCGCTGCCCAGAGTGTGTCACCTGGAGTGAGGAGTGGCTGATCATGAGCCAGGGAGGAGGAAAGCTCAGCGAGGGGGAGAAACATGATCGCATTCGTTCCTATCTGTTTCCTGTTCGTAAATGGAATAATCTTTACTTCAGTTCCTCTCAGGATCTTAGCTTTGTCGAGTGCCTTCAACTTCACCCGGGGGAAAGCTGCTGTTGTCTGTGGATCTGGCAAAGGTGGTGCCAGAGAGGTGACTTCGATCCAACCCATTGAGTGAAAGGGAGTGTTTCCGTGAATAGAGACAATGTTTAAATCTATATTGTCTCCAACAAACTGAGTGACTGCATTGTTTGTTTCCCCAACCTCCATGAAGACCACCTGATCATTACTTGACAATTCACTTTCACTGGCTGGCACTTTGGCTGTCATCACTGATTGATCCTCAAGCGCAGCATGAACCGCAACCTCATCATTGATCTGTTCATCGGTTTCCTCCACAATGGTGTCAAGAGTGCCAGAAGTATCTGGAACATCATCTCCACTCCTACTATTAAGGAAGCAGTATTTGTAGTTTTGTGTCTCCGTGTAAGACTCAGTGTATCCCAGCCGGTGGAACTTGTTGAGCATCCATTTTGACCCAAATCTATGATCAAGTTGTATGGCAAGCCCCATTTGGTGTGGCAATACTCCAGACCGAGGTCGACAGGCCTTAATAAAATTCTGCCCCCAAACGGCAACTCTTTCGTCTGTCTTGACAATCGGTCTCAAGAACATCTGAAGGCTTGCAGGAACAAGTGTCAGCTGACTATCGATGTCAGTCATACTGTGTGTGGTGGGGTATGACTTTGGACCTAAATCAATCAAGGCAATATCATTGGATATGAACTTGAGTGCCGTCTTTATGATCTGAGTCTTCTCATCTCCATGGTCAAGATTAGCATGATGCCCTCGCAGAATATTGTCGGTGCCATCTTTGAGACAGAGTACATCTGCCCTTCTTTCCTGTGTTGTGAAATACAAGGTGTCTTCGTATTTCTCTAGAAGTTTTATCTTTAGCCAATGCTTTGAATAAGAAAGGCTCTTCTCTGGTGACTGATCAAACTCCTGCAGCTTTTCATGGACTTGGTCCATGTTCATTACCCCATGCTCTAATTCTGAGTCTAACCATTCGCAGAATTCAATAAAAACTGCCTCTCGCTCCTCATCAATACTCCTCTGTCCTCTCTTCCTTTTTCCTTCCCAATCAGTCTTGGACAAACTGTCACCTCTCGCAAACATAAGTTTGCATCGCAAATGGTACAGTGTTTCTTCTGCTACCAAGTCGTTGATCCCTTCCAGGCGTCCAGTGACTTCAGTGCCCCAGTCATCCCCGCGACTCCGTGCTGTCTTCAGCAAGCTTGCCTTCAGTGTATCTGCAGTCAAATTATCTGGCACTCTGTATTTCTTTCTAGCTTGTGCTGGATTATTTTTGTAGAGCTGGGCTGGTTGGTTGCAAAGAATGCATACATCCTTATACAGGAGGTCAACTGACTGTGATCTTCTAGAACTGCAGCCAGTTGATGAACTGAACTCACTAATAGTGCGTCTTCTCTTCAACTTTGATGACTCTATCTCTGCCTTTGATGCTTGAGCTGACTTATTGGTGGTTGCAACAAAGTTGTTGTACAGATCATTTTTACACTTCTGGTGGTACCTCAGTTTTCCTTCCTTTTGAGCCTCCTTCATACGTTCCACAACAGTAACATTTTCGACAGTTTCTGCTTGTTTCAATAAAGTTGAGTATCCCTTTGGAGTTGCCTGTATGAGCCTTTCAGCTGGTGTATCCGAGCGTGCACAGATGAAGCAATTGAGCACAGGTGGAGTAACGTCTTCATCCATATTGCTAGACTCCATGTCCTGCAAAGTAGAAAATGAGATATATTTAGAAATTATTTTTCCACAAAGGAGTGTCTGTGGTGAAATATAAATGTTAACAATCAACTCAGAATCATGAAAAACCCTTATTTGACCCCTCATAAGTTACTTAAGGGCCGATTAAAAAAAATAAAAATTCTCGAAAATAATTTTTCGGTACCCGAATTCAACAGCTTTTTTTCTGGGTTTCCCACGGGAGTTGACCTTCAACATTTTAACACATGTTATTACACACCTTTACAAACATATTGGTGAAGAAATTTTTTGGTAACAATTTAGTTAACAGATTTTCATATGTTTCCCTTACTAAAAGCACTGCTGAACCGTGAGAAGGAATGAGATTAAATCTGGCGGTCACACTCGGGACTTGCACGGGGAGGTTTTAGGTGGTAAAAAAAATAAATCACAGTACTGGCAGATCAGGTTGGAGGAAGACCACAATTATCTCTATGCAAATAAGTATGATATATATATATATATATATATATATATATATATATATATATATATATATATATATAATATATGTATATATATATATATATATATATATATATATATATATATATATATATATATATATATATATATATATATATATATATTGTTACAGACACGACTTTGATGTTATGGTGGGCCGAGCGGAATGGCCGCCGTGTCCGCACAAGTTACCCGATTATACTCGAACCTTGGCCCAGCACGCACCGAGGGCCCGATTCGGCTAAAAGTCGCTCTAACCTCTAAACCGGTTACCGTCGATGCTTCACCTGGACGCTTACACCCCGCAGCCCGTTCCTTGCTCACACATCCAGCCGTTTCCATGCTCCTCGTACCTTTCCTTACACACCTCGGTACTCTCATTCCACTCACAGCCTTGGTCACACACCTGACCACCGAACACTTTGGCACACATTCGTTGGTCGCACACCTCACCAACACACCTCTTCGCGCCCCCTCCTCTGTCACCTCCTCTGTGACAATCACAGGTGTGCTCTCATTCGCACACCCAACCACGTGCCTCACCACCAACTCCAGCGTGCATTCCCACTCACGCTCTACCATTCCAGGTGTGCATCCTTCCATCCCAGGTGTACATCCTCGCTCACCTGTCACAACCAACTCACTCTCCTTGTCACTCTCACTACTCACCTCCATTCTTGACAGCGCACTCACCCTTACTCTTGACAGCGCACTCTTTCCTCATGCACCTGTCCGTCACACACCTTTCTCGTGCACACTCTCCCGTTACACCCTCTGTAACACTCACCACAGGTGTGCATTCTTCCTTGCCTTTGACAGCGCACTCTTTCCCCATGCACCTGTCCGTCACACACCTTTCTTGCGCACACTCTCCCGTCACACCCTCTGTAACACTTACCACACCGCGCTTCCATGTGCTCCCTCGCACACGCGCTACGACCGACTCACTCTCGCCAGCACCCTCACTCCTTGGCACGCACTTTTTCCTCACACACCCCAGAGTCGGACTTTCTCGCACACCTCCTCTTTCGCACACCAGACCTGTCGCACACTTCACCCACGGCCTCTCACGAACACCCGGGTCCATCTCGACCCCCAAGCTTCTTAAATCCCCTGGCGCATCATACGCACGACCATATTGGTCACCACTTACACCGGGTCCTCTTCCTCTTCGCTTCTCCTCCATCACCTGCGAATCCCTCATCCGGTTAATGAGCACATCATCACGATCCAAACACAGACTTCGGACCAATTCTTTTATCTCCTCTTTTATCTCTTTCTTATCCCCTCTCCGTCGCTTCTTAATTTCGCTCATCCCTTCTTCCACTTCTTCTAATTTCTGTTTCACCTCCTTCATCTCCTCGTGCGCCCCTTTAAGTTCTTCCTCTAACTCCACTTAATTTTTTTCTATGTGCTCCCGCACCTCCCGCTCTTTAACCTCCATCACCTCTACCACCTTGTTCATTTTTCTCGTCAAGTCCTCATGTACCGTCTGACACTCTTTTTTAATTACCCCTACGTCCTTTTTCATCTCCTTCTGCGTCGATTTTAACCCCTCTATTACCGCTGTGTTCTTCTTTACCTGTTCCCCCAACTCCTTTTGTCCCACTGTCAGTTGTTCTACTCCCAGCGTCAACTCCTCTATACCCCCTTGCAATTTTACAGTCCCCTTTCTCACCTCCTTCTCCATGCGCTCCTTACAGTGCCTCACCTCCTCGCGCACTCCTCCGACCTCCTCACTCACACCTCTTCTGATCTCCTCTCCCATCACTTGCATCTCCTGCCCAGATGCCACCCTCATCTGCTCCATTTCCTCCCGGTGAGCATCCAGTTTAGTTTCTACCCCCATTCTGACCCCCTCTATCTGCTGTCCCATTTGGTTAACTTCCCTTTCCGCTTGGTCCCTCATGTCCCTCAATTTGCCTTCCATCCTGTTTTCTAACCCCTCTAACCCATTTCTCACCTCTTTTATCCCATTGTCTAACCCCTCAAAATTTTTGTCTACCTTCTCACCAGTACCCCTCACTTCGTCCCTCATTACCCCCATTTGGCCCTCTAATCGCTCACCCTGAGCATCCATCCGGTTCCCCATTACCCCCATTTGGCCCTCCAATCGCTCACCCTGAGCCCTCATTCCCACAATTTGGTCTCCCATTCGTTCCATAAGGGCCCTCATTTGCAACATAAAAAGGTTCGGATCCACCAGGGGCGCTGCCACGGTCGCGGGCGCGGTGACCAGCGAGGCGCCATTTTGCGCGCCCGCAACGTCGGGCGCAACGACGCTATTTTGTGCGTCTGCTACCCTTACTGCTTCGCTCTCCTCACGTCCCTCAATTTGGTCCTGGACCGACCCTGCCTCACTCTCCCCTACCGGACCCCAGCCGACTTGGTCTGCCATAGCGCGACTTTCAAAATTCGGGTTTTTATATTTGGTAAAACACAATCGAATTTCGCCGTTATAATTTCGAGCGCGGGAAACGCGCTCCGGATCGAATTCTACCTCCCAACACCAATTGTTACCCTAGTGGTACACTTGGTGTTCCAAAATTTGGGCTAAATGAATTTAGTCCCAGGTCCGAATCCGACACTCCTGACACCAATTGTTACAGACACGACTTTGATGTTATGGTGGGCCGAGCGGAATGGCCGCCGTGTCCGCACAAGTTACCCGATTATACTCGAACCTTGGCCGAGTCGCGCTACGCTAGATCAATGAAGGAAAAGGACACAACGGCTGGGATTAAAATGACACGACACCAGGGATACGGTTCTCAAGACCTCCGGAGGAGGTTATAATATGGCGGAAGGTTAGATTACAGGAATGAGAGGGACAGCATAGTAAGGTGGGCACTTAAACACGGTCTTATATTAGCCCCGACAGACGACAGATAAACAGGACAAAACTGACTCACACGGGGATTGATGGCAAGGAAAGCGGGTAGTCGATGGCTCAAGGTGCACCTTGGCTCAGGGACAGAATCGACCCGGTCCGGTCCAGAGATGCGGGAGGTCTCACTCAGCGCTCGGAGGTGGTGACTGGCTCTTCTTCAAGCTCGGGGCGCATCTGACGTCACGTCCGGTAGGCTGCGTATATCCGGCGGGGAGTGACACGCCCTCGGCTAGTTAGCTCCGCCCCAGATGGAATCGGTCCGCCCTTCTTATTGGGTGCGGGGGGGTTACCGGCTCCGCCCCTGACGAGGAGCTGACAGCCAGCCCCTTCGTGGTAACCCCGTGGAGCGCATGGGCAATGGCGGCTAACCACGCCGGAGTGAGGACGCACACTCCCCGCGCCGCGCCGCCCCCAATCTCCTCTGTTGTTGTAGTTGTTGTTGTTGTTGTTGTTGTTTCATGGGGAAGATGGGAGGAGGTATGGGGAGGTCCTAAACTCACTACTGGTGCCATACAATCACATTCTGGTGCAACGAAGAGTCAGAATTAATGGAAACGAGTCCTTAACTGACATAGACTAAGAATAACTAGCAAGATGTCCGAAAGTTGTCTACGTGAGATGCGGTGGACCTGGGTACGACATTTAATGGGGGAAAAAGGGGAAGGTCGGTTCTACAGAGTGTTATTTACAGGCAATGGGACTAGGGAATGGGGGATTGGGGATAGTTGGGGAGTATTGGGGAAATAGGGGAATATTTACAAGCGGATATGGAGGCCAAATGCCATATCCGCAACAATATATATATATATATATATATATATACACAAAGAATTAAGTTAAGCACCCCCCCCGTTTTTTTACAACCTCGCACATTACAAGTTTGTTGTCGTCAAAACAGTGTAATATACCCATGATATTGCTATATTTTCTGGAGAAGTGATATTATGGTCACATAAAAACCTAACAATCATTCCGTTTTCAATATTTTATTCTGAATAATTTAAGGTGAAATTTTTTGGGAATTTTAGGCATATTTTCACCTCAATTTAAGTATGGAGCTATAGGTCCATCACGGACAGTGTGGATGACGTTTATGTTTTCTAACGTACAGTCATTGTTCTGAGAAGACCTCTAGCGATCTTTGCGTCAATAACGTGTGTAGGACCCACGTGATCGGATCACTGACTCAACCAATCACTTTTTTTCACTTTGATCACTCAATTTCATCAATGGATAATTGCTAATGTCATACCAATCATTATTTGATCTCACATACCTTAGAATATATGCCAATGTATACATATACACAAAGAATATATATTAGGGGGTGCTTACCTTAATTCGTTGTGTAGGGGTGCTTAACTTAATTCTTTGTGTATATATATAGGTATACAGTAAGGTATACAGTAAGGATTATACCAGTATTACCAGTATTATTATAGTGGTGCTAGCATTCATTTAATACTAGAATTCATTTAATTCATTAAAATCATTATTACCATTTTTAATGTTTTTATTTTCGTAATTTTTTCTATAATACATCTATTATTTGCAGGTGAAGTGGAAATTTAACGATGGCTGGCAATTCAACGGACGAGGAGCGCAAATGGATTTTGAAACAGTACTGGAAGACAGAGAATAGTGAACGTGTGCGAGAGCAGTGGCGAGAAACATTTGCATCGCCTCCACCAACGAGGCTCACGATTTACCGGATACGTGACAAATTTGAGAGGACGGGGTCTATCCACAACTTGCCGAAGAGTGGTCGACCAGTCACCGTGACAACGCCAGAGAATGCAATGCAAGTCGCCCTGGCATTTACCCAGAGCCCTCAGAAATCGAAAAACAGGGTGTCATCTGAATTGGGTATTGAACGCAGATCGTTGGGTCGTTTGATGCACCATGCAGGACTGAAAATGTACGTGCCACGATTGATACATGGTTTATTAGAGGATGACTCGGATCGGCGTTTACAATTTTGCGAAGCCATCCTGAACAAGGAACGAGAGGGTGACAGCATTCCGCACAAAATCGTGTGGTCCGATGAAGCAAGCTTTAAGCTATCGGGTGCCGTTAATCGGCACAATTGTGTGTACTACGCAACTGAAAAACCTAAAGTCACGATTGAGCAACAGCTCAATCAACCTGGGGTGACAGTGTGGGCTGGCCTGTCCTGCAAAGGTGTCGTTGGACCTATCATTCTGCACAGGACTGTCGATCAACACGTGTATCTGAACATGCTGACGGATACAATCATACCACAGGTACACGAACAACAGCAGCAGGACGACTTCTACTTTCAGCAGGATGGGGCGCCACCGCACTTCGCACTCACTGTGCGTGCGCTACTTGACAAAGAATTTCCCAACAGGTGGATTGGACGTCGGGTAGCCGTTGACTGGCCACCACGTTCGCCGGATCTCACCCCTATGGACTTCTTTTTCTGGCGATGTGTAAAAGACAGGGTTTTCGCACACAAGACACGTTCTGTTGATGCCATGATTCAGTTCATACGGGAGGCTTGCCAGGAAATTGATGCTGATAAAGACCTTTGTGCCAGAGTGTGCATGGGTGTCCACACTCGACTAGTGGAGTGTGTGAATGCCGGGGGCAAACAGTTTGAACATTTGAGGGATTAATATGTTTATTATTGATATGTTTATTATTGATATGTTATTATTGATATGCTTGTATAATCAATAAAATACGTTTTGTGCGCACGTTTTGTTTTTCATTACTGTATACCTACTTTTGCAGTCCCATGTATATATATATATATATATATATATATATATATATATATATATATATATATATATACACACTGTATATATATATATATATATATATTGTTGTGGATCTCTAATGTCAGACTCCCCCTTATCAAGGGGGGATTAATCCCCTTGTCCTTTTTACGAGCCGACGCGATCCGGGGCTATCACGTTCCTTCCGGTTGGTGTTAAATAGGGTTGTAAGCCGAATTGGTCTTATTACCTAAGTACTAACACCGGCCGTGAAGTAAGGAAATAACCCCACCCGAACCACGGCGTTGGTGGACACGCCAAGCGATTAGCGAGCAGCGATTCGGGCCGTTAACGGGAACTAACCCGATTGGAGCGGTTCATAATCGTGCCACGCTTACCCAATGGAGAAATCACTAAGACGGTCGAATTAAGAGGAAAACAGGAAGAACAGGTAATTTATTTACAATTGTATGGGAAGGAAGAGAAGTACACACTTTGTACAAAGAAGAGGAAGAAAAAGCAATGTACAGTGAAGAGGAAGAAGCAGATACACAGGGCAGCCTTATACAGTCTTATACTTAGCCCTGGACACGGGCCCGTTCGCACTCAGACTTAGGCTCAGACTCAGACTCACACGGGGTTTGTAGATGGTCGGGTTGAGGGTCCACCGATGGCGTCCACAGCTCGCTCCGGTCCCCGACTCGTACCACAAAGCAGATGGTGATGGTAGACGGTAGACGGCAGGCGAGATCGTCCCGTGTCGGTGGCGCGGATCGGACAATTACACTGGGGGGGGGGGGGGTCGGTAAGCTCGCGATTATACTGCGTACGTAATAGTTGTACCGGCGCCTTTATACGCGCTCCCGGTATCGCTCGGTACAATGCGCCACTTCCACAATGATGTCACCAAAGCCAAGCCAAGTCCCGGTTCTTTGCCACTGCCGTATGCACGTGAGTCCTTGGACAGTCCTTCAATACCACGTAAGTTCTCTTGGTAAAAACGCAATCGTGCAAGTCCTCAATACTCGAGCGCCTGCCTCTCCCTTCTCATAACTCGTTCAACAGAGGACCCCGGCTCATAACTTCAGCTCAACACTCAGCGCACGTCCTCCTCATAACTCGTTCACAACCCAAGCGCCTCTCCCATCATAACTCGAGTCTCAACTCTGTTAAATCGTCTCTCCCTCCTCATAACTCAACGAGTGCCTCTCCCTTCTCATCTCGCAAGCGTCTCTCCCATCTCATAACTGAGATGGGGGCCTCGCGCAATGGGTTTTATTGCCACGCCCAGCGAACCCTCAGGAAACTCTAGCCACACCCTGTCAGGCGATGTCACCTCAGCCCTGATTGGTTGATGAGGTCTTACCGGCTCCGCCCTTGATGGCTGCCTGATGTGGCCACACCCCCACCCTTGCGCTCCGCCCCCTTTTCGGGCCTTACCTCGTGGCATTTGGGCTGGTTCGAGTGAAAGCCCAAGGGCAGCAAATGCTATCGGCCCAACGCATAACAAACCGCGAGGGGCAATGGGGTGCAGACTGGATAGTGCTCAATGGAGTCGATTGGAGGGAGGGTGCAAACTGAACGGGGCCTACTCTTATTTGTTTTACACAACGCAGATGCAACTATTGGAAATGGCCTTATCCTAAACACATACTATGAAATAACTAACGTTCTAAGGCGACCTACGTGTTGCATGTGGCCTAACTATGGAGTGCAACCTTTAACCTTTAATAATGTTACCTGTGTGGGTTCTCAAAACCGCAACACTATATATATATTGTTACGGAAACGGGGACGGCGCTCCCCTGACCAAAGAGGGGGGGGTTAATCCCCCTTGTATTTTGCACTGGCCATCTCCGATCCTGAAGCTACCCTGCTCCCCTGTGGGGTGGGATTGGCCGAGGTGATTGGTCAAGGGATTACCGTACACCTCCGCCAATCCCTCCACAAAGCAGGTGGATAACTCCGCTCGAATCCCGGACAAGATGGAGTTTGCCGAGCGGTTTAGCAATCCGAAATCCGAGCCGTTAACAACACTAACCCGATTCTGAGCAGTTCGGCCAAATCGTGCCACGTATATTCAATAGGGGACAGGACGAAAGCGATCGGATGAGAAAGAAGAAACCAAAGGTAAGAAATAACAGGATTTATTATTATGTACACGAACCCAAAGAAAGAGAAGAAATCAAAGTAATATCCAGGAAATGGAAGAAGCAGAAGGACACAGAGCAATTCCTTAACGTATACAGTCTTACTTATACCCAGACAGGACAACACAAACAGACTCACACGAATAGGGGATTGCAGGTAGGATTGGCTGGAGGGAGAAGAAAGTGGGACCACAGGGCTGGAGGGATGACGTTTGATCCCGTACAGGATGGCAGGGTTGATGCGAGCGGCCGCCGACTCTCCGCACTCGGGTCCACACAGCAAGGTTTGCTTGAAGCAGCACGACAGAGCTGCACGCGGCTGGGGGCTGTTTGAAACAGCGTCCCTCCTCTCGCTCGTACCTTTCGCAAGCGACTTCCTCCTCAGAACCCAACTTGGTCAATGCCCCTCCCTCCACGTATCTCTCAGTGCATGCTCCCTCACTCATCTGCTCCCTCACTCATCTGCCCCTCACTCATCTGCGGGTGGGGGCTTCCCGTAACGGGTTATATGGCCACGCCTTGGAACCTTCATGAACCTGCTCGATGTTTCTGGTCACGCCCTACCAAGCCATGCCCACCAATTCCTGGTTGGTCGTAAGGGCTCTCTGGCTCCACCTTTTGATGACGATGGGCGGGCCACGCCCTTCTTCTCCGGCTTGACCATGTGCGTAATGGCGGCGAATGCTGCTGGCGATGTAGGCCAATGCTGCTGGCAATGTAGGCGTTGGAGCTATTGAAAAGGGGATCTATCTTATTTGATTTGGTGCAGCATAAGATCGACTAGTAGGAACATAGCCTTAACTGAAACACAGACTAATGAAATAACTATAGAGAGGTTCTATTATTGGCTACGTGCTTGTACATGGACTAGCTAAGGTGCACTTATTTCAATTAACAGCCAATTGAGGGGAAATGTACACAGGGGTTATTTATAAGGGATTTTAATACTAAATTTGATAAAGTGAAGGTTCTAAAAACTGCAACAATATATATATATATATATATATATATATATATATATATATATATATATATATATATATATATATATATATATATTTTTTTTTTTTTTTTTTTTTTTTTTTTTATATTGTTACGGATCCAGGGACGGCACTCCCGTTAGCAAGGGGGGGTTAATCCCCTTGTCCTGTTAGGCTGGCCGTCCGACCGGTCCAGGGGGTATGACGTCATGCCCGGTCAGCGCTGAATAGGGTAGTAGGCCAATCCTTCCTATGACCTAAGTACCAGCGCCTTCCGGTACGCGAGGAAATACTCCCGCCCGAGCCACAACGTAATAGATGTATTGCGCCGAGCGAAGCGAGCTGCGACGCGGGCCGTTAACAGAAGACTAAACCCGATTGTAAGCGGTTCGGCCGAAATCGCGCCACAGGTACTCAATCGGGAAATCACTAAAGCGATCGGACGAGAAAGAAACCAGAGAATAAGAGGGAACAGGGATTTATTAATTATTATACAAAACCAAAGAAAGAGAAGGAACTAAAGCAATTTACAGAAGAAGAAGAAGACAGTGCAAATCCTTATACAGTCTTACTTAAACCCACAGGACAACACAAACAGCACAAACTCACGTACACAAATGGGGAATTGCAGGCAGGAATGGCTGGAGGGATGAGAAGGGCAGACGGTCCACAGAGCTGGTGGCAGGGAGGTCCGGGAATCGCGGCACGACGTCAAGGTCCCGCGTGAGCGTCCATGCTCCGGTTCAGTGGCAAAAACCCGGTCGTCAGTGCTGATTGGTATCACCCGCGAGCGTGCCGACTCTCACTCGCCGCAGGATGTTCGCGCCAAGAAATGTATGGTCGATCCTCTCTCCTCACTCATCTGCTTCTCACCGTGGCTCTTGAACCTCCTCACACGTCTCTGCCTTCTCACCGTCTCTGGTGGGGGCCTCGCGCCAAGGGTTTTATAACCACGCCCTTGGAACCCTCTCGAACTCACCAGACGTTTCTTGCCACGCCCTATCAAGCCATGCCCACCGAGCCCTGGTTGGTTGTTAAGGGCTCTCTGACTCCACCTTTGATGACGAGGTGGTGCCACGCCCGTGCTCTGGCGGCTCCTCCCCCCTTCTTGGCCTCGTGCGTAATGGAGTTTGGCGCCAGGCAGCGAATGCTGCTGGGCGAGCAGAGGCAGTGTGATGCCCACGAAAACAGCCCAACTGTTACTGGCACTTTGAGGAGATGATTGGGGATATTGAAAGGGACCTATCCTATTTGATTGATGCAACGTAGAGTCAACTATTGGAAACACAGCCTTACCTGGAACACATAATAATGATATAACTATAGAGATCCTAAAGTGTCCTACGTGTTGTACATGGACTAACTAAGGTGCAATCTTTAATTAACAGCCAATTAAGGGGACATGTACACAGGGGTCATTTATAAGGGAATTTACTACTAAATTTACATGTGAAGGTTCTAAAAACCGTAACACAGCACCCTCATTCCTCACGGCACGTCTCGGGCCGAAAACTTTACTTAATGTGGCACGCAGGTGTGTAATACCCCTCTACTATTAACTTCTCCCCTGAGTGCGACATTTTAAAAAGAGTTAAATATGTCCCGCCTGCTACGACGTTGCACCCTACCTAACAGATTCACACCCACAGAATAACCGAATTGCGGAATTATTCTCAAACTAAACATTGACGGTGGGGAGCATTATTTACACAGCACTAATTTGTATTTACATGGCAAACCCAGGACCTGTCATTTGTTTTGGGAAACAAAGAATCCTGTGGGAGGGAAGAAAAAAAAGCATGCACTGCACCAATACACCACCTCCACATGCCCGGGGATGCAGAATTGATATTGCAATGCATCCCCGAGCATGCAAGCACAAATAAGCACCAATCAAAGCACCATCCAGTGCTACATTGCACACCCACAATAAAAACAAACTGATGGTCTTCTTTCTGCTCCCTCTGCTGGCCGATGTTTCTTCCAGATGTTGTCGTTCTTGGTGGCTTGCTGCCTATTTGCAATAATAAAAAAGGCACACAATGCGTTCATCTTTTATTTATAGCCCACAGGGGCCAACTAAGGGTGGTCCACCTGTATGGAAAAGGGGCCACCTCACCGTGGTCCGCAAGCAAACTTTCCTGGGCCGTCATGGCCGGTCCCAGCAGAGGGGCCAGGTCCCAACATGTGGGGTCCATCAGTGGTGCTCGGCCACAGTACCGTGGTCCATAAGTGCGGTGCTTGGCCGCAAGACGTGCGGTCCATAAGGTGGTGCATCGATCCAGGCTGCTTGCAGCGGCAGCTCGGGCACACAGATGCGGCTCCCAGACCAGAGAGCACGGTCCATGGGTGGGGAGGAAGACAAAGCAGCGTCAGTGATGGGTAAGGGCGCAAGGGTACACATCAATAAAGGCAATGCAGAGGTGAGGTGCGCCTGGAGATCAAGCGGAGAAAGCTCATCCCTAACGTACGTCACCCCCCCCCCCCCCCTGTCACCTACTCTACCCTCGCCCCTTACCCCGTATTTACACGACAATTTACAAATTCGTCTCTATCGTCTCGTCTTCCCCATATCTCCCCTAATCCAAATTCATCCACAATCCCTCTAACCAAATTTGCCATCACCGAATTCATCATCAATCCCTCTTAAGGAGGAAGAGATGGAACAACAACACAATGTCACACACACGTCATGATGCGTCTTACACTCCAAACATTTGCAACACAAAAATAAACAAACCATGGCATGGCGTGGAGCACTGTCGTCACCTCCGGTGAGTGGGTGTGGATGGTGCGAGGAGATTTTTAATCCTAACTATCCTCTAAATGACTTTAACACTTTTACTCTACCCGGGGTCTTTCTCTGCCAGACCATTGGCCGTCTTACACTATGCGGTTCTAAAAACCGAACTCCCATTGCACATGCTGTGGCGCTCTCCAATTTGGGGTCTCCACCACAATTTACCCCCGATTCAACTCCCTGTGCCTTTGCACAATTTCAGGACTGGGTCGTGTGGCGCTCCCAGCAGGTCCGCTCACCTGCACACGTCCGCCACTGTAGTTGCCTCCGAGCTTACCTGCTCCTTACCCTAACCTATCTAACTGGGGAAGGCCCTCCCTGGCACTTACCCCCTCGGTGCCCTCTCTGGCACTAGGCTACCCGGGTCCGTCCTCCGGATCCTCGGGCCCCATTCACAACTCTACCGGCTCCCAGAGCCCACCTGCGGCCTCACCTGGCCGACATCCTCACAGTGGCGGAGTGCCCATTCAACTACACACACTAACAGGCCACACGCCCAGCCATTTCCACGTCACTAATGCACCCATCCAAACACCATTCTACCACACGCACCACAGATGACAATATCCACCACAATTTACCTATACCCTCTACCTACTCTTAAACTACCCTCCCCGGGTATTCGTGATAGGGGTCCATCTTCCCCATCCACTCCCTTCGCACCAACCACTCCACTCCACATATTCCACACTACTCACTCCACACCATCCATTCCATACTAGCTATTTCACACAACCATTCTCCATACACGTGTGCTCACACACACCTGGTGGCTCTTGCACCCTCCTTTCCTCCCAGGCTTCTTCATTCACTACAATGCCATTCACCCACACTCACAATACTCTGCTCAATACTCTTTCTACACACACACACAGCATCATCTGATCTAACTACTCCCTTCTGAAACTCGCGCTCCCCGTCTTCCCTTATACTATTGCGCTCCCTCGTTATTATAATCCACTAATCTGCTACGTCCCCTCTGCAGGTACAATGTCACTACTTAATTCTACAGTTACCTATTGTCATCTCTAGGTCCCTATACAATTATCCAAACCCTCCCTGGCTTGGTTTGCACCGCCATAACCCCATAAACTATAGCTCATGTGCCCGGGTGATGTGAGGGATGGCAGAGTTGCCATTCCTCCACATCGGGCATCTCCCCTATCACCCCCCATCCAATTTTCTGCCAATCAAATTTTGCCAATCATCTTTACTGCCAATCATTCTTGCCCATCAAATTTACCAATCCAATTTGCCAATCACCAATTTCCTACTCCTACCAAATGTACATTAAACTTGAGCTCGGTGCGTCTTTCCATTCTCAAAGCGCGGCTTCGCAAAGCCGAGCAATGAATGCGGGTGGTTCGTCTACCGCGGTTGGGTCCGTCCAGCACTCGGTTCAGGGGAGGAGGTTTACTCGGCCCGAGATTCCAAGGTCCACCTTGGCGCGGAGCCTTTCGGTCTCCCGCCCGATGGCCCAATCTCGCCAGGCCGGAATGCCGCAACCACGGGGGGGCGCCGTCCCGACCCTTCCTACCTTCCCTTGCACCGGGCCGCCCGCTCCGTTTAGCAGAGCGTGGACGCGACCGTGCAGGGCAAGGCCCGGCGCGGATCGCGCACGGCGGTTCTTTTGAAACCGCCGTGATTACGACCCCCGCCGGTTCCCGCAGTACCCAAAGCCCGGCACGGACCGAGGGCTCGCGTCGGCTAAACGTCGGTCTAACCGCTGCTCCGTTTAACGTCGATGCCTTACTCGCATGCTCACATGCATACGCGACCCCTTTCACACTCTCCAAACCCGGCGCTCTAACGCCGCTCGTATATCCCACACACTTTGTCACAGCACTCGCTCGTGCATTCTCCCCTCGCACAAACTCAGGTCTACTCATAACGCTCACAGACTTCGTTACACACCTGACCTCCGCACACCTTGGCACACACTCGTCGTTCGCACACTTCATCAACACACCTCCTCGCGCCCACTCCTCGGTCACATCCTCTGTGACTGTGACAACCATGGGTGTGCACTCTTCTGCACACCCAATCACGTGCTTCAATGTGCCCTCCCATACCCGCGCCACCACCAACTCACTCTCCGTGTCACTCTCACCACCACATTCCGTCGTGCCTTCACTCTCACTCTCGACAGCACACTCACTCCTCGGCGCACACTTTTTCCTCACACACCCCATAGTCGGACATCCTTGCACACATCCTCTTTCCACACACTCTGCACCAGTCGCACACCATACCAGCGGCCTTTCACGAACGCCCGGGTCTAGCCCAACACCCAAGCTCGCTGAATCTCCGCTCACACCATATACATTTCCAAGCATATCGCCACTCACCGGCGATATGCTCGGCCTCTTCTCTTTCGCTCCTCCTCCGCCACCTGCAAACTCTTTATTTGGTCAGTAAGTACATCATCACGCTGTGAGCACAGACCTTGCACCAATTCCATCACCTCCTCCTTTATCTCCTTCTTAGTCTCCCTCCATCTCTTCTTAATTTCACTTACCCCCTCTTCCACTTCCTCTAATTTTTGTTTCACCTCTTTTATTTCCCGGTGCGCACCCTCGATTTCTTCCTCTAAGGCCACCTTGGTCATTTATATGTGCGTTCTGACTTCCCGTTCTTTTGTCTCCATTGCCTCTACCACTTCTTCTAACCTCTTCGTCAGTCCCTCATGTACCGTCTGACATTCTTTCTTTGTCGCTATTAATTCCTTCTTTATTTCCTTCTGGGTTGCTTTCAACCCTCCTATCACCGCCGTGTTCTTTTCCACCTGCTCCCCTAACTCCTTTGGTCCCACTGTCAGCTGCTCTACTCCCCGTGACAGGTCTTCTATTCCCCCCTGTAACCTAGCCGTACTGCTCCTCACCTCTTTCTCCATGCACTCCTCACCCTGCTTTACCACCTCGCGTACCCCCGCGACCTCTTCGCTCACCCCGTGCCTTATATCCTCCCACATCTCTCCTATTTCCTTTGTAGATGCCGCCCTCATCTGCTCCAAATCCCCTTTGTGGGTGTCCAATTTGGTTTCCAACCCGATTTTTACCTCCTCTATCTGATCCCCCATTTGTTTAATTTCCCGGGCGGATTGCTCCCCTATTTCCCTCAATTTGCCTTCCATATTGTTTTTTAACCCCGCTAACCCATTCTTCACCCCTTCCATCTGGTTCTCCTTGGCGGCCATTCTATTTTCCAACCCCGTCAACCCATCCTTCATTTCCCAGATTTGGTTACCCACGTCCTCCAGTTGGCCCCCCAATTTACCTTCCAGCCCTTCCAACCTGTTGTCTAACCCCTCAAATTTGTTGTCTAAACTCTCAAATTTGGCTTCTAGCCCCCCGATTTGATTTCCCAATCGCTCACTCATTCTGCCTTCCATTCCCTCCCCTGTCTCGACCATAAAGGCCCTTATTTGCTCCATGAATAGGCCCCAGTCCATCGGTGCCGTGGGCGTGGCTGCCGCAGCCATGTGTGAGGCGCCATTTAGTGCGCCTCTAACCTCGTGCGCGAGGCCGCCATCTTGTGTGCCTGAAATCCCCTCTACCGCATTCGTATTGCTCTCCTCTTCCAATTCCTCCCTGGGGTCCTTGATTGCCTCTAAACCCTCTTCTTCTACCCCCACCAGCATCCGACCACCTTGATCATCCATGGCACGATTTAATTTAGATCTTAAACAAAATTTTGGCTGCTCCAATTTTGGACCCAATTTTTTTTCCAATGTTCTTAAAAATTCGGTTCGGGCCTCAAATCCCACTCCCCGACACCAATTGTTATGGATCCGGGGGACGGCACTCCCGTTAGCATGGGGGGGTTAATCCCCTTGTCCTGTTAAGCTGGCCGTCCGACCGGTCCTGGGGGCATGACATCACGCCCGGTCAGCGCTGAATAGGGTAGTAGGCCAATCCTTCCTATGACCTTGTGTTGCACATGGACTAACTACGGTGCAATCTTTAATGAACAGCCAATTAAGGGGACATGTACACAGGGGTCATTTATAAGGGAATTTACTACTAAATTTACATGTGAAGGTTCTAAAAACCGTAACAATATATATATATTGTTGCGGATCTCGGGGGTCAGCGCTCCCCTTATCAAGGGGGGGTTAATCCCCTTGTCCTTTTAGCTGGCTGTCCTGAGTCCTGGGAAGTTATAACGTTCCTTCCGTTCGGTGGTAAGTAGGGTTGTTGGTCGAGTCTTAGTCCAATTACCGAAGTACTACCACCGGCCATAAAGCAAGGAGATAACTCCTGCCCGAACCACGGCGTTAATGGACACGCCGAGCAAAGCGAGCCACGATTCGGGCCGTTAACAATGACTAAACCCGATTGTAGCGGTTCCTAATCGTGCCACAGGTACTCAATTGAGAAAAGATGAAAACGAAGGGATTAAGACGAAACCAGAAAGAACAGGTGAATTTATTGCAAACAAAAAGAGAAAAGGAAAGAATGTACAAGAAAGGAAGAAGAAGAAGCAGGACACAGGGCAGTCTTAAAGCAGTCTTATTCTATACCCCAGACAAACATACACACTCACACAGGGATTGTAGCTGGTAGATGGTCAGGTAGAGGGTCCAGGCTCCAGTCGACTCCAGTCCAGGCTCTGGTCCAGTGGCGAAACCCGGCAGGCAGCTCCGCGCGTAGCTGGACGCGAGCGGACAGTTCATATAACGGGGGAAACTGGTGTTCCGCAGCGTTCGTAATAATTGCACGCTTGTGCTACACGCCCCCTCTCCCAAGTTCTCTTATCAGTGCCAGCGAGTGAGTCCTCTCCCAACTGTGCACTCCGTATCAGGCTTTTGAAACAACCAGCGCTCTCTCATCAAAAGTCCTTTCGCATGAGCGCCGCCGAACAAGTCCGTGAAAGGGCTTTACGCTCACCTTTTTATAACGCTCCGCGCGATCACTCCGCAAGCCAAAAAGCCACTCCTGCCAGCAATGTTACATCAGCCCTGGTTGGCTGGTGAGGGCTTACCAGCCACACCTCTGATGGCTGGTTGACAGGCCACACCTTCTTCTTGGCGTTACGCCCCCTTTTTCCTCAGACCTGACCGCATGGTTTATGGCAGCGCTTGAGCGAGCGCTAACAAAGGTGCGTAACAGAATTGGGAGAACCATGAGGCACCGACTGTAGGGGCGCGTAATGGCGTCGCTTGGAGAGGGAGGTCGCAAAATGGACGGAATGGGCCTAATCTTATTTGATTGACGCAACACAGATTCAACTATTGGAAACACGGCCTTATCTAAAACACATAATAATGAAATAACTAAAGTCCTATGGTGGTCTATGTGTTGCTTGTGGACTAACTTGGGGTGCAACCTTTAACCTTTTAATAATGGGATATTTACAAGTAATTATTTACAATTGTGGGTTCCAAAACCGCAATCCAAGATGGCCGCCGCCATGTATGTCTGAACCTTGTGAGCGAAATATCTTGAAAAATAAGCGAAGTACCAACTTATAATCTGGTGTGTGGTTGTATCTCGGCATAAGGAAGAACCCTATTGAAAATTGGGTCGCCACGTCAAAATCCAAGATGGCCGCCTTGCGTCTTCCACTTTGTCAACTCGCATCACTTCACCGACGGGGGACCCATGCGTAACGCTTGTTTATTTCCTATGTCCCTTTTGGCACCACACCAGACACTAGCAGAAATCGTGCATTAAATAGCTCACTAATAATAAAACCTACCGGAAGCCAGGACATTGAGTGCTGCCACTAATGACATTGACTTTGGAAGCGCACAGGACGGGCGGGCTGAGGGCCGCGCCCAGAAGGGCAGTGATTGGTCAGGGTTTTGATTGGCACAAGGCCGGGGTAAGATGGGACTTGCTGATAGGAGCAGGAAAGTTTGTTTGTGTCGGTTCTATGTGTGTTTTCTATGTGTCGGTTTGTCGGTTATGTGTCGGTTTGTCGGTTTGTCTTTCTGTGTGATAAATGTTCGCTCTTTCACGAGCCTCGATCTTGTATACAAAAAAAAAAAAAAAAAGGACTGGTAGGGAGCGACTTGCTGATTGGCGAAGCACCCCAGATGACGTCAGAGCCTGGGTGATAAAAGAATGCACCAACGGACATTTCCCCTCTTCGCTCCTCTTCTTGACTTGATGTGCGAGCGGACATTCTCTGTTCTCTTCTCCTTGGCTCCTCGCTCTGACCGATTCCCTCTTGCGTCCACTCGTTTTGAGCTTTGTTGGTGAACGATCGCATTTTTATCTCTCTCCGCATCAATGCCCTTCTGGTTCTCCTCTGATTTTGGATCTCATCGTGGGTGGCCGTGCGCCGATATCTTGCTGGTGCTCATGAGGAGGAAGAGCCACGGCTTTCCAAGAAGGAGTGATGGGTGGACGAGCGCTGCACACACAGCGAGGCCTGGGTTCCCATCAACGAATGAGCGGTTCCCGGCAATTAACGGACGGTTCCCACCAAAGAGCGAGCGCATTTTACCGCGAAGGCCTCGAAGAGTTCTGACGAGAGGCACTGGTCGAGTCGAGCTAAGTGCAATTGAATAACACGTTTTGCTTTTACCGTTCTATTTCCCATTGTCCGTATTTGATTCTGTGTGTGGGAGCACTCCATATATAAATTTTAGTGTTACCGTGTTTTATTTTGTATCGGCAATTTCCTAATAAAGCCGGTATTTGTTTTTGTACATTTTAAATCCGTTTCGTGTGAGTTTATTTATTACAGGTGAAGACTGCATTGGGGAAGCCGTTCAGGTAAGGCTCCGGTTTCCCCTCTCCCTCTTGCTCCCCCACGCGTATTATCCGCCATTTGATTCAATGCCTCAGAGTAACAGCTCGTTTGTTTTTTTTTTTTTTTTTGTATACAAGATCGAGGCTCATGAAAGAACTAACATTAATCACACAAAAAGACAAACCGACACACAAAACACAAAAAACAAGGGGAGCGGCAGACAAGATGGGGAGAGAGGGGGAAGGACACAAACACAACATTTGAGAGCAGGGACATCGGGAGGACTTGGGGGGAGGTGGGAGAGGAATAAAACATATGAACACTGCAAGGACTCTGGGGTGAATTACCGGGGGTAGAAAAGATCAAGGTTTTCGATGGGGGAAGATAAGAGATGGTGGTGAACAGCTGTTTTAAAGACCTGGAGGGAGGAGTGGGATTGAAGGGAGTGGGGGAGTTTGTTCCAGAGGCGGGAGAAAAGGGGAATGAAAGAGTGAAGGTGAGCAGAGAGCCTAGACTTTGGCAGTTCAACCATAAGAGGGTTGCAGGCAGATCTTGTGCGACCTGAAGGAATATTGGGGGGACAAAGCACAGAGAGAGCTGGGGGAGCAAGGCCAGAGAGGAGTCGGTAGAAGACAGAAAGACCACCAACCTGCCTGCGGTGAGTGAGTGAAAGGACCTCGGAGTTGACTACATCGCAGGAGATTCCAATGATTCTGAAAGCTTTGGCCTCAACAGCGTGAAGCCGAGCAAGGTGTGAGGCAGGAGCACCAGCCCAGAGGGGGGAACAGTATTCCATTGAGCTGCGGATGAAAGCCTTGTATGTGGTGAGGAGCTCAGGTGTGCCAAGGAAGGACTTCGCACGACGGAGGATGCCCAGTCGGCGACTGGCTTTGGAGGCCAGCTTGGAAATGTGGTTTTCCCAAGAAAGATCATGGCCCAATTTGGCCCATGATCATGGCCCGATCATGGATCAACAAACCCAATTTGTTATCAATGTTCGTCTTTCATTAATCATCCACTTTCTAAACTCCCCTCTTGCCCCTCCCATCCAAATCCCCCCCCTTGCACCTACACTCCGAAACTTCCCCCTTGCCCCTCCACTCTTAAACTCCCCCCTTGCCCCTCCACTCCTGAACTCCCCCCTTGCCCTTCCCCTCCTAAACTTCCCCTTTGCCCCTCCCCTCCTAATCCCCCCCTTGCCCCTCCACTCCTGATCTCCCCCCTTTCCCCTTCCCTCCAAAACTCCCCCCTTGCCCCTCCCCTCCTAAACTCCCCCCTCACTCCTCCCCTTCAAAACTCCCCCCCAATCCCTCCCATTCAATTCTCCCCCCATACCATTCCTCTCCAATTCTCTCTCCTCCACCCTCCTCCTCCAAGCTGCCTCCTCCCCACTTCGTCTCCCTTCTATCTCATACCTCCACCCCCCAAACCTTCTACTTTCCTCTGCCCCCCCTCAAACAACCCCTCACTGTGCCGCATCCCTTCACCAGCAAACCTTTCATCCTCCTCATCCTTCCCTTTCTTGGAACTCTTCTGCAACATCTGAAACACTATCAACTGCTCTCCCTACCTCCCCCTCTCATCCTTCATCTTACCCTACTCCTCCCCTCCCCTGTCCTGTACCCGATGCTCCCCCTCTCTCTTCATTAACGGTATGGACCTCAAACATCCGGGGCCTTCGCTCAAACCTGACTGATCTCTCCATACAGGTTGCTTCTGACAATCCAGACTTGATCTGCTTAACAGAGACTTTCCTCCTTCAAGATGTCTCTGATTCCTTAATATCTCTTCCTGGTTACTCCCTCCTCCGGTATGATAGACCTGAGCCTCGGCCTGGTGGTGGGGTGGCTATCTTTGTCAAAAACTCTCTTCCTCACTCTCCTTGCACTGCTCTCTTTCCTCCTCACCCGCAGGAGTACCTCTGGTTACGGCTTCCTCTCCGCTCCCACCTTTTGTTCATATGTGTTCTGTACCGTCCCCCAAACAGTGATGACTCCATCTACATTTCAATGTCTGACAACATGGACCAACTTCTATCCACTCATCCCAACTCTCTCTTCCTCATATGTGGTGACTTCAACTGTCATCATGCCACCTGGTTGGGTGTGGGTTCCTCTCTCACTAGTCATGGCACCTCAGCAAAGGACTTCTGTGACTCACTGGGATTGACACAATCTGTCAATTTCCCGACCCGGATCTCAGCCAATGGAGTATCTTCTCTTCTAGAGTTGGTTATGACAAACTTCCCTGCTAATGTCTGCTGCTCTTCTTCTGCTCCAATCGGTTCTTCTGATCATGTGCTTGTCAAAGTGGACATCTCTCTGGCCATTCTCAGAGAGCCTCCTCAGCGTCGACGAGTCTGGCATTTCACTCAGGCCGACTGGGACGGTCTTCAAGCAGCCATCAATCGTCTGGATTGGTCTCCCATCTCCACTGCCTCTGACATCAATTCTTCCTGGGAATTCTTCCAAAGCAAACTGATCTCTCTCATGCACAGATTTATCCCATCTCGCCTTCAATTGTCTTACCCTTCCTCCCGTCCATGGTACACTGAATCTTGTGGTGAGGCAGTTGCCCTGAAACAACTTGCCTTTGCCTCTTGGAAGGCTAATCCAACTGAAGGAAATCTCAGTTCCTTCCACCAAGCTCGGAACAAGTGTGTGTCTACCCTCAGGAGTGCCAGGAAGCACTATCTCTCCTCACTCAAGAATGAACTCACAAACCTGTCTCCTTCCTCCAAATCCTGGTGGCGTCTGGTCAAATCCGTTTCTGGTGTTTGTTCCCCCTCCATCCCCTCCCTTACCTCAAATGGCCACACAGTTGACATCGCACGTGACAAAGCCGAATGCCTCAACTCTGTGTTCGCCTCGAAATCCTTAGTCCCAAACCCATCTCTCTCTGTTCCCACCTTTCCCAGTCGAACCCAAATGCTCCTGGACTCTGTGTCCTTCTCTCCTGACAAGGTGGAGGAGTTTTTGTCAAACCTCGACTCTGATTCTGCAACTGGACCAGACGGCATCAGCCCACGGGTCCTAAAATCCTGCTCTGCCGCTCTATCTCACCCTCTCTCTGTTCTTTTCACCCTATCTTTTGCTCAAGGTCATCTGCCAGCATCCTGGAAATCAGCTAACATTACCGCTTTACACAAAAAAGGTGCAAAAACAGATCCTTGCAACTACAGACCAATCAGCCTGCTCCCAATTATCAGCAAAGTCATGGAATCCATCATTGCTTCGGATATGAAATCTTTCCTCTTCTCCAATGGCTTGATCTCTGATCATCAATTTGGTTTCAGACCAGGTCACTCTACTCTGGACATGCTGCTTCTGCTGTCTCAACAATGGATGGAGGTCCTGAATGCCAAACAGGAAATCAGAGCTGTCTCCCTTGACATATCAAGGGCCTTTGATACGGTCTGGCACCCAGCTCTGCTCACCAAACTCTCCTCCTATGGTATCCATGAAAATCTCCATGCATGGCTTGCGGACTTCCTCTCTGGTCGTAGTCAACGTGTGGCCCTGAATGGATTTCTCTCATCTCCCCTTCCTGTTCAGGCTGGAGTTCCCCAAGGAAGTGTGCTGGGCCCTGTGCTTTTTCTGGTCTTTATCAATGATCTCTCTGACTCTCTGGAAAATCCTCTCTATCTCTTTGCTGATGACTCCACTCTCTGCCGCTCCATTCCTCTTCCCTCAGATAGGCAGTCTGCAGCCTCCTCACTCTCTGAAGACCTGGACAAAATCACAGACTGGTCAAACAAGTGGAACATGTCTTTCAATCCTGCCAAATCTCACTCTCTTACTATGTCTCTCCGAAAAGATCGACTGGACAACCCTCCCATCTACTTTCTCAACAATCCTCTCCAAGAAGTTCTGTCACTCAAGCTTTTGGGTCTCACTATCTGCCATGATCTTTCTTGGGAAAACCACATTTCCAAGCTGGCCTCCAAAGCCAGTCGCCGACTGGGCATCCTCCGTCGTGCGAAGTCCTTCCTCGGCACACCTGAGCTCCTCACCACATACAAGGCTTTCATCCGCAGCTCAATGGAATACTGTTCTCCCCTATGGGCTGGTGCTCCTGCCTCACACCTGGCTCGGCTTCACGCTGTTGAATCCAAAGCTTTCAAAATCATTGGAATCTCCCGCGATGAAGCTATCTCTGAGGGCCTTTCACTCACTCACCGCAGGCAGGTAGGTGGTCTTTCTGTCTTCTACCGACTCCTCTCCGGCCTTGCTCCCCCAGCTCTCTCCGTGCTCTGTCCCCCAAATATTCCTACAGGTCGCACAAGATCTGCCAGCAACCCTCTGATGGTTAAACTGCCGAAATCTCGGCTTCTGCTCACCTTCACTCTTTCATTCCTCTTTTCTCCCGCCTGTGGAACAAACTCCCACACTCCCTTCAATCCCTCTCCTCCCTCCAGGTCTTTAAAACAGCTGTTCACCACCATCTCTTATCTTCCCCCATCCATAACCTTGATCTTTTCTACCCCCACTAATTCACCCCAGATCCACCTTGTTTGAAATTCCAACTTATTTCCTGGAAATCCTGGCAGTGTCCATATGTTTATACCTCTCCCACCCCCCCCCCCTTCACATGCCTCCCCCCCTTCACATGCCTCCCCCCTTCACATGCCTCCCCCCCAAAGCCCTCTCCCTCCCACAGATCTCTCGATGTCTCCATGTCTCTCGGTCCCTGCTCTCAAATGTTGTGTTTGTGTCCTTCCCCCTCTCTCCCCATCTTGTCTACCGCTCCCGATGTTATTTGTTTTATGTGTCTGTTTGTCTTTCTGTGTGATTAATTTTCGCTCTTTCACGAGCCTCGATCTTGTATACAAAAAAAAAAAAAAAATGGCAGATAGTGAGACCCAAAAGCTTGAGCGACAGAACTTCTTGGAGAGGATTGTTGAGAAAGTAGATGGGAGGGTTGTCCAGTTGGTCCTTTCGGAGAGACATTGTAAGAGTGTGAGATTTGTCAGGATTGAAAGACATGTTCCACTTGTTTGACCAGTCTGTGATTTTGTCCAGGTCTGCAGAGAGTGAGGAGGCGGCAGACTGCCGATCTGAGGGATGAGGAATGGAGCGGCAGATAGTGGAGTCATCAGAAAAGAGATAGAGAGGATTTTCCAGAGAGTAGGAGAGGTCATTGATGAAGACCAGAAATAGCACAGGGCCCAGAACACTACCTTGGGGAACTCCAGCCAGAACAGTGAGGGAAGATGAGAGAAATCCATTCAGGGCCACACGTTGCCTACGACTAGAGAGGAAATCCGCAAGCCATGAGTGGAGATTTCCCTGAATACCACAGGAGGTGAGTTTGGTGAGCAGAGCTGGGTGCCAGACCGTATCGAAGGCACGTGATATGTCAAGTGAGACAGCTCTGATTTCATGTTTGGCATTGAGGACCTCCATCCATTGTTGAGACAGCAGAAGCAACATGTCCAGAGTAGAATGACCTGGTCTGAATCCAAATTGATGATCAGAGATCAAGGCATTGGAGAAGAGGAAGGATTTGATATCTGAAGCAATGATGGATTCCATGACTTTGCTGATAATTGGGAGCAGGCTGATTGGTCTGTAGTTGCAAGGATCTGTTTTTGCACATTTTTGTGTAAAGCGGTAACGTTTGCTGATTTCCAAGATGCTGGCAGATGACCTTGAGCAAAAGAGAGGGTGAAAAGAACAGAGAGAGGGTGAGATAGAGCGGCAGAGCAGGATTTTAGGACCCGAGGGCTGATGCCATCTGGTCCAGTTGCAGAATCAGAGTCGAGGTTTGATAAAAACTTCTCCACCTTGTCAGGAGAGAAGGACACAGAATCCAGGAGCAGTTGGGTTCGACTGGGAAAGGTGGGAACAGAGAGAGATGGGTTTGGGACACAATATTTTGAGGCAAACACAGAGTTGAGGCATTCGGCTTTGTCACGTGCGGTGTCAACTGTGTAGCCATTTGAGGTAAGGGAGGGGATGGAGGGGGAACAACACCAGAAACGGATTTGACCAGACGCCACCAGGATTTGGAGGAAGGAGACAGGTTTGAGAGTTCAATCTTGAGTGTGGAGAGATAGTGCTTCCTGGCACTCCTGAGGGTAGAAACACACTTGTTTCGAGCTTGGTGGAAGGAACTGAGATTGCCTTCAGTTGGATTTGCCTTCCAAGACGCAAAGGCAAGTTGTTTCAGGGCAACTGCCTCACCACAAGATTCAGTGTACCATGGACGGGAGGAAGGATAAGACAACTGAAGACGAGATGGGATAAATCTGTGCATTTGAGAGAGCAGTTTGCTTTGGAAGAATTCGCAGGAAGAATTGATGTCAGAGGCATTAGAGATGGGAGACCAGTCCAGTTGATTGATGGCTGCTTGCAGACCGTGCCAGTCGGCCTGAGTGAAATGCCAGACTCGTCGGCGCTGAGGAGGCTCTCTGAGAATGGCCAGTGAGATGTCCACTTTAACAAGCACATGATCAGAAGAACTGATTGGAGCAGAAGAAGAGCAGCAGACATTTGCAGGGAAGTTAGTCATAACCAAGTCCAGAAGAGAAGATACTCCATTGACTGAGATCCGGGTCGGGAAATTGACAGATTGTGTCAGTCCCAATGAGTCGCAGAAGTCCTTTGCTGAGGTGCCATGGCTGGTGAGAGATGAACCCACACCCAGCCAGCTGGCATGATGACAGTTGAAGTCACCACATATGAGGAAGAGAGAGTTTGGATGAGTTGATAGAAGTTGGTCCATGTTGTCCGACAGAGAAATGTAAATGGAGTCATCACTGTTTGGAGGACGGTACAGAACACATCTGAACAAAAGGTGGGAGCGGAGAGGAAGCCATAGCCAGAGGTACTCCTGTGGGTGGGGTGGAGAGAGGGCAGTGCAGGGAGAGTGAGGAAGAGAGTTTTTGATCAAGATAGCCACCCCACCACCAGGACGAGGATCAGGTCTATCGTACCGGAGGAGGGAGTAACCAGGAAGAGATATTAAGGAATCAGAGACATCTTGAAGGAGGAAAGTTTCTGTTAAGCAGATCAAGTCTGGATTTTCAGAAGCAACCTGAATGGAGAGATCAATCAGGTTTGAGCGAAGGCCCCAGATGTTTGAGGTCCATACCGTTAGTGAGGAGAGAGGGGGAGCATCGGGTGCAGGGGAGGGGAGGGGTAGGGTCAGATGAAGGGTGAGAGGGGGATGTAGGAAGAGCAGTTGATAGTGTGTCAGAGATTACAGAAGAGTTACATAAAGGGAAGGATGAGGAGGACGAAAGGGTTGATGGTGATGGAATGAGGCACAGTGAGAGTTTGTTTGAGGGGGGGGGGGGGCAGAGGAAAGTAGAAGGTTGTGGGAGGTGGAGGTATGACATAGGAGGGAGAGGAAGTGGGGAGGAGGCAGCTTTGAGAAGGAGGTGGGAGGGGGGAGAATTTGGGAGGGATGGTTGGGGGGGAGATTTGAAGGGGAGGGGCAAGGGGGGAGTTTAGAAAGTGGATGATTAATGAAAGATGAACATATATAACAAATTGGGTTTGTTGTGATTTTCAAGTTCGCGATTCGTTTAAGAACGAAGGAGGAGGGATGGAATGAATGAGAATTTAGAGCATGGAGTGATTTGGAATCATAAGAGATTGAATATTTTTTTGAAATGGAATGAGTTGAAGAGGAAATTGAAAGGAGCCTTTTAAATAAGAAGAAAAACAGCGTGTTGTAATAAACCACTGAATAAAACACTGAAGGGGATAGTTGAAACATATTTAAACAGAACTGTGAAGAACAATCTTATATTCACAAAAATACCAATGGGGAGAGGAAGCCTAGAGCGACGACCATGAGTCACTTGAACAGGGCAAAAGGTGGAAGGCAAGGGGAAAATGGGGGCGGGGCGAGACAGCGCACGTGGGCAGAGGCAAAAGCACACGAGGAGAAAGGGAAATAAAAGTTTTTTTTGTTTGTTTTTTTTGGGGGGGGGTGGGGGTTACAACGTTAGACAAATAGTAGATGTTTGGTGAAGCTTGGTGGAGAAGGGGAAATCAAAAAAGCTAGCAAAACAGCGAAGGAAGGAACAACCTTCGACGGGGGAAGCCTGAGGCTGCAAGGCCTTGCTCGTGATGCGGCAAACAAACGATTAATTTATGAAAGATATACACCGAGAAACTTCCAAGGGGGACACTATAAGTTCACACACCGAACGATAAATACAGTTTCGACAAAATACAATTGTGAACAGACTTAACTTTGAAAAACGTGGAGACCGTGTGGACCGTCGAAAACCCCTGCCACCGTCTCCAAGATCTCGCGAGATCTCTGGTTATCCGTGCTACCCGACGATGTTCACCACACAAGGTAGTCACGCGACAATATCATGATATCTCAAAAAGTTGTGGATGAGTTCTGACAAAACTAGCTGGATTTGAGTTGGTTAGGTGACAAGAACAAGCCGATTCGATTTTGGTTCAGATCCAGCCTATCAGTGGGATGCAAAACGTAAACTGTTCAGCTTGATGGAGGTCTGCGCTTTTCATTTGAGCACACATTCACACACACACACACACACACACACACACACACACACACACACACACACACACACATTCACACACACATTCACACACACATTCACACACACATTCACACACACACACACACACACACTCACATACAAGACACACACATACACACACACACATTCACACACACATACACACACACACACACACACACACACCGACACACAAACACATAGACACTCACACACACACAAGTGATTGCAAAACCCTGTCTCCTGCTGAGCAGTTGGCGGACTAGCTAATATGTTTCGTAATGGTTGCAGAGTGTGTTTTATCTGGTTTATCAAATAATATATTCTTTTTTGTGATAGTTGTTTCTTTTAAAATGTATAAGAACCCAAACTAATTAGAAAGGATTTGTTGATTTTGAAGATGCTATTTGGAGATTTGAAGAGAACTCTTTCGCTATTTTAGAGCCAAACATCTCTGTAATTAATGTCTAAAACCAAATGTAAATATGAAAATGTTTAACATGTTCTGCACCGATATCACTTGTAATCGCAAACTCAATGTCGACACAAACCACGGATCAGTCCTGCACTCACACCACTGGTCTGCGTCATTTCAGAGGTCTAGGTTTTCTCAACACTTCCTATATGCTTTTTGCATGCTGAATTTAGAAATGTATCTCATTTCGCTCAATCAGGTCAAGTTTTTATGCTATCTCAATTTTAAGGAAAAAAAAAAAATCAAAATTTTTGTTTTTTTAATTAGCATTTTTCAAATTCAAAATCAGACTTACATTGACAGAAAATCTACAAACTATATATAAAATGACGCACAAGTACCGTTAATGTGAAATTCAACATTAAAAAGACGAAGGAAAACAATTAATGTGGAATAAATGGCTTTCGCAAAGATTTTCGTCTGTGTGTCGCATCTGTAACATCTCTCTTGAGGCACCAACAGTAGTCTGCAAGCATGTTGACATCCCATCGGCCCTGGTACCTCTCTTCCATCACTCGAATATCCTGGTGAAACCGTTCTCCTTGCTCCTCGCTGACATCACCACAGTTTTCCGGAAAGTAGTCTAAATGCGAGCTGAAAAAATGCATCTTTATGGACATGCGTGCACCAAGAGCCTGGAAGCTCTGCAGGAGCCCTTCCACAACACATTCATACTCTGGACATCGGTGATTGCCCAGAAAGTTCGTCACAATGGATTTGAATGAGAGCCAGGCATTCCGCTCATTGCTCTCCATACTTTCGTCAAATTTAGGATTCTCTTTCTTCCACAATGTATAAAGCAGACATGTGTACAAGTGGAACAAGTGGAACATGTCTTTCAATCCTGACAAATCTCACACTCTTACTATGTCTCCGAAAAGACCGACTGGACAACCCTCCCATCCACTTTCTGAATAATCCTCTCCAAGAAGTTCTGACACTCAAGCTTTTGGGTCTCACTATCTGCCATTTGCTGATACCATGATCTTTGCTGATACCTTTTGATCTGCCATGATCCTTCCTGGGAAAACCACATTTCAAATCTGGCCTCCAAAGCCAGTCGCCGACTGGGCATCCTCCGTCGTGCGAAGTCCTTCCTTGGCACACCTGAGCTCCTCACCACATACAAGGCTTTCATCGGCAGCTCAATGGAATACTGTTCCCCCCTCTGGGCCGGTGCTCCTGCCTCACACCTAGCTCGGTTTCACGCTGTTGAAACCAAAGCTTTCAGAATCATTGGAATCTCCTGCGATGAAGCTAACTCCGAGGGCCTTTCACTTCCTCACCGCAGGCAGGTTGGTGGTCTTTCTGTCTTCTACCGACTCCTCTCCGGCCTTCTTCCCCCAGCTCTCTCTGGGCTCTGTCCCCCAAATATTCCTACAGGTCGCACAAGATCTGCCAGCAACCCTCTTATGGTTAAACTGCCAACATCAAGACTCTCTGCTCACCTTCACTCCTTCATTCCTCTTTTCTCCCGCCTCTGGAACAAACTCCCTCACTCTCTTCAATCCCACTCCTCCCTCCAGGTCTTCAAAACAGCTGTTCACCACCATCTCTTATCTTCCCCCATCCAAAACCTTGATCTTTTCTACCCCCGCTAATTTCATCCCAGGTTTACTTTTTTGAAATACCAACTTCCTTCCTGTAAGTCCTTGCAGTGTCCTTGTGTTTTATACTTCTCCGCCCCTCCCCCACCCGTTCCCACGCCTCCTCCCCCCAAGCCCTCTCCCTTGCCCAGATCTCCCGATGTCCCTGCTCTCAAATGTGTTTGTGCTTCCCCTTCTCTCCCCATCTTGTCTACCGCTACCCTTATTATATACTTTGTGTGTCTGTTTGATTTTTTGTCTGATAAATGTTAGCTCTTTCACGAGCCTCGATCCTGTATACAAAAAAGAAAAAAAAAAACCTGTGTTGCACTCGTACACAGCCTGTAACGAAGATGTATACCAGCCAAGCCTACGTGGTCTCATATTGCTTCATAATTTGATTTAATTGGGCAACTTTTGAAGTGACAAAGTGTACAATCTTTGCAGCGTGTATAATTGCATTGCCTTTTGTAACCATCCCGTTCGTATGCAAGTAAAAAAGGGCATCGAAGTATGCCCCACTCGCCTCTCAGCTGTCCAACCTGGGTTCCAATCTTGACCCAGTTGAAAAATGTCATAATGTTTCGCTTGCAATATAAGCATCAATGTGTGTGCCATTTATCAGATGGACATTGAGTTGGAAGACTCATATTCCAGCAGTGGTTGGTGCTGGACGTTAAAGATCCCACGGTGTCCTTCGAGAAGAGGATGTAAGTTGTCGCCGGCATCCTAAATAACTTGCAAATTGCTGCGTTAACCTACATAGGACACTGAATGGGCCGCAACACATACAGGGAACATTGCATGAGTGCCACAACCTACAGGGGACACTGCATCAGCAGCACAGCATATAGGGGGCACTGCATCAGTGGCAACACATATAAAGGGCATTGCATGAGTGACACAACCTACAGGGAACACTGCATCGGCGGCACAGCATATAGGAGGTACTGCATCAACGGCACAGCACAAAGGGGGCACTGCATCAGCAGCACAGCATATAGAGGGCACTGCATCGGTGGAAACATATACAAATGGCATTGCATGAGTGGCACAGCATATAGGGGGTACTGCATTAGCGGCACAGCACAAAGGGGGCACTGTATCAGTAGCACAGCACAAAGGGGGCACTGCATCAGTGGCAACATATATAAAGGACATTTTGATTAGTGAATTAATTTAGTAACTCGATATGCAAATTTATTAAATTTCACTTCAATCGGGTGAAAATTGGAGATTTTACGCAACCTTGCCATTCGACCTTTCAATCTAAAAAAAACAATCAGCTTCTTGATTTTGATCGGTGAACCAATTCTGTGACACAATATGCAAATTCCTAAAATTTCAGGTCAATCGGATGAAAATTGACGATTTTATGTGACTTTGACCTTTTACCAAATTGTTAATTTGCCTATTCCATGTTCTTATAATAAAGCTTTGTTGAAAATTTGATGACAAAACTGAAATGGTAAATTTAAATTTCAGGTAAACTGGATGAAAATTGACGATTTTTTGTCTCTGACCTTTGACCTTTTGACCAAATTGTTAATTTGCCTTTTCCATATTCTTATAATAAAGCTTTGTTGAAAATTTGATGACAAAACTCAAATGGTAAATTTAAATTTCAGGTCAATCGGATGAAAATTGATTTTATGTGTCGCTGACCTCTGACCTTTTGATGAAATTATTAATTTGTTTTCTTCGTATTATCATAATAAAGCTTGGGTGTACATTTGATGACAAAACTCAAATGTTAAAAAAAGTTACGGCCCGGACAGACACACACACGCAGACAGACAGACAGAAGTGATTACAAAGCCCCATCTCCTGCTGTGCAGGGGACGGGCTCATGATGTCTCTTCCTATCTTCAATGTCAATTGTCTTTGTCATGCGGATGACGACCAGATATACCTGTCCATGTAATTTGCCCATAATAATGTCCTCTTCTACAACACTGAAGTTTGTTCTCATCAAAACCCCAAAAAGGATGTGCATGAACTTTCCCTAATTTAATGTTGCCAAGATTAGCCTCATTGACTCTTCATCAGTCCTTAGAAAGCCTCAACCTCAAATCGTGAAACTTGCGGATGGTCATCACCTGATCACTGCTACTTTGGTCTCTAACTTAGGTGTCACAATGGAATCAACTCTTATCTTTAACCCACACATTACTAGCATCTATTTCCTTACATTTTTACAATCTTACCCAATACTCTCATCACATCACTTTTGGATTACAGTAATTCCCAGGTGGAAGGCTAACCTTCTTCTTCTGTCTGGCCCTTACAACTTAATGAAGAATACAACAGTTAAGATCAAAAATTCCATCACATCACTTCAATTGTCAAGACACTTCACTTGCTTGCAGAACATCAATGTAGAGATTTGTAAACACTGTTTATAACCGCAAAAGCCGAACATGGATCGATTCCCGGCTACATATCTGACTTTATAACACGTGACACTCCTGCCAAGACAGCTAGAGTCCAGCAGTGTAAATTTTCTGGTTGCTCCTCGCACCAAGATGAAGACTTTTGGTGATCAAGCACATTATTACCAACGTATCCGTCAGTACAAGTATGAGGGCAAATGGACGAGCAGAATAGAGACAGGCATACCTACTTATTGTCCTACATATTGTCCTACCTAATGTCCTGGTGAATGATCGTTTGTATTGGATGTTCTGTCCTTGCATGGCAGATTGAAAGTGGGCAGAGTCATCTCCTTAAATATGAATCGGGGTTTCGTTTGTCTCCAGTGTTGCCATGGGAACTCGTGTAGAGCATGGCTGATGGATTTAATCAAAAGGATCATTTTGCTTCCTTATTTCCCAAATATTTTACTTCTACATCCTCAACATTTTACCCTCCTCGCTTCAAAAATCAAAAAAAAAAAAAATTCACTCCTTAACGATCTCATTTCTCCCTGGATTTCTCATTATACTTTACAT
Source organism: Myxine glutinosa (assembly GCF_964187855.1). NCBI lineage: Eukaryota > Metazoa > Chordata > Myxini > Myxiniformes > Myxinidae > Myxine > Myxine glutinosa. Next base: position 53,314,173 of record NC_136271.1, on the reverse strand, counting down.
GGAAAATTGGATGAAAACCCAAACGGCAACACATTGACTTAAGTACAACAGAAAAATATGGCGGACCCGGTTTGGAAAACTTCGCTTTGATTAGGTGAAGGAGCAGTTGTACATTCAACCTCCATGTGGAGTAAATCCTAAACCAGAAGAAAATGGTGTCTTATACCCCCGTACGGCCCCATTACCAAGCACTCCATTTTTCCAGGTTACTGTGATTTCCCCCCTCTCCCTCATCTCTTTGCATTTCAGCTGTTGGTTGTTTTGTTCCTTTTCTGTTTCATCCCCTCCTTCCCCTTCATTACTCCCGCCTGGGAGTAGTGCATTCGATCGTGTCCGTGTGTGTGTTCGTGTGTTTGTGAACAAGATATCTGGAAAAGTTCTGAACGGATTTGGATGAAAGCTGGTGGGATGATTGCCCTTGGGATAAGGAAGAAATGATTAGTTTTTGGTGAAGCTCAGGATAGTATTCCGGATCCAGGAATTTTTTGAAGGATTGTTTACCATTGGAAGATAGGGCTCATTTGTTTTTAACATTATCTTCTATATATTCTATATTTAACATTGTGATATGAAAATAGTTTTCATATTTGTTGTAAATGTAGTTTAAACTCGTGGTTATGCGTTAGAGCGGTGTATTTTGTTGGCAGCGTCGTCTTCAAGGTTCTTTTTTTTTTTTTCTAATAAAGACATATTCTGTCATTTTAAAACGACCAAAGTGTGTATTCGGTTTCACCGTTTCATAAAATGTATCGTTTGATGCGTATAATGCTTTAAAACTGTTTTTTGTTTTTGTTTTTTTTAACCTCAGAAAAGATATTGTGGCGGACACGATGGCTCGCTGGCGCGATGACATCATTCCGCGCACCAAGAGGGTGTCGGCCACGCCTGAGGGGTAGGCGTGGCCTCAGGATATACACGGGGCTCACAGTCCCGAGCACGGCAGTGCTATAGTTTGATCCTTTGAATAAAGACGCTTTTGGTTACGTACGTTGTTGCTTCCTTTATTGGCAAGACAAGTCGTGCGCATAGCACCGCACTACATTGGTGACCTCCGACTAGTTCAGCCGACGCTGACCTACAGAACGCGCCATGACAAGCAGCAACGCGGTAGCGGTGAAACTCCCTGAGTTTTGGGAGGCTCAGGCTGAGATATGGTTCATGCAGGCCGAAGCCCAGTTCAGGCTTCTAGTCAGGCAGATAGGTGTATCCATCATAAGAATTGTGGGTTTAGACGTACAAGCATGAAATTTGGCACAGTCATAGATAATAATCTAATGAATAATTCCAGATATGGACCCACCGCGAAAACGTCCTATGGTAGCCATGGCGGCCATTTTACAAAATGGCCGTTTTGACCGCGATTATTTTTTACCGGACGACACAAATGCTTCTTTATGTTCTAATGAAATGACTCTAGATACACATATATGCCATAATTGTATTCTCCAAATGACCACAATTTGCATTTGTGTTGCCAGCAATGTCAATTAACCCACCAAGCACTGTAACGGTAACTTATATTACTAGATAGTTCCAGTTTGATCTTGTTTATACGTCACAATTTTCTCCACCACACTGGCACAAAGCGGTACATTTCAAACTAGCTTGTTTGCACTTGCATCGTCCCTTGCAACCCTTTTTGCATTTACAACAAATCAGCTCCCTTGATGAAATGCTGGCTTCAGGAAGCATGGACCACAGGGGTTTCCAGTTGTGGGGATCGATCCATCCCCAATCCCCAGGTGAGGGCAGATCCATAACAACCTTGAGCATGTTTCCCCAGCAGTGGCCACCCGTGTACACAGCCCTCTTGATTTGTTGTACCAGGGCTCCTCTTTTAGGGGGAATAGCTTGCATGGCTCGTCCTTTCTTCGTGAAGAGTGCCTGTCGAGCTTCGTCTATGTTGACGAGATTGCTGGTGCGATCGTAGAGAAGAATGGTGAACCGCTTGAGCACTGCCACAACGTCATCAGAGATGTCTGCTGTCCCCGTGGAGAGATGAACTAACGCTGGCGTCAATTCGTCAAATACTTTCCAGGTATCCCAGGCTGTATTCTTGCCCCGTGTATTAAATGACGAGACTGTATCACACCCTGTGTATGCATGGAACATCGGGAGGGCCTGTGACTTATCTGGTCCGAGGAATGCTGCAATTTCATGTGCTGGAATATACCTGAAGTGCTGGCCTGTCCCAAAGGCCACCCAAAACTCCTGGATTTTGAGTTTGGTTGTTGCTGCCACAGCCAATACCACTATATCTGTATCCACCGTACGCAGAAGAATTTTCTGAAATCCATCACGGACTGCATCCGCGACATTTTTTCCTATCTATAGACACCAATGAGAAGTATATTTCGGGGGGGTGCACGAGACCCCTATCTAGCCACTAGACTAAAAGCGGCCATTTTGTAAAATGGCCGCCACGGCTACCATAGGACGTTTTCGCGGTGGGTCCATATCTGGAATTATTCATTAGACTATTATCTATGACTGTGCCAAATTTCATGCTTGTACGTGTAAACCCACAATTGTTACACCTATCTGCCTGACTATTCGAGGCATAACGGCGGACGAGACACGCTATTTCCACGTCATCGCCGCCCTCGGGCCCGGCACAACCGCCCGAGTCGTGTCCGTCCTGCGGAACCCACCGGCCGACCACAGGTACGAGGCGCTCAAGCGTCGCCTCATCGCCACGTTCGGCCTCACAGAGGACGAACGGGCCGACCGTCTCCTGGACCTTCCCGAACTCGGCGACACGCGAACATCGGGCCAAATGGACCACATGCTGTCGCTACTGGGGGACAAAGCACCGGATTTTTTATTCCGGGCGCTCTTTCTACGCCAGCTACCGGCCCAGGTACGCCTCGCGTTGGCCGGTTCCAAAATAAAGGAACCCCACGCGCTGGCCGCCGAGGCCGACAAGTTTTTCGCGGCTTGTGAGACGCGGGCGAGCTTCAGTGCGGCCGTCGCGGATCTCCAGGCTGATGCGCAGGCACACCTCGGGGTTCCCGACGCTGATGCCCATGCACACCGCGTGGCCGCCGCCACGCCCCGCCCACCACCACCGCGAAAGCCACGGCCTCCGCCTTCGCCGCAAACCTGGTGCCATTTCCACGCCAGGTTTGGCCACAAGGCGAGGAATTGTCGCCCGCCGTGCTCGTTTGGCAAGTCGGGAAACTGCGAAGCCGGCGCTCGGTAACTTGGAAACTGCCAAGCCGGCGAGGCACTGAGCGTCGGCCATTCCGGCAGCCTTCTTTTTATAACGGACACCATGTCCGGACGCCGCTTCCTATGCGACACAGGTGCACAGGTGAGCGTTATCCCTGCCTCTACGTCCGACAAGCGAACCGCGGGCTGGGGCCCCGCGTTGCTTGCAGCCAACGGAACACCCATACGCACGTTCGGGAAGCGCTGCCTCTCCCTGCGGTTCGGAGGGCAACGCTTCAAGTGGTCGTTCGTAACCGCCGGAGTGCCCATGGCATTGCTCGGTGCGGACTTCCTCTGTGCAAACGGGTTGTTGGTAGACGTGAAGAACAGGTGCCTCATCCAGGCCGAAACGTTCAGCTCGCTTACTTACGCGCTGAGCAGCTCGTTGAGCGGCTCACTGAGCGGCTCACCGAGCGGCTCGCCAAGCGGCTTGCTGAGCGGTTCGGTCCCGGCGAGGTTGGTTTGTACGCTTCCGGCAGCGGACGAGTTCACCCGCCTCCTGGCCAGTTTCCCGGCCCTCACGTGGCCCACCTTCTCGGCGGTGGCCGTAAAGCACGGTGTGGAACATCACATACCCACCGTCGGGCCCGGGCGTAGACCGAAGCTCGCGGTGGCGAGAGCGGAGTTCGCTACGCTGGAGCGGCTGGGCATCGTGCGGTGCTCCGAGTGCTTGGGCGTCGCCGCTACACATCGTGCCGAAGCCTGGCGGGGGATGGCGGCCGTGCGGAGACTACTGCCGCCTCACTGATGCCACCACCCTCGACCGTTACCCGGTCCCTCACATCCAGGACTTTTCCGCCAGGTTGGCGAAAATGTCCTGCTTTTCTAAGGTGGACCTCATACGCGGCTACCACCAGGTCCCCGTCAGGCCAGAGGACATCCCGAAGACGGCCGTCATTACGCCATTCGGCCTTTTCGAGTTCCTTCGGATGCCCTTTGGTTTGAAGAATGCGGCTCAGGCATTCCAACGTCTGATGGACAGCGTCTTGCGCGACCTGGATTTCGTCTATGTCGACCTGGACGACATCCTCATCGCAAGCGCGTCCCGTGAAGAGCACCTCCGCCATCTCCGCACGCTCTTCGAAAGCCTGGGCCAGCATGGCCTGATCGTGAACCCCGCCAAGTGCCGGTTCGGCGTCGCCAAGATCGACTTTTTGGGGCACCGCGTCACCAGGCACGGGGCCATCCCCTTACCAGCAAAGGTGGAGGCGGTCAAGGGGTTTCCGTGCCCCCGCACAATCAGGGGGCTCCAGGAGTTCCTGGGCATGGTGAACTTTTACCACCGTTTCCTGCCCCGCATCGCCCAGCTCCTGCGCCCCCTGCACGAGGCCCTCCGGGGGAAGCCGGGCAAAGGTGACGTTGTTTGGACCGAGCAGATGGACGCGGCGTTCGCGGGCGTGAAGCTCGCCCTGGTTAACGCCACCATGCTCGCGCACCCAGCGCCCGATGCACCGATCGCCCTCACCACCGACGCGTCGGATTACGCGGTGGGTGCGGTGCACGAGCAATGGGTGCGTGGAGCTTGGCAACTGCTGGCGTTTTTCAGCCGGCAGCTTCGCCCGCACGAACGCCGGTACAGTACCTTCGACCGCGAGTTGCTCGGGCTTCACCTGGCGGTCAGGCACTTTCGCCATCTGCTCGAGGGCTGTTCGTTCACGGCCTTCGTCGACCACAAGCCCCTGGTCTTCGCGATGGCCAAGGTCGCCGAGCCGTGGTCGGCCCGGCAGCAGCGTCACCTCTCGGCCGTGTCCGAGTACACAATGGACATCCGGCACATCGCGGGGAAGGAAAATCCGGTGGCGGATTGCCTTTCCCGGTCCGTCGCCCACGCGGTCCACCTCGGCATCGACTATGCCCGGATGGCGGCGGACCAGACCACCGACCCCGACGTCCAGGCCTTGCGGACCGCCGTCATGGGCCTCCGCGTCACCGAGGTGCCGTTCGATGGCGTGGGCACGGCCCTCTTGTGCGACGTCTCCCTCGGGCGGCTTCGCCCCATCGTGCCCGCGGGCTGGCAGCGCCGCGTTTTTGATGCCATCCACGGCCTGTCCCACCCAGGCACGAAGGCCTCCCAGAGGCTGGTCGCCGACAAGTTCGTCTGGCATGGCCTCCGGAAGGTCGTCCGCGATTGGACCAGGACGTGCCTTGCGTGCCAGCGCGCGAAGCTGCACCGCTACACCCAGGCCCCATTGGCCCCGTTTACGGTGCCCGAACGTCGGTTCGACCACGTTCACGTGGACTTGGTGGGACCTCTGCCCCCCTCGCAGGGTTTCACCCACGTCCTCACCATGGTGGACCGCAACACCCGGTGGCCGGAGGCCGTGCCTTTGGCGGCGATGATGGTGGCGGACGTCGCGCAGGCGTTCATCGCCACCTGGGTTGCCCGGATCGGCGCCCCCTCGGACATCTCATCCGACCGCGGCCCCCAGTTCACCTCAGAGCTCTGGGGGGGCGGTTGCGCAGGGGCTCGGTGTCCAGCTGCACCGTACCATGGCCTATCACCCCAATGCCAACGGCCTGTGCGAGTGTTTCCACCGCTCCTTGAAGGCCGCGCTCCGGGCCACCCTCCGCGATGGCGGCTGGGTCGACAGGCTCCCCTGGGTCCTGCTGGGCCTCCGGACGGCGCCCAAGGACGACCTGCGCGCATCCGCGGTGGAGTTGGTCTTCGGACAACTGCTGCGGGTGCTGGGCAAGTTCCTCCCCGACTCCACGGCACCATGGTCCTCGGCGCAGCAGCGCTCCGCACTGCAGGAGACCGCCCAGAGGTTCGCCCCGGTGCCGACAGCGCACCACGGGCGCGCACCCACGCACGTCGTCCTGGAGCTTCGCACGGCGGAGTACGTGTTTGTCCGACACGACGCCCACCGGACACCGCTGCGGCCCCCGTACGACGGGCCCTTCCGCATGCTGGAGACCGGGGCGAAGCACTTCACCCTGGACATCGGCGGTACTCCTGACCGCGTTTCCGTGGACCGCCTCAAACCGGCCCACCTCGACGTGGACCACCCCCCGCAAGTGGCTCAGCCCCCGCGTCGGGGCCGCCCCCCGGCGGGCGGACCCCCGGCACCGCCCAACCCCGCCGGCATGCCGCCCCCCGGTCCCGCACCCATCCCAGGGGCAGCCGGTGGCAGCCCGGCCTCCCAAGCGCCGCCAGCCGCCAGAGGGCGTTTCGGCCGGGTCATCCGTTTGCCCTGCAAACTGACCCTTCAGGTGCGCGGGAATTCTGGGGGGGCGCGTGTGGCGGACACGATGGCTCGCTGGCGCGATGACATCATTCCGCGCACCAAGAGGGTGTCGGCCACGCCCGAGGGGTAGGCGTGGCCTCGGGATATACACGGGGCTCATAGCCCCGAGCACGGCAGTGCTATAGTTTGATCCTTTGAATAAAGACGCTTTTGGTTACGTACGTTGTTGCTTCCTTTATTGGCAAGACAAGTCGTGCGCATAGCACCGCACTACAATATCAACATTTACCTCAGCAAATGTCAATCGCGGTGTCAGTATTTGATGAACTTATAAAGACTTAGGTGAGTTATAAGTGTGACAAGCATGTGCACGGGATTCTTCCCAGAAAAATGAGTGGTCGCATTAGCTTGTACGACTTAAAATGAGCGAGTTTTGTTTTCACGTTTGGGCCAGTTTTACATGTTGTATCCCTAAGGAATGAAACGAACTTTTTTCCTGGCTTACAATTTTATTTGAAGTCACACATCACATGCCTCAAAATACACTCACTTATATTGAATTGAATGCTGAATCCAAAAATGTAAGTGAAATTGCCTTGTTTTTTTTTACATTATCTTCTATATATGTATTCTAAATATATATCTGTGCAGTGTCTGTCTTGTGTTGTCACTGAACTACTCCCTCAAACTTTATGTGAAATCGTACTATTCCAACTTGACCCACAGCGGAAGTATGCGCTCTACTGAGTGGCGTTCTAGTGTTCTGGCTGTTTCTTTCAGCTTGGTGTTCACTTCCATGTGTCCATCTCCCCCTGTCCTTGAGGCCTGATCATGCTCCCATATCTACTCCAATGTTGATGTTTCCTCCTTTCCGTTTTGGTTTCTTCCATTCTGCCATAGCTCTTCCATGAGCTTCGATCATGTATACAAGAAAACGTATGCTTTTTAAATGTTGAATGTCAAGCAAGTAAGCAGCACGTACCATTTTCGAAGTCTTCGGTGTGACTCGGATGGGGTTAGAACCACTGACCACACAGAGTGGACGTTCTAACTCTAACCATGACACCACCCAGTCTATTTTTATGGTGTAGCCCATGGGGCAGAGCCGTCGAGAGCAGTGCTTGTCCGTATGTATGTATGTATGTATGTATGTATGTATGTATGTATGTATGTATGTCCCCTCAAACATATACCAATCAGAGCTGAGAATCTGATCACATGACAGGGTGATGTGATTACGTCTGATGTCATTACGGCGGTGCGGCTGCTGACTCTCCACACTCCGCCATTTTGATTTATATGCCGCTCATGCCGAACATATCTTCAAATCTGGCATATATCAAATCGCCATGCTCTACCTTTATGATTTACATTCAGTGTGAAACACAAACAAACCGATTGTTAAAATGACCATCAAATATCAAAAGCATCGGCGTTATGTCTCTTCTAACAATACCTTATGTATAGGCCTTAGGCATTATGCCTCATCTTCGGACCGCTTCAGACAAATTAAGCTCAGGTTTCTTAATACAGTGTGTATCATTTCAGTAGTATCGTTTTCGTAATAATAATAATAATAATATTAATATTGTAAATATAACCATAATACTTTAATCCCAATGTCGTGAATGGAAGGCTAATGGGTTGAAGCGGTGTATGGTCCATGATCAATGACAAGCGTTGTTCGGCACGAATATTAATAACCGAGGCAGGAAGGAATTCGCCTCAGTTTTTTGATAGTAATATCATTATGAAATAATGATAACGTAACGTTAATATTATAGTAAATGTAATCATAACACGTGAAGTAAGATGGTTCCATCCGAGGGATGCCCTCCATCTCCTATACTTTACTCATGATGCTATTCCGACGCCGACCGCGTGGAGAGGATTTATATACCAGCTATGAGTAAAGGGCCTATCTCATTGGCCTGGAGACTAGGTGGCGACCTGGTGGCGACTCGATTAGTCTCCGCTGTTTGCGGAGACGTCTCCGCTGTTTGCGGAGACGTCTCCGCGACGTCTCCTGGAGACTAGCCGGGTCTCCGGGAAGTCGCGGGAAATTCAAACATGTTCGATTTATTTGGACGTCGCGGAGACTAATTTTGTCTGCGACTGGGGAGACGTCTCTGCGACGTCTCTGCGACGTCTACGCGACGTCTCCGTGACCTGCTGGAGACCAAGGAGACTGACGAGACATTGCGGCGACGTTGCGGCGACGATGCGGCGACGTCTCCGCGACGCTGCTTGACGCTGCTTGACCCACTTTAGAGACCACGTGACTGAGCGCGTGCTGGCATCATCGAGACGCCTTCACTCCTCGTCCAAGTCAGGTACAGGATCCGGTCAAGGTCTTCATCATTTGGTACTTGTTCCTGCTACTGCTGCTGCTCCTTGTACTGCCTTGGAAGAGGCCCCACCATCTTGTCTTGCCAGGGGACAGCTCCAACTCCAGAGTAGTACTGTCCTTCCACCATGCCACCCAAGGGCAGTGGGGGCCGGAAGGGCAAGAATAAGGAGGATGAAGTAGTTGTAGCAGCTTCAGCGCAGTTTGTCGATGCTGAGGCAGCAGTTGATGCTAGAGAAGATGAGGAACATGGTTCCAGCGGCGATCCGACTAGAAAACAATATGATTGGAAAGAGGGGCATCAAGAGGCAATGGCTGACTTCTGGGAGGATCATCCGGAATTTTACGATAAATCGTATGCAAGATACAACGATAACCAATACAAGAAAGCAGCGGTTGAAACCTTCCTTGTTGATATGCAGAACATCTTCGAGGAGATCCAGAAGCCCCTACCTACATGTGAGTGTATATTTAAATTGCATTGAATTTATATTTAATTGCATTAAAATAAATACATGCAAAAATATGTAAAAAATGTAGCGAAAGGAGTAGTGATGAATATCATCGCCCTGGCGTAGACGTCGCCCTGGCGTCGCCTTGGTGAGAGCGCAAGCCATTTTTTGGTCTCCCGAGTCGCCCGAGTTGCCCGAGTTGCCGCGACTGTTCGTCGCGGCGATGTCTCCGCCAATGAGATAGGCCCTTAAGGATGGGTCATTCCGCTCTCTTGTGTCTTCGAGTTGGTAAGATTGTTGCAAGATCGGTTTTACATTTGCTAATATCTCTGCAATGGCATAATGGTAATGAAAGTGTCCAGAGATGCTTGCTTAATAGCTTTTGTGTTTTATTTGTAGATCAGTCGCATTCAAGTGAAGAAAAGCTCATGGCTTGGAGTTTTTGGTGAATCGTCTCGTTTCGTTTCACCACATTTTTATTCACTTGAATTCTATGCTTGGAGCCATGGAGAAGCTGCTTCGCCTAGGGGTATTCTCGGGCGACCCTCAGGCTACAAATGCTGCAGACCAATGGGAATATTGGCACAACTCTCTTCTGCACTACACCGCGGCGGTTCCGGATCTCACCGAGGCACAGCGGCTATCGGTTCTGACCTGTCATGTCAGCCTCCCGGTCTACGGGTACATAACCCACTGTACCACCTACGATGCGGCAGTGGCGACGTTGCATGGCATATATGTCCGGCAACCAAGTGCATTGTACGAACGGCACATGTTGGCTACCCGACACCAGGAAGCTTCGGAGAGCCAGGAGCACTACATCCAGGAGCTGATACGCCTGGGGAAAGTTTTTTTTTTTTTTTTTTTTTTTTTTGGGATACAAGATCGAGGCTCGTGAAAGAGCTAAAAGGTTGTTTGATGGAGGTGACTGACGACTTGATGCGGGATGCGTTTGTTGCTGGTATCTCGTCGCCGGCCATCAGACTCCGTTTGCTGGAGGAAACCACGTTGACCTTCCGACAAGCGTGCGACAAAGCACGCATTCTAGAGCTGGCAGCATCCCGTGCGGAGGCATATGGTGGACCCGATCTCACAGCGGGGGCCGCTGCCACGGCACGGCCGGAGTCGACCACATCGCCCGAACGGGCACTCGCGGAATCTCCAGACGACGCTCCGGTACCGATCGCTGGAGATGATGGGAATCCGAACGCCGCAGCTGCGAACTCTGTGGAGAATGCCAAATGTTATTTTTGTGGCAATAAGAGACACCCTCGCTCCGCGTGTCCCGCCAAAAATTGTGAATGTCATAATTGTGGTAAAAGAGGACACTTTGCTAAAATGTGTCGGGCGGCTAAATCTAAGTCTTCCCGGGGCTCGAGTCCCGCAGGTACGCGTACCTCACGGACGGTGCGAGGCGTGTGCCGCACCGTGCTACCTGTACTCATGGAAGGGGTCCACGTGGAAGGGCTTATCGATACAGGTAGTTCCTCCAGTTTTGTTAGGCACGCTTTGGTACGACGTCACGGCTAGATGATGGGCTCGGATACCCGACGAATTTACCTGGCTTCCTCCGGACATAGCGTACGCACCAAAGGCGTTTGCTCTCTTAAACTAGTCATCGATGATAAACTGTATGAGGATGTGAAACTCGCGGTGATGCCGGAATTGTGTGCCGATGTTCTGCTAGGTCATGACTTCCTAAGCCAGTACAGCCGGTTGGTGATGCGCGTGGGAGACGGAGAGAATACTCTTTCGGTCTGCGGCTTAGCCGAGATGGCCATAGATCCACCTGCGCTATTTCACAGCCTGACGGCCGATTGCCGACCGGTAACCGTGAAATCTCGACGGTATACTCATGCCGACGCTGCATACATCACCGAGAAGACTTAGCATATGCGCCGAGAGGGCATTATAGAGCCGAGTAGATCGCCGTGGAGAGCGCAGGTTCTAGTCGTACACTCTGACAATCACAGGAAATGCCTGGTCGTCGATTACAGCCGAACGATAAATAAATTTAGACAACTGGACGCATTTCCTTTGCCGAAAATTGATGACCTCGTTCAGGAGGTTGCCAAATTCAGGGTCTTCAGCACTTTGGATCTTAAATCAGCGTATCATCAGATTCCAATCAGGGAATTGGATAGGCCATATACTGGCTTTCAACCCGGTCGACGGCTGTATCAATGTTGGCGGATCCCTTTCAGAATCACTAATGGGGTGTGTTGCTTCCAACGTGCCATGGACGACATCTTGGTTAAAGAGAATTTGCAGGACGTCTTCGTTTACGTGGATAATGTGACAGTCTGCGGACATACCCAGGAGGAGCACGACACAAACTTGAAACGATTCTTGGAGGTTGCGCAACATTATAATTTAACCTTCAACCACGAGAAATGACACTACGGTGCAAAAACAATCAATTTACTTGGGTACACAGTGACCGGCGGGGAGATAAAACTGGACGCCGAGTGCCTCCGCCCTCTGCTAGAAATGGCGGCACCCTGTGATCGAGCGTCCCTGAGGCAGTGCCTCGGGCTTTTCGCACATCACTCGAGATGGATTGAAGGCTACTCAGAGAAAATAAGACCTCTGGTGGACAGCAAGGTCTTCCCTCTGACGCAGGACGTGCTAGATGCTTTTCAACTTCTGAATGAGAACATAGCTAGGGCCTGTATGACCTCCATTGATGATAACCTCCCGTTCCTCGTCGAGACAGACGCTTCGGATTGTGCGATTGCTGCTACCCTAACGCAAAACAAATGACCTGTGGCAATCTTCTCGAGGACACTGACCTCGACTGAACGCAAACATTCAGCAGTGGAGAAAGAGGCGGCCGAGGTGGTCGAGTCGGTCAGAAGGTAGTGCCATCTGCTGCTGGGCAGGAAATTTGATCTCCTGACAGACCAACAGTTGGTGGCTTTTATGTTCGGCCACGACCACCCTCAGCGTATTAAAAACGACAAAATCGCACGATGGCGGGTCGAACTCGCTGATTACTGCTATGACATAATCTATCGCCCCGGGAGCGAGAATGTGGTTGCTGACGCGCTCTCTCGCCTGTCGGTTTGTGCTGCTATGACGTTAGAGGATCTAAAGAGCATCCATGACTCATTACGTAACCCCGGGGTAACTCGATTCGCTCATTTTGTGCGATCTCGCAATTTGCCTTTTTCCATCGAGGAGATCCGACGTGTATGCCGCAATTGCCGCACCTGCTCCGTGTGTGCGGAGTTGAAGCCGCGATTCTATAAGCCGCCGTTACAGGTGCTCATTCAAGGAACGGAACCATGGCAACGATAAAGCGTCGATTTTAAAGGGCCGATATCAACACTCACATCAGGGGCGCCGCGTTATCTGTTGACGGTAATTGATTAATTCAGTCGCTATCCGTTTGCCTTTCCGTGCTCAGACATGACGTCATCCACGGTCATACAATGTCTACGTCAGCTGTTCATCCTGTTTGGGTATCCGGGGTTTGTGCATTCAGGCCGTGGGGCTGCGTTCATGTCCCAAGAGGTTTGAACCTTCCTAGTAGGCCTCGGAATCGCCACTAGCCGCACTACTCCATATCGCCCCGAGGCGAATGGCCAGGTGGAAAGGTATAATCAAGTCATCTGGAAGGCCGTGGTGCGGCACTTACGTACGCACTCAATGGGGCTGCACCAATGGCCACGAGCCGTGCCAGAAGCATTACATGCGATTCGGAATTTATTATGCACGGCCACCAATCAAACTCCCCATGAAAGAATGTTTCGTTTTGAACGTCGTGGCGCTACCGGTCAATCCCGGCTACCGGTCAATCGATGCCCGGTTCGCGAGTCGAACTCGGGCCCGCGTATCTGAAGCGAACGGTGTGACAAAGCAAGTACAAACCGGCGGTGGATTTGGTGCAGATCGTGCAGGTTAATCCGCAGTATGCGACCGTCCGGCTGCGCGATGGTCGTCTTTCGAACCATGTCGGTTCAGCATTTAGCCCCGTGCGGAGACGAAGACACCCATCATAACTTAAACTCGGAGGATTCGCCGGTCGAACTGGGGGATTCCGTTCCGGGCACCCCTCGTCTGTGTGACGTAACACCGCTGGGAACTGCTGCAGGAGATTTCCCGTGCTCGCCGTGTCTGTCACCGTCACCGCCGTGTCCTCCGTCCCCGTGCAGTGCGCCTGGATCGCCCACAGATCAGACTCATGCTGGCCAGGACGAGAATGCGAACGGATCGCCTACCTACCGGACGCGTGCGGGCCGAGCATGCCGTCGAGCCCAATGCTTGGATTTGTGACGGAGGGCTGGGTTGCTTAATTAATCTACTATCTTCAACTTATACCTTCTATCGATAGTCCGCGTGCTAGCTGAAACTTTAATGGGGGAGAATGTCGTGAAGTAAGATGGATCCATCCGAGGGATGCCCTCCATCTCCTATACTTTACTCATGATGCTATTCCAATGCCGACCGCGTGGAGAGGATTTATATACCAGCTATGAGTAAGGATGGGTCATTCCGCTCTCTTGTGTCTTCGAGTTGGTAAGATTGTTGCAAGATCGGTTTTACATTTGCTAATATCTCTGCAATGGCGTAATGGTAGTGAAAGTGTCCAGAGATGCTTGCTAGCTTTTGTGTTTTCTTTGTAGATCAGTCGCATTCAAGTGAATAAAAGCTCACGGCTTGGAGTTTTTGGTGAATCGTCTCGTTTCGTTTCACCACACTAATCGCTTCGTAGTGACTGCAAACTTACTGGAAGTTAAAATATATCAGTTTTGTGTCCGTTACGTCATTACGTCTATGATGTCATTACGACGGCTGAGTCCACCGACCGACATTTTAATTTACTCGTTCACCCGCTCACTGCGGGAGTGGCAGGAAGGGTCATTCGTCTTTGGGGTATATAGATTACAGTCGATCTATGGTCGGGTCTCAAGAACATTGGGTGTGTGTTCATTTACCAAGTTTCTTGTGGAGAGATCGCCAAGTGAATTAAGCATTCGAACAAGCACTCCATTCAAAACCGTTAAGGAACGGCTGGCTTGGCAAGCTTGCTGGCTTGGCAACAATCGGATTTTAACACATCCACTAAGCTAGCTGCTTAGTAAATGAGCACACCTCCAACCCTTGTTGAGTATATAGATTACAGGAGATCTTCGCTCAGTTCTGTAAGTAAAACTTACCTCAGGGATGTCTGGATTCCTCCAAATTTCTTTGTTTAATGTTATAAACAGCATTAGCGACTGTTTCAAAAAGCTAATAATATGTGTTTGTGATTTATAATATTGTTACGGATACGGAGTACGGCTCTCCTCTTAGCAAGAGGGGGTTAGCCCCTTGTCTGTTAAGCTGACCGTCTCTGCTCCTGGTACTTGTAACGCTCTTCTGCGGGATGGAACGGACCAGGGTTATGGGTCCAGGTTTTATCCCGAATACCTTTATCCGTCCCCCCCGCAGAACAGGGAGGCAAGTACCGCTCGAACCCCGGTTTTAGATGGACTAGTTGCCGAGCGGTTTTAGCAACCCGAAGTTCGAGCCATTAACCTTGACTAACCCGATTCTGAGCGTTGGCCAAATCGTGCCACAGGTGTTCAATGGGTAAAAGACAGGGACGATCGGATGAGCATGAAGAAGAAGGCAACGGTAGGAAGAACAAATATTTATTATTATTTACGCAAGACTAAAGGAAGAAAAGAAATGAAGGTAATATACAGGGAGATAGACACAGAGCAACTTATACTTATACAGGCTTAACTTATACCCCAGACAACACAAAGGACAGATGACAGGCAGACTCGCACGAATAGGGAATTGTAGCAGGAATGACGGGGAGAAGGTTCAGGTTCGTGCAGAACGGCAGCAGGAAGGTCCGAGGATGGCGGCACGACGTCGAGGTTTGTGTGCACGCCCTTGTTCGTTGGAGGTTGGTTCTGGCAGTTGCCGTCGGTGTTGGTTGGTACGTCGAGCACGCTCCGGATCCTCTGCGCGTCTCCACCTCCTGCGTCTTCGAAGCTCCTTCAACACCCACGGAACTCTTAGTGGAGCTCTCACACACACATACACACACACACACACACACACACACACACACACACACACACACACACACACACACACACACACATCCAAGGACACACTGACAAGAGAAGCACTTCATAACAGTCATTGAGCTTGGGGAAAGCGCCATCATCTTGAGAAGCCACTGAGCATGATTCTCCCCAAACTCGTTAAACGAATGATTGATTTTATTGTTTTTGCTTTTGTCTAGAATTCATCGGTTTCGTTCTAAAATGTTTGGCACAAACACCTAAGTCTTCATTTCCTAACCCATGTCGAAACACAAAAGCAAAAATTGAATTTGTCCGTGATTTTATCACCGACAATTCTGGGTCACTCCTGCTTTAGTCTTCTTGCAACTGTTTTTCAAAGGGAAGATATTTGTGGGAACACGATAGGTGATAAACTGCCAAACTTGTACAGAAAAGAGGTTGTCAGCCATCTTTGTGGATGAAAAATCGTTTTTGGGGAGAATCGATAGATACAGTGTAACTACCATACAGTATTAGAAAGAATTATCTCTCTTTCTCTTTCTCTTTCTCTTTCTCTTTCTCTTTTTCTTTCTCTTTCTCTTTCTCTTTCTCTTTCTCTTTCTCTTTCTCTTTCTCTTTCTCTCTCTCTCTCTCGCCACCTGTCGGTGCGTTTGGTGTGGCGTCATGGCGGCTGTGAGCAACTGCTCTGTGTTCTGGTGAGCCCGTTGCGTTTCCCCCCCCCCCTCCCCTGCCCCCCTCCCTCTCCTTTTCCATCCTGTGTGCTTCGGCATTGTGTTTTCATCCGTTCTGCACCCTTGTCTTCGAGAGAGAGAGAGGATTGAGAGCGGGCCCTGTTTGGGTGCGGCCTACTGGCTTTGACTGCGCAAGGTAAGCGATTTTTGCGCTGAAAACGCATGTTTATTATTTACTTTAGTGTAGTGCGGTGCTATGCGCACAACTTGTCTTGCCAATGAAGGAAGCAACAACGAACGTAATCAAAAGAGTCTTTATTCTAAGGATCACACTATAGCACTGCCGTGCTCGGGGCTGTGTGCCCCGTGTATATCCCGAGGCCACGCCTACCCCTCGGGTGTGGCCGACACCCTCCTGGTGCACGGAATGATGTCATCGCGCCAGCGAGCCATCGTGTCCGCCACACGCGCCCCCCCCAGATATCCCACGCACCTGAAGGGTCAGTTTGCGGGGCAAACGGATGACCCGGCCGAGGCGCCCTCTGGCGGCTGGCGGCGTCTGGGCTGCCGGGATGCCACCGGCTGCCCCTGGGATGGGTGCGGGGCCGGGGGGCGGCGTGCCGGCGGGGTTGGGCGGTGCCGGGAGTCTGCCCGCCGGGGGGCGGCCCCGACGCGGGGGTTGAGCCACTGGCAGGGGGTGGTCCACTTCGAGGTGGACCGGTTTGAGGCGGTCCACTGAAACGCGGTCAGGAGTACCGCTGATGTCCAGGGTGAAGTGCTTCGCCCCGGTGTCCAGCACGCGAAAGGGCCCGTCGTACGGGGGGCCGCAGCAGTGTCCGGTGGGTGTCGTGTCGGACGAACACGTACTCTGCTGTGCGAAGCTCCAGGGCGACGTGCGTTGGCGGGTGACCGTGGTGCGCCGTCGGCACCGGGGCGAACCTCTGGGCGGTCTCCTGCAGCGCGGAGCGCTGCTGCGCCACGGACCATGGTGCCGTGGAGTCGGGGAGGAACTCGCCCGGCACCCGCAGCGGTTGTCCGAAGACCAACTCCACCGCGGATGCGCGCAGGTCGTCCTTGGGCGCCGTCCGGAGGCCCAGCAGGACCCAGGGGAGCCTGTCGACCCAGCCGCTGTCGCGGAGGGTGGCCCGGAGCGCGGCCTTTAAGGAGCAGTGGAACCGCTCGCACAGGCCATTGGCCTGGGGGTGATAGGCCGTGGTACGGTGCAGCTGGACACCGAGCCCCCGCGCGACTGCCCAACAGAGCTCTGAGGTGAACTGGGGGCCGCGGTCGGACAAGATGTCCGACGGGGCGCCGAACCGGGCAACCCAGGTGGCGATGAACGCCTGCACGACGTCTGCCGCCGTCGTCGCCGCCAAAGGCACGGCCTCCGGCCACCGGGTGGTGCGGTCCACCATGGTGAGGACGTGGGTGAAACCCCGCGAGGGTGGCAGAGGTCCCACCAAGTCCACGTGAACGTGGTCGAACAGACGTTCGGGCACCGTAAATGGGGCCAACGGGGCCTGGGTGTGGCGGTGCACCTTCGCGCACTGGCACGCGAGGCACATCCTGGTCCAATCGCGGATGACCTTCCGGAGGCCATGCCAGACGAACTTGTCGGCGACCAGCCTCTGGGAGGCCTTCGTGCCCGGGTGGGACAGGCCGTGGATGGCGTCAAAAACCTGGCGCTAGCCCGCGGGCATGATGGGGGCAAGGCCGCCCGAGGGAGACGTCGCACAAGAGGGCCGTGCCCGTGCCGTCGATCGGCACCTCGGTGACGCGGATGCCCGTGACGGCGGTCCGCAAGGCCTGGACGTCGGGGTCGGTGGTCTGGTCCACCGCCATCCGGGCATAGTCGATGCCGAGGTCGACCGCATGGGCGACAGACCGGGAAAGGCAATCCGCCACCGGATCGTCCTTCCCCGCGACGTGCCGGATGTCCGTCGTGTACTCGGACACGGCCGAGAGGTGACGCTGCTGCCGGGCCGACCACGGCTCGGTGACCTTGGCCATCGCGAAGACCAGGGGCTTGTGGTCGACGAAGGCCGTGAACGAACGGCCCTCAAGCAGATGGCGAAAGTGCGTGACCGCCAGGTGGAGCCCGAGCAACTCGCGGTCGAAGGTACTGTACCAGCGTTCGTGCGGGCGAAGCTGCCGGCTGAAGAACGCCAGCGGTTGCCAAGCTCCACGCACCCATTGCTCGTGCACCGCGCCCACCGCGTAGTCCGACGCGTCGGTGGCGAGGGCGATCGGTGCATCGGGCGCCGGGTGCGCGCGCATGGTGGCGTTAACCAGGGCGAGCTTTGCACCCGCGAACGCCGCGTCCATCTGCTCGGTCCAAATGATGTCACCTTTGCCCGGCGACCCCCGGAGGGCCTCGTGCAGGGGGCGCAGGAGCTGGGCGATGCGGGGCAGGAAACGGTGGTAAAAGTTCACCATGCCCAGGAACTCCTGGAGCCCCCTGATCGTGCGGGGGCGCGGAAACCCCTTGACCGCCTCCACCTTTGCTGGTAAGGGGATGGCCCCGTGCCTGTTGACGCGGTGCCCCAAGAAGTCGATCTCGGCGACGCCGAACCGGCACTTGGCGGGGTTCACGATCAGGCCATGCTGGACCAGGCGTTCGAAGAGCGTGCGGAGATGGCGGAGGTGCTCTTCACGGGACACCCTTGCGACGAGGATGTCGTCCAGGTAGACATAGACGAAATCCAGGTCGCGCAAGGCGCTGTCCATCAGACGTTGGAACGCCTGGGCCGCATTCTTCAAACCGAAGGGCATCCGAAGGAACTCGAAAAGGCCGAATGGCGTAATGACGGCCATCTTCGGGATGTCCTCCGGCCGGACGGGGACCTGGTGGTAGCCGCGTATGAGGTCCACCTTCGAAAAGCAGGACATTTTCGCCAACCGGGCGGAAAAGTCCTGGATGTGAGGGACCGGGTAACGGTCGGGGGTGGTGGCATCGTTGAGGCGGCTGTAGTCCCCGCACGGCCGCCATCCCCTGCCAGGCTTTGGCACGATGTGTAGCGGCGATGCCCAAGCACTCTTGGAGCGCCGCACGATGCCCAGCCGCTCCAGCGTAGCGAACTCCGCTCTCGCCACCGCGAGCTTCGTCGGTTCGAGGCGGCGGGCCCGGGCGTAGACCGGTGGCCCGACGGTGGGTATGTGATGTTCCACCCCGTGCTTGACAGCCACCGCCGAGAAGGTGGGCCGCGTGAGGGCCGGGAAGCTGGCGAGGAGGCGGGTGAACTCGTCCGCTGCCGGGAGCGTACAAACCAACCTTGCCGGAATCGGACCGCTCAGCAAGCCGCTTGGCGAGCCGCTCGGTGAGCCGCTCAGGGAGCTGCCCAACGAACTGCTCAACGTGCAAGCCAGCGAGCTGAACGTTTCCGCCTGGACGAGGCGCCTGTTCTTAACATCCACCAACAGCCCATTTGCACACAGGAAATCCGCGCCGAGCAATGCCATGGGCACGCTGGCGGTGACGAAAATCCATTGAAAGCGTTGCCCTCCGAACCGTAGGGAGAGGCAGCGCTTCCCGAAGGTGCGTATGGGCGTACCGTTGGCTGCAAGCAGCGCGGGGCCCCGACCCGCGGCTCGCTTGTCGGATGTGGAGGCGGGGATAACGCTCACCTGTGCGCCCGTGTCGTAGAGGAAGCGACGCCCGGACAAGGTGTCCATGACAAACAGGAGGCTGCCGGAATGGCCGACGCTCAGGGCCGCTACCGAGCGCCGGCTTTGTAGTTTCCCGACTTGCCGAAGGAGCACGGCGGGCAACAATTCCTCGCCTTGTGGCCAAACCTGGCGTGGAAATGGCACCAGGTTTGCGGCGAAGGCGGAGGCCGCGGTTTTCGCGGTGGTGGTGGGCGGGGCGTGGCGGCGGCCACGCGGTGTGCATCAGCCTCGAGATCCACGAGGTGTGGTGCATCAGCATCAGGGTCAGCCCCGGGATCCGCGACGGCCGCACCGAAGCTCGCCCGCGTGTCACACGCCACGAAAAACTTATCGGCCTCAACGGCCAGCGCTCGGGGTTCCTTTATCTTTGAACCGGCCAACGCGAGGCGTACCTGGGCTGGTAGCTGACGTAAAAAGAGCGCCCGGAATAAAAAATCCGGTGCTTTGTCCCCCAGTAGCGACAGCATACGGTCCATTCGGACCGATGGTCGCGTGTAGCCGAGGTCGGGAAGGTCCAGGAGACGGTCGGCCCATTCGTCCTGTGTGAGGCCAAACGTGGTGATGAGGCGACGCTTGAGCGCCTCGTATCTGTGGTCGGCCGGTGGGTTCCGCAGGACGGACACGACGTGGGCGGCTGTGCCGGGCCCGAGGGCGGCGATGACGTGGAAGTAGCGCGTCTCGTCCGCCGTTATGCCACGAAGCTGAAACTGGGCTTCTGCCTGCATAAACCATATGTCCGCCTGAGCTTCCCAGAACTCGGGGAGTTTCACCGCGACCGCGTTACTGCTCGTCATGGCGCGTTCTGTAGTTCAGCGTCGGCGGAACTAGTCGAGATCACCAATGTAGTGCGGTGCTATGCGCACGACTTGTCTTGTCAATGAAGGAAGCAACAACGAACGTAATCAAAAGAGTCTTTATTCTAAGGATCACACTATAGCACTGTCGTGCTCGGGGCTATGTGCCCCGTGTATATCCCGAGGCCACGCCTACCCCTCGGGCGTGGCCGACACCCTCCTGGTGCGCGGAATGATGTCATCGCGCCAGCGAGCCATCGTGTCCGCCACATTAGTTAGATAATTATTTAGGTTTGATACCTTCTTGTCCGGTTCGGACAAGGGGTGAAATTTGATCTGTTTGTTGGTGTTCGACAAACATTGGGTTCTCTCGGTTCTTGGCTACGAATTTGTCTTTGGTCGAGTTAGAATGGCGGGTGAACGTTTCCGCATTGATACGTACGAATCGCTAACTCGTAAACACGGGCTAGCTTGTGTTCCTCCCAACGAGGTGGAAATTAACGATGTGCTTTCCGCCATTGGAAACATCGTTGATGCACACAGTATTCGCGCTGCCTCTCGTATGAATAAGAAATTCGTCGTATTTTTGTCCGAGGAGCACATGGTAGCGAGTGTAGTCGAACAAGGTTTGTTCATTGAACCGAACACGTTCCTCTCTGTGTTCGCTTTACAAGCCCCTACGGTAAAGATTAACATCAGTAATATCCCGCCATTTATTAGAAATGAGGATTTACGTGAACAATTAAACAAGTTCGGTAAGGTCGTATCGAGGATTTCGATGGTGCCGATGCGAAATGTTTGCGATCGATTCAAACACGTCATGTCCTTCAAGAGGGTGGTGTACATGATACTGCCTGCAAATGTAAAAACGCTCAATGTCGTGTTGAGTGTGAAAATCAAAGGCTTTGAATACAAAATGTATGCCTCCTCGAGTCCTCGGAGGCTATGACGTGTTTCGGGGGTGGGGTGGGGCTTACGGGCATGTGAGGAGTGCCTGCCACCGCAGGAAAGCGGAGGATTGGTGAGGAGCGACCCCCCTTCACTTCACCGCACACTGAAGGGGAGGAGGCGGATCCAGCGGTTAAACCACCCACCGCACCGACTGCTGTGAGCGAAGCGCCAGACCAGACCACCCCGACCGGGGGGAGGGAGTGATAGACATAGAACGTGAGGTGACTAACCCCGCCCCTCCACCTAAGCTGGGAATGAAAGTGGTTGAACCCTCTCCCATTTCGTCCACTGTACACGACAGTGCGGACGATACCATGGAAGTATCGGTAGCGGACACCAGGAAAAAAGGTCAGAAGCGTTCAAGTGATGAATCCTGTGATTCCAAAGAAAAACAAAATAAGATTCAGATCGTGTCAGGCTCGCAGGACCTCCAGGGTGAGGCCTACACCGGAAACTCCTTGGCGGTAATGGAGATGGTACCGGAAGTGTATGTACGTGAGGAAGATTCGCTTGCACCACTTACCGACATTGAGCATGACCCGGAAAATAGTCGATCCTCTCAGGATGTGGTAAGTCCTTGTCCTGATAACCAAACGCGCTCAGACGAGTTAGCAGCTGGATCTGCTAGTGAGGAAAAAATAGATAAAGGGGAAAGTCCTTGCGACTGTGAGGATAACGTTAACCCTTCCCTGACAGATAAAAATGAAAGGGATGATGAGGTGGGGGACATACTTATAGCCACAGGGGATATGGTAAATTTGGAAGGGTCTGCAAAGAGTGCGGAGGTCCTGGACCCTGTCGAATTGCGGTTTCCGAAACTAAGTGTTCAACAAATAGTAGGAAAAGGTGCAGATCAAGACGAAGCGCTTGATTCTGATGAAACCTCTTCTACTCCACTCTTTAGTGCTTTAAGTGCTCAAGACAGTGAGGCGTGTGATGACAAGACCATCACCATGGTTTCTCAAGAAAATGTTATTAAGTTCCTTGATGAAACGTTCAGGAAAAGACATGTAAAAATCAAAGACTACTTTCCGAATCTGCATGATTTTATTTTGACTGCAAAGAACATGATTCGTGAACCTTATCAGGTTAACATGTCAGAACCTCGATTCCAGAGGCTAAGAAAATGTGTAACTCGAGCGGGCAAGGAACTGTATGAATAGTTAACAAAGTGGAGATAAAAGTAGCATCCTTAAACATCAACGGTGGTCGCAGTTGTGTGCGTCGCCTCCAGGTGTTTCAAATGTTTCAGAATGAAAAAATTGATGTGCTGATGTTACAAGAGACGCATGCAAATCAGTCTTCTGAGGTTGAGTGGCGTAATGTCTTTAAAGGTTGTCACTTTTTCTCCAGTGCTTTCGTTGATGCCAAGGCTGGTGTGGCAGTAGTGTTACATCCTAGACTCCAGCCATTGGAGATCAGATGTAGAGAAATTTGCAAGGGCCATTTACTATCTGTGGAGTTTGTCAGCGGTAACCAAAAGATTTGCACGACTAATGTATACTGCCCTAGTGCGAACTCTGCAAGAAGTGCTTTTCTTCACAAGTTAGTGGGTTTTTTAAGCACTATTGACCTGTCTATGTTGGTTTGTCTGGGGGGAGACTACAACTGTACCCTCAACCCACAACTTGATAGAAACACTCCTGAGCCTCATCCACTGAGTGCAAGGCCTTTGGCACAGCTCATTAAAAAAATTCAACTTGTGGATGTGTGGCGGGTACAGAACCCTAACATCCGGCAGTACACGTGGGTTTGTGCCGCAAGAAATCTTTTGACAATGACTCGTTTGGATAGATTTTATGTTAACCATGATAAGGTAAATCTTGTCAAGAATTCTTATATAAGGCCATCTGGTTTTTCTGATCATCACATGGTTGTTGTTGTATGTGGCTTACCTCATCACGTTTGTAGAAGTGCATATTGGACTTTCAATGTCAAACTTTTACAAAGTGAGCATTTCAAAGAAGCATTCAGAATGGTATGGAAGGAATGTGAAATGCAAAAGTTTTCCTACCTAAATTTAAGGCAACTAGGGCATGCCCGTACTATATATATATCTAAAAGTATATCCCCCCCCTCTATTTACATGAAATGGTTTGGTCCATTCGCAAAGCCAAAGCGAACGGCTTGCGAGTACGGTGACAATCCCCCCCCTCTATTTACATGAAATGGTTTGGTCCAAAGCGAACGGCTTGCGAGTACGGTGACAATCCCCCCCCCTCTATTTACATGAAATGGTTTGGTCCAAAGCGAACGGCTTGCGAGTACGGTGACAATCCCCCCCCTCTATTTACATGAAATGGTTTGGTCCAAAGCTAACGGCTTGCGGAGTTTGGTAAAGAAATCGCCATATCGTGCACAAACGCGCAGGAAAGCGAAAGAATCGCAAATTAGTTTTAATTAGTTTTAAAACATAGTTTAACGCCCGAGCGAGTTTAACGCAATCGCAAATCGCATCGCAAAGCGAAAGAATCGCAAATTAGTTTTAATTAGTTTTAAAACATAGTTTAACGCCAACATAGCGCCAACATAGTTTGCCGACGGGAAATAAATGAATACGCTCTCAAATGTGCCGTCCGAGGCAGAGTCTGTTCGCCACGTTCGGCACACGTGATAGCTCGCTGCTCTCTGATTGGTTGAATCGTTTTTTGGACATAGCTCGGTAACTACTTCTCCGATTAATTTAAAACCTTGAAAAGGCACATCCTCGGGTCCCCAGCAATATACCTGGCAAGTTTCAAGTATATCGGACCGGTAGTTGTCGAGAAACAGCGGTCGCATACAGACACACACACACACAGAGATTGCTGGAATTATAGATAGATGGTGGGATTGCACAAAATCCCAAATTAAGTGTTTTTGCCAGCAATACTGCCGTTATAATACCTGTAACACACTCGATGTGATAACTGCCTTAAAAAACGATATACTTTATTGTGAGCAGAAATCTGGAATGTCCAACGAAAATGTCCAGCAGTTGTCAGAGAAAAGAACACTACTGGCTGAAATGGTGAAAGAGCGTGCATCTGGTGCTTTCGTCCGACTGCGAATGGACAATATCCAACTTGACAAACCAAACAAAGACTTTTTCAACTTGGAAAAGACAGCCAAGATCCCTCAACAAATTCACGCTTTGCGCTCTTCTGCCGGTGCGCTTCTGTCTTCTCAAAGTGACATCAAGGATGAATTACGAAACTTTTATTCAAAGCTGTTTGCCTTGAGAACTGTGAACCAGGAAAACAGAAACGGGATGTTTGAACTGCTCCCATCTCTGTCTGAAGACCAGCAACAACAACTGGAGCCTGGCATCTCTCTCGGAGAACTTACTGTTGCTCTTAAAGGAATTCAAGATGGGAAAGCCCCTGGACTTCACGGCCTCTCAGTTGAATTTTACAAGGCCTTTTGGGACTTTCTAGGCCCTACTCTACTTGACAACTTTCATGATAGCCTTGAACAAGGTGAATTGCCACTAATTTGCTGGAGGTCAGTTTTGTGTCTCCTTCCAAAAAAAGGGAACTTGGAAGACGTCACAAATTGGCGGCCTGTGTCATTCCTAAATACGGACTATAAAATATTGTCGAAGGCGCTCGCGATACGTCTAAAGGAAGTCATCCCCCTTTTGATTGATATTGATCAGTCTTATTGTGTTCCTGAGCGTTCTATTTACGATAACATTTTTTTGGTGAGATACTTGATCAGTCTCGGTCGCACTACATCTCATGGTTTTGGTTTGGTTCTTTTAGATCAAGAAAAAGCTTTTGACAGTGTTGACCATTCTTTTTTGTTTGCTGTACTAAGGAGAGCTGGTTTTGGACAAAATTTTGTTTCCTATGTTAAGTTGTTGTATGAAAATGCATCCTGTCTGTTGAAGGTAAACAACAGCTTATGTCGCCCTTTTCCCTTTCAGCGAGGCATCCGTCAGGGCTGCCCACTTTCAGGAATGCTATACAGTCTCTCGGTCGAACCTTTACTAGCTTTGCTCCGAAACTCAGTGGAAGGAGTCTCCTTAACAAAAAACCACAAAATGGTTACTTCAGCTTATGCGGATGACATTTGTGTTGCTGTTTCCAGCCAAAATGATGTGGGTGAGGTCTTTCGATGTCTGTCCCAGTTTGAGCTCGCCTCCATGGCAAAAGTAAATTGGAACAAAAGTGTTGCCTTATGGGTGGGCCCCAGTCCACCTTCCTCAGCTCTGCCTGTGTTACCAGGAGGAATGGAGTGGAACAAAGAGGGGTTTAAATATTTAGGGTTATTTCTCGGAGTCCAAGCATATGAACAAAAAAATTGGGAGGGTTTCTTGGAAAGAATTAAGCAGAAACTGGCTAGATGGAAACGGTTGCACCACCTTCTATCGCTTAAGGCAAGGGTGTCAATAATAAATAACCTGGTGGTTCCTTTTATTTGGCATAAAGTTATCCCCCTCCAACCTCCTCCAAGTTATCCCCCTCCAACCATCTTCCTCATGGACCTGCAGCATGTCAACACGACTCTGCTCCCCGAGTTTCATCAGAGCCTTCTGAATGCCTGGCAAGTCCTTGGAATACAACGATTAGAGGTGTCCTACGATGCAAAAAAATATATGCATGAGCCATTGGTCCTGAATCCTTTATTCCCTGAAATTTCAACCTCCAGGTCATTTATGCATTGCTTCACCTGTAATGGAATCAACAGAGTGCGAGACCTGATGAAGCCTTCACTAAATGGATGGTTATCCACCGGTTCTCTCACATCAAAAGTGGGGGTTCGGTCATCTAGAATGGTGGACAAAGTTTTGAGAGTTGTGATTAAAACTTTCAGGGAATTAAATATCGGGTGGACTGGGGCAGATGAAGTGGTGGACTCTCGTCTCTATTTCCCCGAGCTCCAAGTCACCTCAAAAAAACAACAGTGTGTCTTCTCAAAGTCAGATGGTTGCGGTGTGTTCCATGTGATGGGAAAAAAAGTTATTTATGGGATATGTCAAGAGGTGCTTATACCGGGTTTCACAAAACCTTTTAAAAAATCGGTGGGATGAGATCATTCCGGCTAGTTCGTTCCTATCTCCAGTGTGGAAAGAGATGTATAGGTCTCCAACTTTAGGTCGAACCGGAGACTTAAATTGGAGACTAGTTCATTCAGGCCCTGGTCACCAAATACTTACTTAATAAGTTTGATCCTTCTGTACAGACTGTTTGTCCTTTTTGTGAAGAGGCTGAAAATGTGACCCATGCTTTCGTGAAATGTAAGAGATTGGTACCCCTTTTTTGTTTCCTCCAACAGTTATTTTATAAATTTAAGTTTGTTTTTTCTGTTGCAATTTTTGTGTATGGCATTGAAAGGAGCACCAAGAGCAAGACAGCGGTCCCTTTCTTGAATTTTCTGTGCGGAATTGCTAAACTTGCAATATATAAAACTAGGAAGATCAAATTGAGTGGCAGAGATGAAAATGTGCTGTTTTGCTTTAAAGGAATCGTGTCGGCCCAGATAAGTTTCGGCAGTGTGAACGACGATTTTTTTACAGATGAGGTGTTGAGTTTGTTTTTGTAAATTATACTTACGCTCAATGTCCACATATACATGTATATACATCCTTTTTGCTTGTACAACTTTCTTTTTCTTGCAAAAATTTTGCAGTGTTCTTCCGTGTGTGTTTTGATACTTTTATAATAAAAGCACATAAAAGTCAAGTCTCTCTCTCTCTCTCTCTCTCTCTCTCTCTCTCTGATGGTAAAGCAAGAGTTATACTTTGCCTTTGCCTTCCCAATAGTAATTGCAAGTAGGGCAGGGATTTCAAATCTGGCCATGGTGTCAGCGGTAGCTCGCCTACCCTTGGCAAAGGACACCGTGGGGGTCTTTAACGTCCCTCCAAAAGATGGCACACACATTAATGAATCATTCTGCCCCTGAAACACCGGGATGACAGTTCATAGCTGGGTCGGGATTCAAACCCCGGATATAAACAGCTTGGAGGTGAGTGTGCGTACCTCTAGTCTATCCTGCCAGCCCAGGAAGCACTCTAGTCGAGGCCATAGAATGTGGATATTTTGATGAACTTCCAGGGTGCACCCATTCCCCCCCCCCTCTCCCCAAAGCTTTCCTCCGAGGATAGTCTCCTTGCTTGCGATTTCCTAGAGTTTGCACAAATCTCTTGAACCACCAATTTCCTTCGACATCTTCTCTGCACCATTTCCTTATTCTGCACTATGGCATATGGTGTATGTATATATAGTCACCTTTGAGTTGCTCTGTTTTGGGTTCAGTTCTTGACGGAAGGGAATCCTTGGATAGAATAAGTTTCCATCTTAGATTTATTTGGCATGTTGTCAAAACTGCAATTGGAAATTATCAATTTATTATGGCTTTACATTGAAATTCTGAGGATATTATACCGATGTGGACTCTTTTACGTAAACATAAATTCGCATTATATGTGCACCATCCATCGCCGTGACATCAACCTGGATATCCTGCCTGATTGCACTGCTCCTTGATGGATGCTAAAGACACTATGGTCACCATCCAATGGTACCAATCTTCTGTCCTTCCATGACCATGATACTCCTCTGTCCTGAGCCAACTCTCTCCACTTTCAAACCACCCCAACCTTATTGATATCAATCCTCACACAATCTTTCCATGTCATCCATGGTCTACCTTTTTCCTCCTACCTTGCTCCCTCAACCTATCCACTTTCTTCGCCAAATACTTTGCTGTTTACTGTGGCACGGTGTCTTTCGTGAAGAGGGAGGCAAATTATTGTCGGCACCCTGAACAAATTTTCAAATTCCTGCTCAAGTCACCTCCAGTCGAACATCAGGCCTAGCCAGTTGTTGTTTTTTGTATTCAGAGTCAAGGCCCGTGGAAGAGCTATAACACAGAATGGATCAGGATGCAACATAACAAAAGG
Organism: Myxine glutinosa; assembly: GCF_964187855.1. Lineage (NCBI taxonomy): Eukaryota > Metazoa > Chordata > Myxini > Myxiniformes > Myxinidae > Myxine > Myxine glutinosa. Next base: position 53,285,982 of record NC_136271.1, on the reverse strand, counting down.
GGCAGCAGAAGGAGAAGGGGTAAATGCCAACTGCAGGGCCGACGGCCAAAATAAATGGAGATGGGCAAACAAGGAATGCGGTTGACGGTGAAAGTAGAGGGGAACACAAGGGGTAGACAAAATGGACAAACTGGATGTGTTTTTAAATACATATTTCATTTTGAACATCACAGAAGAGCAATGGAGGATGGAATAGATTAATATCGACTAAGAATGACTTTCTTTGGAAAACAAATCATCGGAATAATAATTAAATAAATTTCCACTGGCATGCGCCGTGTAACAGGAAACTGGGGAAGGTGTTGAAAATTCAATGAGTTGGATACCCATTGGGTACCGAGAGAAATAAATACTCTTCCTCTGAATGACAACCTGAAGGGATATATAGACTGTAAGGCAATCTACATAAATGTCAAACCTCATTTCAGAGATTGCCAAGTGCAGAAGGCTCATCCTGTTTGAAAAAGCCGTTGCTATTCAGTGTACGTTAAGTCATAATGCTGCATGAAGAGGTCGCTCTTTCAATCTGCATTTAGGGTATCACATGAAGAGGCAAAGTTTTCAGAGTCACAGGGTACACCTCAAGGCTGCTGTGTGTGCATATAGTTAGATATAAATTCAGGGCTCCCAAGTTAACGTCAAGATCAGTCAAGAAGGAAGGGAGTCCCCCAAGTGCAGTGAAACGTCTATTTGGTGTAAATTGTGTCTAATAAAACAGGGCAATGTATGGTCCTTTTGGGAAAGAGAGCATTCATGCCAATGATTTATTGGTGATGTCGAATTTGTCATCCTGTGAACAGTCCATCCCAATAAAAACTTGCTTGGCTATTTCCACTTCTGGTAAAACTCCTCAGCCTAATGTTTTGGGGCATATTTGTGTTAACTAATGGGAGACAGAAACGTCTACTGGAAGCGAAACATGACGCAGGTCCCAGTTGCCCTTTTACTCGGTGAGTCTCACTTGGAGTGTATTCCTATTGCAACGCATGTCCAAGTTGCCCTTTTATTAGGAGGCGAGTCTCACTTGGAGTGTATTCCAATTGCAATGCATATCCAAGTTGCCCTTATATTAGGTGAATCTCACTTGAAGTGTATTCCTATTGCAATGCATGTCCAAGTTGCCCTTTTATTAGGTGAATATCACTTGAAGTGTGTTCCTATTGCCATGCATGTCCAAGTTGCCCTTTTATTAGGTGAATCTCACTTGAAGTGTGTTCCTATTGCAATGCATGTCCAAGTTGCCCTTTTATTAGGTGAGTCTCACTTGAAGTGTATTCCTATTGCAATGCATGTGCAAGTTGCCCTTTTATTAGGAGGCGAGTCTCACTTGGAGTGTATTCCAATTGCAATGCATATCCAAGTTGCCCTTATATTAGGTGAATCTCACTTGAAGTGTATTCCTATTGCAATGCATGTCCAAGTTGCCCTTTTATTAGGTGAATATCACTTGAAGTGTATTCCTATTGCCATGCATGTCCAAGTTGCCCTTTTATTAGGTGAATCTCACTTGAAGTGTGTTCCTATTGCAATGCATGTCCAAGTTGCCCTTATATTAGGTGAGTCTCACTTGAAGTGTATTCCTATTGCAATGCATGTGCAAGTTGCCCTTTTATTAGGTGAATCTCACTTGAAGTGTGTTCCTATTGCAATGCATATGTCCAAGTTGCCCTTATATTAGGTGAATCTCACTTCAAGTGTATTCTTATTGCAATGCATGTCCAAGTTGCCCTTTTATTAGGTGAATATCACTTGAAGTGTATTCCTATTGCAATGCATGTCCAAGTTGCCCTTATATTAGGTGAGTCTCACTTGAAGTGTATTCCAATTGCAACGCATATCCAAGTTGCCCTTATATTAGGTGAATCTCACTTGAAGTGTATTCCTATTGCAATGCATGTCCAAGTTGCCCTTTTATAAGGTGAATCTCACTTGGAGTGTATTCCTATTGCAATGCATGTCCAAGTTGCCCTTTTATTAGGTGAATCTCACTTGGAGTGGATTCCAATTGCAACGCATATCCAAGTTGCCCTTTTATTCGGTGAATCTCACTTGAAGTGTATTCCTATTGCAATGCATGTCCAAGTTGCCCTTTTATTAGGTGAATCTCACTTGAAGTGTATTCCTATTGCAATGCATGTCCAAGTTGCCGTTATATTAGGTGAATATCACTTGAAGTGTATTCCTATTGCAATGCATGTCCAAGTTGTCGTTATATTAGGTGAGTCTCACTTGAAGTGTATTCCTATTGCAATGCATGTCCAAGTTGCCGTTATATTAGGTGAGTCTCACTTGAAGTGTATTCCTATTGCAATGCATGTCCAAGTTGTGCTTTTATTCGGTGAGTCTCACTTGGAGTGGAATCTTATTCCAAGGCGGGATCGGCACTTGTCCTTGGCTCCAGTGCACAGAGGGATGGTCAGACCTCAGTTGATCACAATCTGGGTGCACAGCCCATCTTTGAAGGTAATCTTTAACATCAAGCAGCATCTTCCAGAGTGGCTGAGTCCACAGTGCTTCCTGACATTTATGATCCAAAAGTATTTTGTGACAATGTTGAGTCGGGGTCACTGTGCTTTCCTGCACACCATCCGCACAATAATGGCTTGTCAGATAAGATCTCTTGAACCAACAGAAAGCTGCAATGCTGATTGTGCAAGGACATTTATACAAGGGGATATGAGGAAGCCATTTAGCTCATAGCTTCTTGCACAATTGGTCTCCACCTAGACTGTCAAAAAAAACAATTGACAGAGGTGTGTTTGTGTATTTGTGGGTATGTGTGTTATATATTTGAAACGGTGAAGGGTTTACCTTCACTTGTATGACTTTATTGGTTGCTTTATACAATTTTCTTTGGCTGGAAGAGCAGGGAGTTAATGATAGACAATCATAGCCACAGCTGGGAACAATTGATAAAGTGAGAGCTGATTGGTTGTTCCCTCCAATTACGAGTGAAAGACGTGATTGGGCTTTGTGATATTTATATGATGAATGCTATTGGCATTGCGCACTGTGCATGTTTCTGTCTACACCATCATTGATAACTCGCCAATATGCGATGAAACCGGTCTGGTGGTTGATGGGGGCATGTAGCGTTTGGATTCTCATGCATGTGATACTTGTGAACTGTAGAGGAACCCATGTCGGGTTTGAAACAGTAAAGGACACACCTTGTGTTAATTAGCAGGGGGTTAATTCTGGACAATCCTAGCCACAGCTGAGCACAATTGATTAGGTGAGAGCTGATTGGTTGTTCTCTCCAATTATGGGTGAGAGATGTGATTGGGCCTTGTGATATTTCTATATATACTGTATGTAAAATCTTCCTCTCCTTCTCTTCCTTTTGTAAGAGATGAGGTCCAATGCTACCAATCTTCTGTCCTGCCCTTACCACAATGCTCCTCCATTTCCCTCTGTCCTCAACCAACTCTCTCCACTCTCCAACCACCCCCACCATATTGATATCCATCCTCAAACAATCTTCCCATCTCCACCATGGTCTACCATTTTCCTCCCACCTTACTCCTTCAACTTACTCGCTTTCTTTGCCATTCCCTCCTCCTCCGTCCACACCAATTGGTCAGCCCACTTCAGCCATCTTTTCCCAATCTTCTCGTCAAACTTACTTGCACACCAATTTCCTTTCTTCAGTTAATCCGTCTTCCTTCTATCCATCCTCTTCACTTCTGCAATCTTCCTGACTAAGATGTTCTCACAAGCAACCTGCATCCTCTGTTGTTGTCTCTCTGTCAGTGCCACCCTCTCCAGACTGTAAAGGTAGGCTGGCATTACACACGACACCAGAACATTTTCTTTCAATTTCCTAGATATTTTTTATGTCTACCATCAATCCCTCCATCTGTTTCCATACATTTCCCCCCAGATGTATCCTCCTCCGCATCTCTGCCTCCGACCAACCATTCCCATTCACTGGTCCCCCTCACCGGTCCCCCTCACCCCCACCCCCCCTCCCCCCCCCAGATACTTAAAAATATTTCCCTGTCTGATCTCCTTCCCCTCTAAGCTCAGCCCGATCCACATCATCTCAGTCTTCTCCATACTCTTCTTCAGTCTATATTTCTTGAAGGTCTCCTTCCCCTACGGCCGACACAGTACCTCCTGCATCTCCTGTTTACTTTCCGCCACGACAGCCAGATCGACCGCATGCAACACCTTCCACAGAATACTTTTCATTTTTCCCCGCATGCTCTATCACCATGATAAACAGGAGTGGGTTGAGAGAGATTCCCTGCCTCAAACCGATGTTCACGCTGAACTCCTCCGATGTCCTTGGACCAACCCAGACTCTTCCCTTTGTTCCCTTATGCATCCCTTCCACCAACCTAACTTCTGCTTCCGGCACTCCCACCCATTTCAGTGTCGTCATCACCATCTCTCTTGGGACAGTCATAATCTCCTCTGTCCATTATTTTCTCTATCCTCTTCCAAACATCGTTCTTTTCACCAACTACCTTCATTACTTCCTCCACCCACAACATCTGATTTCTATCCGTATACGATGCACCCTTTCTTGAAGTCCTTTCATACAAAACTTATTCAATTCCCCTAAACACCTCTCTGTATGACTACCACTCCTTTTCACTTCCATACCTTCAACTGCTTCACTATGTTTGTCATACCTGGCCCTCATCCTCTCCGTGCACTCTATGGCAGTCAGGTCAGTCTTTTGGAACTGCCACTAGTAACATGTAACCCAATGCTACCTGCCACATGGTCGGGTTGTCCGCGACTAAACTGACACCCCTCACTGGCTTTTTTAGTGGTGAGGGTGACTGTGACACCCTTCCAGGACTAAAAACACATGGCAAAGGGCGGATGAGCTCCCAGAGGGGAGCCAACAGCCATCCAATAAGGAGATGGTGTCTCCTAAAAAAACACACATCTTGTTTTGGACCGGTTTGAGTCATACCAGAGACTTTTAAAATGGTATGCGCTGCTTCCTTGCTTGAAAGTATAGAAAAGGATCTTCTCAAGTTCATCCCTGAACTCCTGTTTCTCCACCTCATTCCTTGTTGTGGGAGGACTCACAAGACACATGCCTCACAAGGTGCCACCAGAAAATTGAGGAAGGAGAACCTAAGGTTGCCCTCAGTTGGGCTTTCCTTCGATGATGAGAAGGCACACTGCTTGGTTGTAGCTGCCCAAACACAGAGTTTGTGTACCATGGTTGAAAGAATGCATCGGATTACTGCAGACAAGATGGGATAGATCTGTGCATGAGAGAGAAACTACAAATATGGCAGGGATAACCAACTGAACTGTACCACATGAAGAATGAGTTCCTCGATATAAACCAATAGAGTTTATGAGATTAATCATTAAAATTGATTTCCGGATAATTTATTTAATGCTCAACTGCTTTTGCTCTCTCTGCCCAAAGGCAGGTTCGCTGCTGCCAAAGCAGGCCCATTCATTAGAAGGATTATACTGGGTGGTTACCATTGCCTGCGCCATTGCCTTCCCAGTGTTAATCACGGTAGGCATCTGTGATTTGGTCAGTGGACCATATATAACTCACCTACCCATTGTGAAAGACCGTGGGATCTTTAACGCCCACCAACTAATGTTGGCAGATGGGATGGCAAGCTTAACATCACTCCGATAAATGATGCACACCTTGATGTATCGTCCTGCTTGCAAAGTGCGAAACTATTTTCTAACATTGGAAAAAGGCAAGTTAAACCCTTTAATTACTGAGAGGCACAGAACAGTTCTACCAATCTACAATGAATTTCATTTTAAAATCTTTATATGTATATATTATAGGCTAATGCTGCCTGTCTGTCTGTCCCACCCTGAAACATGGTGATTCTTCGCAGAGAGAAGAAATAATTACATTAAAATTGCTTCAAATCAATCCAAACCTACGGGGATTTTTTTTTCTTTTCGATTAGGCACAAATTCAAACTCGGGTGGTGTATAGGCAACACACCGCTGCCTCAATCCCTCCCAAATTTTTTAATTTGCTCTTTAGAAACTATTGTTATCTCCCATATTTGAGCTCTGTCAACAACTAATATATTTTTATACTGTAGTATTTTTACCACGGGCTTCTGCTAGTATTCTATAAGTTTCCTCTTGATGGTACTTGTTTTTGGGCCATTTTTGCCTCCATCTTTCCCATCCATGCTCTGTGTACTATTAGTTAGTTATAGCTGACTCATATCTTCCACTCCCATTTTCTCCAAATTTCATCTTCCATCATTTACTTGACAACAGTAGTTACATTAAAGCTGGGACATAAATTTATCATACGTGCTTGAAAATCGTTGCGTCTTTGCTCTGCCCGCTTATGCGTAATAAAAGAAAACGTTATCTCTCATCATTATGCTGCTTGCAGTGCGTATGCAATTGTGCAATTGATGCCTGAAATTACCAAAAAATATTCCTCACAATCTGTCCAATTTATCAACTGATGAATATCATAATGAAGAAATGAATCATGGGAAAACAATTGTTTTTTTTTTCTGCTTTGCTGTACTGCCCAATACTGGTGTAAGTGATTGGGTACGCAGTGCCTTGTGTGTCCCAGATGGCACACATACCATGTGCGTCCTCACATTGTCCTTCTTGCTCAATGTGCTTGTCTATATCTTTTTAATCGATGTGAATTTTCCATATTCCCTCTTGTTGTTTCAAAATTATTGGAATCTCCCACAATGAAGCTGGCCGAGTCTATGGGTCTATCACTTCGCCGTCTCAGATCGGTCGGTGGTCTCTCTGCCTTCTACCGCGCCTTCTGTTTGGTCGTGCACCCTCTGCTCTTGCCGTGCTTCGTCCGTCCCGTCCTCTTCCTCCCCCCCCCCCCCCTCCCCACGTTTCTGCAGGACTCAAACACTCCACCATCAACCCCCTTCTGGTTAACCTACCGAAGTCCAGGATCACTGCTCATCTCAATTCATTTGATCCTCTTTCCCTCCTGTGAAATCAACTTTCACATCCTCTTCAATCTCATTCTTCCCTCCAGGTCTTCAAGACAGTTGTTCACCACAATCTCAGATCATCACCAATCCAAAACCCTGATATGTTATACACTCATTGACTGCACTCTTCCCCCATCTCCAAATCCCTCCTCCTTCCAATTCTCCAGTTTTCCTTCCTTGGAGATTCCCCTTTTATATTTGTATACAATGTATAAGGCTCGTAATGGAGCTGCCACACACAAACACACACACGGACATACTGACGAGACATACACAGCACAGCCACTGAGCTTGGGGGGAAGTGTCGTCTTCTGTATCCATCTTGTCTCCCCCATGCATCCTCTATGTCCAACTTGTTCACCCCATGCATGTGTGTTTTACGTCCTGATCCACTCACTGTATTAACTCTTCCACAAGTCTCGACTATGTATGCAAAGAAAACTCATTTGTTGTCGTAATTTTATGTCCAAAGCCCAATTTTTTAAATTTAATAACATGGACAAGTTGCAATATTTTATTTTGGCTGTTCCATCCTCGACAAGTTTAGAGTTGAAATTGTGTAAATGATGGTTTGTTGGGCCACAATTTTATGACTTGATGGGTCACAAATCAATAGACATGTTGGGCCAAAATTGGATGGCATGTTGGACTCGATGTTGGATGGATTCGATGATCGCAATCTGAAGGCAGCTCAGATACAACAGTCTGCCTGAACATATCTTGAGCATGCGACAGTCTGGCATCCTGCTTTGCTTGCCACGCTCTCTGCCTATCATATGGAAGGTCTTCATTGCTGAATTTCTGACTTCCTCCACTTGTACAGTCAAGGCGTTACTATCAATGGAACCCTCTCCTCCCTTCTCTCAGTGGAGACTGGAGTTTCTTAATAAGGCAGTGTTTTGGACCCAGTCTTGATTCTAATCTATATATGGTAAATGACCTCTTTGATGCTCTCGAAAACCCTCTTTCGTATTACAGATGACTCCACATTGTGTTGTACAGTACCCCATACTTCTCAGCAGACCGCAGCTCTCTCTCTCTCTCTCTGTATCTCTCTCTGTATCTCTCTCTCTATCTCTCTCTCTCTCTCTCTCTCTCTCTCTCTCTCTCTATCTCTCTCTCTCTCTCTCTCTCTCTCTCCCTTTCCCCCTCTCTCCCTCTCTCCCTCTCCCCCTCTCCCCCTCTCCCCCTCTCCCCAAATCTGGAAATGATTATACACTGCTCTAATAAATGGAACATGTCCTTCAATCTTTGGAATCTCTGTCTCACCCTATCGCTCCAGAATGATTATGAATTTAACCCACCTCTTTCCTTGATCAACCAATGGAAGAGGTTCAGTTTCCCAAACTTCTAGATCTTACCATCATCCATGACATTTCTTAGGCAGACCACATAGAAAAGCTGGCTTCCAAATCCAGATACAGACTGGGCATCCTCCATTGATCTAAGTCTTTCCTCTGAAAATCAGAGCTACTCAGTCTACAAGGCCTTTTTCAAGGCTCAGTGGAAAACTGCTCCTCTCTTATGGGCTGGCACACCAGCATCACATCTGTCAACTTCGATTTTATGGAATCTAAAACTCTCAAAATTGTTGGAATCTCCAATAATGAGACCGGACACTGAAGCACAAGGTCTGTTGCTCTCACATCACAGGTAAGTCGTTGGTCTGTTTTCTTGTCATTTTAACCTGCCTTTGCAAGCATAGAATCTATTATTCAAATTGTCTTTCAAACATAATTTTCAGCATTTCGACAAAAGAATGGCAATCTCAAAATTTCAAAACCATAACTGTTCTTTTTCATAATGCAAATCGGACTCATGCGAATATAGGAAATACAAGAAATATCCCCGGATGAGAGGTGTTGGGTTCATTCCATTTCCTGTTAGTATAAGTGAGCAGTGACAGTGTATATAACACACATACACATACACACACACATACACACACACAAATACACACACACACAAATACACACACATACACACACACATACACACACACATACACACACATACACACACAAATACACACACATCCACATACACACACACACACACATCCACATCCACACACACACAAATACCCATTCTTGGGGAAAATGCCAAGGGCATAGAAAAGGCCCCTTTATATATGGTATGTGCCATGTGGCAAAGTATAGAAAAGAAGGAACATTCAAAAAAATCTCATGTGCATGCTGGACTACCCTTGTGTTCTTAGGAGGAACCAAGTAATGCTCCAGAAAAGTTCATATAAAGGGGCACCCTACATCTGGCAAATAAAATACATTTACTTCTTCATGCAGCTGTATGAATGAAATTGATGCCCTTTTAGATGAACTTTTCTACAGCATTACTTGGTTCCTCCTCAGAACACGGGGGTAGTCCAGCATGCACATGAGATTTTTTGAATGCCCCTTTTTGTATTGTTTGGCATTTTCTACAAGCTATGGAATGTCCCTTCTTTTCTATACTTTGCCACATGGTGCATTCAATATATAAAGGAGCCTTTTCTATGCCCCTGGCATTTTTCACAAGATACATTTTAATTACGAACAAAATGCATTTGTTCATCGTATAAGACTTTATTCAAGACGATATAAAAGACTTGAAAATGTAAGGGGAAAAATATATTCAACCCAGACAGAATTTGAACCCATGATCCCCAGGTTGGGAGTCTGATGCTTTATCCATTAGGCCATTGAGCCAGCATGTTAGAATAAAAAAAAGAAGCTTTTTAATGGGGTATAAAGTGTGTATATATTGTTACGTGCTCCTCCTCCGAGCCCCGAGAGGAGTCACGGCAGAAAGATGTGTTATTCTGTATGCCAAGGATCAATGGTGAAACCACACCAATTGTTACCAACAAACAAGTATTGTATTAAGGTCACACAAGAATAACGGTACAGTAACAATATTAATCAAAAGTACAATCAATATATATCATTATATCATTCCTATGATGGTACCATCAGTTTCGTAATATATAACTCACTGTGCTCCAAGTGAGCGAAAAGAACATCCCCAATGTCTCTTTCTCGGCTTCAAGCCAAAGTTGATTCCAGCTGCAAGCCAAAGTCGATCCACTCCAGTGATCGTCCGTACGATGTCGTATCGAGACCAGAATCCCATTGGGTTGACAGTTACACTGCCAAAGATGGGCGAAGGTGTCCTCGAGAAGCGACGGGGAAATCACACCTTCGGGTATGGACGTTTGACGGCTCTCAATCGGCGAACCACTGGTTTCCCACTCAAAAGCCACGTTACACACACACACACCAAATTAACGTCTGGATGCGGTGAGAATGGTTGAAGCGAAGTGAAAAACCTTGAGCGATGCGCAAAGCGCACGAGTCAAAATGGCCGACGGCCCGTTCTCGTGGCGTAACGGCACTCTGATGATTCTCTCTGGAATCAACCGCAAAACCTGTCACGCAGGTTTATCTGTCACAGCGACGACAACTCTGTCGCAGGAATCCCTTTCCCGGGAAACCCAAAGTTCACTCGTGACCCTCGTTCGCCAATCGTTCGCTCCAGACCTCGAAGCAGCTTGGCTTCTTGTCCGACTCACTCGCTCCGCCTTCTCTCCTCCTCCTCCTCCTCTTCCTCTTCGTTGTCATCCGGTTCCGGTTTCATTTAAAACATTAACTTTTTTACCTTTTGAAAATAATAATCTCTATTTCCCTCAAACGACAACAATAATAGTACATGGGATCAAAACTGTTTACAGTGGATGAAAACCACAACAACGGAAGTGACGAATCCGTAACAATATGTATATTTACTGTATATATACAATATACCAGTCGAAGCCGAGAAACAAATTTTCAGTCCCCATGTTAAAGTTGCATACAGAGAAACCGTCCCAAAAAAAGGAAGCGGCGCTTTGCGCCTCCTCCCTCGATTTCCATTCAATAAGCAATTTGATGTGATACAATACTCATTTATAATGACGCTGAAATTCAGATTTAAGAATAATTACGTTTTAAGCCCGAACAAAATGCATTGGCTCATTGTCCAAGGTGTGTGTTTGCTCATTATTCAAGACGATATAAAAGACTTGGAAAAAGTAAGGGGAAAAAAGAAGGAGGAGGGGGGTTAAAAAAATAAAAAGAGAATGAGGGGGGTTATGTAGCACATGCCTGTACAATCGGGCCTTGCACCGCCCCACATAGTCGGGAGTTTGCAGTACGAGCAGGTGCCCGTTTGGCTAGCTGAAAATGTTATCCTAGTCTTTCATTGTGCAGAGGCACAGCCCTTTCTCTGAGGAACTTTTCTAAGTATTTTCGACTTATTTTCGATCTTTGCGAGCCATTTCAGGTGACAATCCTTATCCCATACACATGATGTACTTTCTTTCACTCTAAACACGCAATTCTCCTGGGTTTTCTGTCGTGCACACTGAGCATTCTGCGGTGGAATACATCATTTAGAAAGTCACATATTTGATGGAATATTGGTCCACAATTGGATGGCTTTTTGGGCCACAATTGGTATGTTTGGTTGTTTGGTTAAAATCAAAGTTTTAATCCGTTGCCTTTGCTGTGGTTGTATTCTGCATTTCAAAAGGCTGGTAACAGGTTTTACTCCACCAACACCCACTGCAGTTATAAGGTGCATGAATGTGTAAGTGCTCTATTAATTTACATGAGGTGAGCTAATAATAAGATTTTCCATTGATTTTACATTCCATCTTTCACAGTGCTAGCTTTCTAGACGCGACCTGTGTGGGGGTAATTTGTGTGTCTCGTCGAGGGTATCATTTCACTTGTTAATCTATGCTTTCATTTTACCAACCATGGCATGTACCTGGCTAATTTTCACATCTTCCCAGTTGAATGCTCTTTTGTTTTAAGCATGCATACATCATTTCGGTGTAAAATCCATTTCTGTGCTTATTTTCAGTCTTTGCTATCAACCCGTACAAACAGTCATTCGACTCGCTGTTGGTGGACTCATAAAGGTGCTAATGCCCTTTTTTGTGCCAAAACTTCTCAACATTTGTTTTATGGTATCACTGTCTGTATATGCAGCAAAATATACAATTGTTATGATTTTTTACCTAAGCTTGGCTTTTGTTCTATAATGATGTTCGCACAATTGGACAGCCTGGCAAAACAGCTGTTCTAATTGCTAATTTAAACATTTTGACCTCAACTTCTCCCAGGTTACGTTTGTCAGTAACGCTCTTTTGAATGTTATAAAAACAGTAAATCGTAATTCAATGTGTCAAACGTTTGTTCTTTACTTCCTACATGATGTCTGATCCTGGCTTTCTGTGCGCATGGACAAGCTTCTTTCTGCTTTGAGAGGCATACTTCCAAAGCAAAGGAATCCTCTGGATTTGTCGAGTCTAACTGCTATAGATTTTTACCTCCACTGTTAATCGTCCTGTGTGTCCATTTACATGTCTGCTCATGTATTTATTTTGTACTTTTGTATCGATTTCGTGCGCGTGGTTTTCAGGCATACACATTCTTCCAGAACGCCCTTCTTTGTGAAGGTTTCCAAATACAGATTCACTGCTCACCCACATTCCTTTGTTCCTCTCTTCTCCCACTTGCACAACCTCCTTTCTCCAGGGCTTCATGTCAGCAGTACACACTTGAGGTCATCTTCCATCCCAAACCATGATCTTTTCAATCATCATTGGCCCTCTCCATATTTTTGCAGGTGGATGTTTTCCTTCCCTCTTCTCGCTCCTCCTGTTTGTTCATCCCCTTGTTGTATCCACATATTGTCCCAATGCGCCACTGTCGATGCATCTAACCTGTCAGCTCTCCCTTCCATAAGCCTGAACTTTGTAAACACAAATTACCTTTGGCGAGTACATTTGATATAGTATGAATGATCGTTTTAAGGCCATTTTCCCCGCTGGAGCGGGGGGTTAGCCTTGCGGGCCCCATGACAATCATGGTTCCCTGTTTTGCGGCAATGTTTTTATGGCCGGATGCCCTTCCTGACGCCAACCCTCAGTCGCCTCTTACGACACGCAGGGATACGGTGTACCTATTCTAAACCGGGGTACACACCGGGAACATTTGATATAGTATACCACTAGATATTCTTTGAGTGTAGCAAGTTTTGATCTGCCATACTTTGGCTTTGTTGCCATATTTTGACCTATTTCTAGCTTTTACAATAATTTATGAGAATGCTTTAAATTGTCATGCTTATAAATCCTTAAATAACAAACCCTACCTGCAGTTACCTCCCGATAAATTGCAGCCAACATCCTCTAAACTCTTGCTCAAACCCCAATGCAATCTCCAGACCTAATCTTAATTTTTCCCTAACCCTAACCCTAACTGCAACCTTGTTGAAGTTGGGCTCCTTGAAAGTTATCATACCAAAATCATTGTAATTTTGATGAAGAATTGCTCTTTGTCTGTGGCAATGTGGAAAGTTTTTAGATCGAAAAGTTTATTTGTGATGGTTATGTTTTCGATGTTCATGTTTATCACGATAACCAACAGCAATGCCATCTTTAATGTGACATTCCCAGTCCAGTGCTCATTATTTAATCATTCTCAATGTCAATGTGCCCTCAATGTTCACAGTGCCGTAACATTAACTGGTGGCCATCACAATTCCCACACAGTGCCTTTTACGAAGAGCTGGCGAGTTATCGCTGCACACTGAACGGATTACAAATTTTTGCCCAAACCAGATCCAGTTGAACTTCAGACCTGACCAGCCAGCTGGTAAAAGACTCGGGCCAAACTATACTCGGAGGCCATTAAAGAAGTGGTTGATACAAAGGAAGACGTCGAAACGAGATTATCAATGCCCGTGGCTCCAGGTTAACCTACCCCGCAGCCTATAAGTCCGAGGCTTTGGAATGCATTCCGTCCAATCGCAGGATTCCCCAGTGGCTCAGAGGAACATTAATTAATGGTAGTTTGGTCAGCATGGTCTGTATCGCATACCGCTGTTTTCTGCCTCCAATGTAATTACCGGTGAAGCGACCTGAGACTTCAAACGGTCTCGCTACAAAGAAAATTCCCTGGCTTGTGCAAATTCCTGCCAGTCAGTCAATTAATTCTGACTTTGAAAGAGACTGCTCCGAACCCCTCCCGAGGCACAGGTGGTCAGAGTGCGCTATCTGTGCGCACCTGATGTCTGATTGCAGTTCTGAGCTGTCGGCTCTACTCAGCCTTCCCAAGGGCTCAGCCGGCCCAAGACGGGCCCTGCACGCACCACCTATACCATATTCCCACCCCCAGGCAAGGGAACACGGCCATAGGCTCCTCATCCGCTCCGTGACATCCCACCCGACTGTACAAAATGGAGGACAAATGGCGGAGACCGCAAGCAGCATTGCTTCCATAAACTTAAATCATATGCAAGTGCGTCGACTTTTGTGGCGTTAATGCTTCACATGAAAGAGCAATTGCTGATGGATGACTTTTCTCCATGGCAGACTTTATACAATATTAAAGCTCTTATTTTCAGCCTGTCGCTAGAAATGTTCATTGGTACGAGGATTTACTGTTTTTTATTTATCCTCTGCACTAAACCCAGCCCGAGGTATGTTTCCTAGGCCCGGCTTTGCAGCATTTACGCGTGCGATTGATATCCTGAGGAAGCCGTCATAATGTCAAGCGGACGCCCTTTGCGCGACGAGCGAATTGTGCACATGCTGATGGAATGCACAAGTGAATTTTATGAAAGCTGTTATTGGGGGATAATAAGGCACGGGGAAATAATATGGCAAGGCGCTGGCGCTATTTTCATATTCCATCTGTTGAAAATGATTGCTAGATTTCACCCCGGCGTCACAGATCAGGAAAGTTGAATAATGCAGGTGTGTTTCGCGATGGACAGCAGGCAGGTGCGTCCGACTGAGAATTCCAACAAGGCTCGACGAGCTTGCATGGAAAGTATCGTTTTAATGGGTTGCTTTCTGAAATGTCAACATCTCAGCATCATCCCGCGGAGCCTAAAACAAGCTGTCCGCTCCATCCTTCACCGTCTCGTTCCCTCTGAATGGCCTAGCCGAGGCCATTAAGGAACACACATCCAGCCGCCATGAAGGAAATGACAAGTTGAATGGGGAGTTTATTGGAGAAGAAGGTTCATTTGTACCTAAAGTGGGATAACAAGATTACATTGTAATTGCCCATTTGAAACTGACCCAAAGTGATCCGTCCAATGTCTCGTCTGTCGTCCCGTATCAAGTATCTTGAGTCAGGTCCGACCTGTTTACCACGATGACATCTTCTAAAAAATGGCAGTGGAAGTTGTGAACTTCTTTTGAACTTACATTTGCTCTTCCGTGAGCCTCGACTGTATCTTAAACAATCCTGAAATCTTATCGTTGCTTTTGCAGTTTTTTGAACAACTTCATAAATACGGCTTTCCAAACTCAGTGATGATTATATGCAGTATAAAATATTTAATGTTATACTAAATCAAATTCCTTTCAGGTAGAAAGGTCAAACACAAATTAGATGGTGTCAGCGAAGGTCTGGGCAATGATGTAGTGCAGGTGAAGAATAAATTTTATGGCAGTTTACATGTTTGAGATCGAATAGCAATGACTTCCAGTTGTCCTTTTTAAATGGTCATGCTTATGAATCCTAAAATTACTAACCCTACCGGCATTTGCCTTCCTATAAATTGCAGCCAACATCCTCTAAACTCTTGCTCTAACCCCATTGCAATCTCCAGCCCTAATCTTAATTTTTCCCTAACCGCAACCTTGGTGAAGTTGGGCTCATTGAAAATTGTCATACCAAAATCATTGGAATTTGATGAAGAATTGCACTTTTTCACCTGAAAGAGCAATCGCCTGCTTTGGATAGATAGATCATTAGCAGACTTCAGAAGCAGGTGCCCGATGTCTCCGATTTAACTCTGGAGTTTGTTCTTGTTTGCATGGCTGCTCATTCCATATTAATATAGAGGGCAAGACTTGCCAATGGAGGAAAGGATGAGGCCGAGGTGCTGGACTGCTGACTTCCATTGCTGCCCTTGGTCGTGATTGTCTCTGCCGGGCCGCTCGTGTTGTCCCCCATGCTACGCGCTTGCCCTTTCCAAGCTTATTTTGCCCTCGTCACGTCTCCCTGCTCAAACTGTCCTTCTCTGCTTCGCCCTCTTCTATTTCGTCAAACACCAAAGGTTCAAATGAAAAGATAACACCATTTCTGTCGGGTTCCAGACATCTGTTGACACGTAACCACATAGCGTGGGCCTGTGTTTGTGTTCTTGGACTCTCGCGTTGGGGTGGACATATGGCACCCAGGGCAAATGGGGAGAATGACATTTGTCTGTGTCTGTCTTGTGATTGCGTTTAAAGCCGGTACTCAATAGGAGGTAATAATGGAGTGTCCAGCACAAAATGGATGTCCAACACAACAGGGCATCCATTTTGGTGTTTCGGACAGCCATCGGCCATAATGTACTGGATCAAGGAAAGCCGAAGCATGTGCGTCCCTGACTAAGGTGGCAGCATCCATTGCATCATCCTGCTTGTTCAAAAAAGTTGAATCCTATTTTGTTGTTGTTGTCCGCACACTGTAGTCAAATGTACTATGAATATGCATATTGACTATGGTCGTTCAAGGTTAATATTTTAATTATTTTAGGTCGGTTGTTGAAACTTCATCCATATCTCAAAATCTTCCCCTGCTACACGTACACAACTTTTCTCGGAAATGTGGTGGTCTTGATGCCGTCACTAGTCCATTGATTTCGCTTCCTCCTAAAGTTGAACTTGCAAGCCCAGGTCCTATGCGGTACTGGATTCAACATCCAGGTTTCAACTGTTATGGAGCCTTGGGTCCCATGTGCCGCAGTAGCTGTGATCTTCAGATCAGGTCTCAAGTTGTTCCTCTCCTGTAAGTATATGAACATGAGCTTCCCAATGAGCATTAAAGAATTGTTAAATTTTTTTACAACCTTCTTGCGATATTCCTCTTAATAAGAGTGGAATGTACAAGCATCATTTTCTAACAATTCATCGAGTATTTGTCTTCATGAAGGTACGCGCTTTAGGAATGCACTATGTAACATTATGATGAACGTTGGTGAAATAGTCAGCAGATGATTCAAGATATCTTAATTCGTTATAAATTGTGCTTGGGCCTAGCACCTCCACTCGCCTTTGAACTAGCCAGCCTGGGTTTGAATCTGAACCCAACTATAAACTCCCATCCTGGTGTTTGGCATACAGGGTGACCGTGAGGCACCATCCCTCTAATGGGTGTTAAGTCGGAGGACCCGTCTGCCAGGATTAGTTGGTGGACGTAAAAGTTTCTACTTGGTATTTGCATGGAATGGGCAAGCTATTGTCGGCACTCTTAACAAATTACAAAAGTCTGCTCAAATCACCTTCAATTGAACGTCAGTCCAAGCCAACCTGTTCCAGAAAAGCTTGAGCCAAACACCAACCCTGCTCCCCCAGACCCTTTTCCAATCCTCCTCTCCCCACTGCTGATCCCACAAGAAGATGGTTTCATGAAGACAGTTAAAGTTGTAGTAGTAGTAGTGTATACTAGCCGAAACCCGTGGAACATCCACGGAAGGGAGGATGTGGTGTATGGATAGAGTGTACCATTATGGATGGCATAGGGGATTTGCTTGTCCGAGTAAGAGTTAGGAAGAAAGATGAGAATGAAGAGTGCGTATATGAACAATGATCGCCGACACCGGCACAAATGCATGCTCTGGATTGTCCACTCAGTGGACGGCTTGCTTTCGCCTTCGCCTGTCCAATCAGCGGACGGCTTGCTTCGCCTTCGCCCAGCAGACGCCAATACGATGGCGTCGTAAGATGGCGTCGTATCGGCAGTTAATCGGATGCTTTTGGGCCCCAACGTCGGCTAATTCCGATTTTTCGAGTATGGCTGTACGTGATAAACAAAGAGTGCGGTTCGTAGATCGTAAATCCATTAGTGCCGTGGGCATCGGGTCACTGGGTGCGGCGTAAAAGGGATAACAAAGTCGAGTCCTTACGCTATTATTATATAGATATATTTTAAATCTGTATACGTAGTCAAGGCTTGAGGAAGAGCTGGTACTAGTATACTTAACGGATCAGGACACATTAGGCGAAAAGGAACAGCAGGGAGAGGGAGGAACACCAACAGCCGAGCAGAAAGCCAAGACAGAGGGAGACTTGGACAAACAATGGATGTCGGGAGGAATGGGAGCAGAAGTGGATGCATAGGGTGGATAACATGGATACAGAAGGAAATTCTCAGGAGGGAAAACTGGAAACTTGGAAGATGGAGGGCTTGGGATGGGGGATTAACGGGAGTAGAAAAGATCATGGTTTTGAATTGAGGACGATCTGAGATGGTGTTGAATCATTGTCTTGAAGACCTGGAGGGAACAATGTGATTGAAGAGGATGTGGAAGTTGGCTACACAGGTTGGGAAAAAGAGGAAACAATGAGTGGAGGTGAGCAGTGAATTTAGGTAGTTTGACCAGAATGGAGTTGATGGTGGACCTTGTGAGCCCTACTGAAACCTGGGAGGGAGGGGACAAAGCACAGAAAGAGCAGAGGGTGCAAGACAAGAAATGTGGCAGAAGAAGACAGAGACCGCCGACCTGTCAGCAATGGCAAAGTGAAAGGCTCAAAAACTCAGCTTCATCACGAGAGTTTCCAAAGATCTTGAGAGCCTTTGTTTCCATGTCGACAAGCTGAGAAATATGTGAGGCAGGGGAGCCAGCACAGAGTGGAGAGCAGTACTCCATGAGCCTGCAGATCGAAAGTCTTGTAATTGGATAGGAGCTCAGATGTGTTAAGGAAGGACTTTGCATGACGGAGGATACCCAGAGTCGGTGCCTGGCTTTTGAGGCCATCTTTGAAATGTGGCTTTCCCAGGAAACATCATGGCAGATAGTGAGTGAGACCCAAGAGTTTGAGTGACTGAACCTCTTCGAGAGTGTTGTTGAGAAAGTAGATGGGAGGATTTATGGTACAGTCCTTTCGGACAGAGAGAGGGTGAGTGTGTGGGATTTCTTAGGATTGAAAAGCATATTCCAAGTGTTTGACCAGATTGTGATTTTGTCAAGGTGTGAGGAGAGGGAAGAGGCTGCCACCTGTCTGTCAGAAGGATGAGGGATGACATGGCACATAGTGGAGTCATCAGCAAAGACCACTCTCCAACTCTGCTGTTTCATAAAGCTCAGTGTCATGAGTATCATCACCCCCATCATCACTTTCAATGTCAGCAGCATCTGGTTTAGCAGGTATGGGACTGTCCTCGTCATGAGGTTTTAGTGCTGACACAATCTGTATATGTTATCTTGTTAGCCCGTCCCTGCACAGCAGGAGACGGAGTTTTGCAATCACGTCTGTGTTTCTGTCTGTATGTATGTGTCTGTCCAGGCTGTTAATTTTTCACCCAATTGACCTGAAATTTAAAGAGTTTGCATATTGGGTCATTGGTTTACTAATCAAATTTACTAATCAAAAGTTATTGGTTTACTAATCAAAAGGTAGGAGTCAATTGTTGTTTTTTAGATCAAAAGGTCAAAGGTCAGGTTGCATAAAATCGTCAATCAGCCGTTCACCTTTTGAGTTTTGTCATCAAATTTTCACCAGCTTTATTATGATAATATGGAGAAGGCAAATTAATAATTTTGTCAAAAGGTCAAAAGGGCGGAGGTCAACGTCACATAAAATCATCAATTTTCACCCAATTGACCTGAAATTTAATTTTACCATTTGAGTTTTGTCATCAAATTTTGAATAAAGCTTTATTATGAGAATATGGAGAAGAAAAATTAATAACTTGCTCAACAGGTCAAAGGTCAACTTTACACAAAATCACCAATTTTCACCCAATTGATCTGAAATTTAAAGAATTTGCATCTTTGTCACTGAATTTGTTCATCAATCAAAAGCTACAAGACGATTGTGTTTTTTTTAATCAAAAGGTCAAATGTCAGGTTGCATAAAATAACCAATTTTCACCCCATTTACCTGAAATTTAAAGAATTTGCATATCGGGTCACTGAATTGGTTCACCAATCAAAAGGTAGGAGGCGATTTTTTTTTTTTTGTTACATATAAAGCTCAAAGGTCAAGGCTGTATGAAATCATCAATTTTCATTTTGTATTTTTTTAAACTGTTTTCTTTATTTTTATCATACGGAAGAAGAAGACGACTGAATATAAACGGACGGGAACGGTCTTTGCATTTTCAGATGCTTTTTAAACCATGCAGAAATAACCGTCATTCAGATGATTCTTCGGCTCCCGCCACACCGTTGGGACGGCAAATGGCATCGACATTCGTTTCTCATTAAACCATTGTTTCAGTCCGGAGGTACAGCCAGTGCCACCTATGTGTGGTGCCCACGTCTTGTGTTGGTCGCCCACCTTGCAACCGAAGTAGTGCGTATGTGCGACCTTGAGACGATTGGTTATGTTTTTCCTTTGGGTACGAGGCGTATACTTGCCACATACTGTACGTAGCAAAAGCAGTCTGCACTGTTTCGACACGTTCGTCTGTTCATATAAATCTGAAATATAATAATATTAAAATATAGTATTGAAGTATACACAGTATTATAAGGAGAATATTCAAACACATGACATTGGACTTACAATTATTTTTTTCTGTAACTAAAAATCCTTGTGTTGGGTTAATTCCGATTTCAGATTCAAAATCAATCAGCATACTCAAATTAGTCCAAGATACATACTTTTACCTCGAGCAATTTTTGTTGTTGTCCACTGTAATTGAAGATGAGATGGGATGAATCTGTGCATGAGAGAGAGCACTTAGTACTGTAATTATATTGTGCTGCTACTTTAATTGGAATAGACAATTTATAAAAAATACTAGCAGGATGTACCCAGCGTTTCCTGGTGCTGTTGTAATCCTGTTGGCATTTTGAAGAAAAAAAAAAATCTTTTGTTTTGTATTAAAAACAAAGGAAATTCTCTTTGAAATTCTATTTTTTTGAATTAAATTTAGAATTTGAAATTCTATTTTTTTTTTGCGAGGGCCTAAAACACTTCCCATACCCACTAAGGAATGGGATCGTGGATTCATTTAATATTACCTTTCACATAGTTACACAGGTATAGGCACTATAGAGCGATTTTTAAAAATCCAACTTTTTTTTTTTCCAAGATTTTCAAACTTTTTTGCCTAAAATACTCCCTGGCTCTCACGAATGAACCTCTGAAAGTTTGATGAAGATCCGTTTGGCCATATTTGAGAAATAGTAACACACAGACAGAAAGACAGACAGTATATCTATCTATCGAAATGGATTTCCTTTGCAATATACAGGGTGGTCCAGATGTCTTGTGACCGCAATTAATTCTCTGAAATGTAATATTTTTGTATACCAGTGGGTGTGTAATGTAATGTAAGAAACATAAAAATGGCATATATAAACTTTATTAAATATAATTATTGTAGATATTAACAACTAGCCGAAACCCGTGGAACATCCACGGAAGGGAGGATGTGGTGTATGGATAGAGTGTACCATTATGGATGGCAATGGGGATTTGCTTGTCCGAGTAAGAGTTAGGAAGAAAGATGAGAATGAAGAGTGCGTATATGCACAACAATCGCCGACACCGGCACAAATGCATGCTCTGGATTGTCCACTCAGTGGACGGCTTGCTTTCGCCTTCGCCTGTCCAATCAGCGGACGGCTTGCTTTGCCTTCGCCCAGCAGACGCCAATACGATGGCGTCGTAAGATGGCGTCGTATCGGCAGTTAATCGGATTATTTTGGGCCCCAACGTCGGCAAATTCAGATTTTTCGAGTATGTCTGTACGTGATAAACAAAGAGCGCGGTTCGTAGATCGTAAATCCATTAGTGCCGTGGGCATCGGGTCACTGGGTGCGGCGTAAAAGGGATAACAAAGTCGAGTCCTTACGCTATTATTATATAGACTAGCCGAAACCCGTGGAACATCCACGGAAGGGAGGATGTGGTGTATGGATAGAGTGTACCATTATGGATGGCATAGGGGATTTGCTTGTCCGAGTAAGAGTTAGGAAGAAAGATGAGAATGAAGAGTGCGTATATGAACAACGTATTTATTGTAATCTACTTAAATCACAACGCTACGATATACTTTTGAAAAATGAATGGATTCGTAATAGGAATCGGCAAACCACCACTCTGGGATTGTCCACTCAGTGGACGGCTTGCTGTCGCCTTCGACTGTCCAATCAGCGGACGGCTTGCTTCGCCCAGCAGACGCCAATACGATGGCGTCGTAAGATGGCGTCGTATCGGCAGTTAATCGGATGATTTTGGGCCCCAACGTCAGCTAATTCAGATTTTTCGAGTATGGCTGTACGTGATAAACAAAGAGCGTGGTTCGTAGATCGTAAATCCATTAGTGCCGTGGACATCGGGTCACTGGGTGCGGCGTAAAAGGGATAACAAAGTCGAGTCCTTACGCTATTATTATATAGATGTCCTGGTTAAGGGTCCAGTAAGTCTGTATGAGAAACAGTATTTTCTTTGCACAGGATGATTCGACACCATGTCCTGTGAGAAGTTTTCCGCAAAATTGCAGGTCTATTTGTGCAAATTAATGAGAAAAAGAAAATAATCTATGTTAGGGGTCACCAGACATCTGGACCACAGTGTACATAATGATGTCAAATTCTTTTTCGATTTCCTCTCTCCATCTGATCTCCTGTCTACCTTTGCTTCCTCCAGAACATTCTCTCGGTCGTCACTTTGTAATTGTCCTTACGTTGTGTCTGGCCATGTTGGTATTTTGATTGGGATCAGAATGTCAGAGAATTTGTTTTCTGTCTGATTCTGTCGTTTCCCTTCTTGTCCCTTTTGTTTCCATCAAGATGCTGTATTTCCATGGCTGTTTTCGTGGTGATCAATGTCTGCTCCATATTCGTTGTTGGAGACTTTGTTTCACTACGATACATCAATGATGGTGGTAGAACGCATCGATTGTAAACTTTCCTTTTGAGACCCAAGGGTAGTTTGTTTTTCATGACAAGTTTCCAAAATGGTGTCCATCCTGCTGTAGACAGATGTTAACAAAAGAAAATGGTGACTTCATTGGAAGAGCAACTTGAGCATCTGTCCAACAGTCGGAGTGAAAGCGCAAATATGAAATATTATAAAGTATATGCACGTCGAGGAAAGCAGCCAAAGACGAACCTTTCGATGGTACAAGGTATAATTTAAGGTGTAAATCCTCGAGATGCCACTGGCAGGTTAAAAGCCCACGTTGGAAAATTAACCATATAGAATTCCTCCGGGATGTGGAATGGGGTTTGTGCGACAGACGTGTACACATTCAAAACACTCAATTTGCAGTGAGTATAAAAAGCAAACACGACAACCCTGCTGCCCACTCCTACCACCTGTGCCCTTCCTATCCTTCCTAAATCCAGGAGATACCCCCACCCCTTTCCATAACCCATGCCTTTTCCTCCTTATCGCCTCACTACGGGACTCTGACAAACACTGATTCAAAACAAACGAGTATGTGTAATTTGGGGTGCGAATGGAAACTTCCGAAGCACAAATCCTGTAAAATGGCGGCCATACTATTGATCCCCAAACTAAGCCCTGATATTTAACCCTATCCCTCCCTCTTCTTAATCCCCCCCCCCCCCCCCCTCCCACTATGCCCTGATATTTAACCCTACCCTATATTTAACTCCACCCCCACCCCGCACTACTTTTTAACTCCCATGCCTTGCTATTTAATCCCCCAAGCTATTTCACTCTCCACCCTCTATTTAATTACCTCCGCCACCAAAGGTGGATGGAGGTTATGTTTTCTCCCCTGTCTGTCCGTTTGTTACTTGGCAAAAAAGGGAAAAAAAATTATTTGCATGTTGCTCACTCCGGTTTGTGTGTTGGTCTGTCTGCTCACTTATACTTGCCTACAGGTCACAATTTTAAACCGATCTTCACGAAACTTCACCAAATGGTACACTTCGTGGTCCGACAAAATCCTATATATTTTTGGGGTCAAAAGGTCAACATAGGCCAAAGGTCAACCACTTTTTTCAAATTTCTAAAATCCTCAATTTTCATCCGATTGACTTGAAATTTGAATAGGATATGCAATATACATATCGGCTAATTGAATTCAACCACCAACTATTTTTGAGATCAGCTTAGGCCAAAAGGTCAACATTAGCCAAAGGTCAACCACCTTTTTCAGAATTT
The DNA here is from genome assembly GCF_964187855.1 of Myxine glutinosa. NCBI lineage: Eukaryota > Metazoa > Chordata > Myxini > Myxiniformes > Myxinidae > Myxine > Myxine glutinosa. Next base: position 53,261,895 of record NC_136271.1, on the reverse strand, counting down.
CTAAAATCCTCAATTTTTATCCGATTGACTTGAAATTTGAATAGGATTTACATATCGGCTTACTGAATTCAACCACCAACTATTTTTGAGATCAGCGTAGGCCAAAACGTCCACGTAGACCAAAGGTCAACCACTTTTTTTTTTAATTTATAAAATCCTCAATTTTCATCCAATTGACTTGAAATTTGAAGAGGATTTTACATATCAAATAACCGAATTCAACCACCAACTATTTTTTTTAGATCGGCATAGGCCAAAAGGTCAACATAGGTCAAAGGTCAACAACATTTTCAAATTTCTAAAATCCTAAATTTTCATCCGATTCACTTGAAATTTGAACGTGATTTACATATCAGATGACTGAATTCAAACAACAACTATTTTTGAGATCATCATAGGCCAAAAGGTCAAAATAGGCCAAATGTCAACCACTTTTTCTTAATTTCTAAAATCCTCAATTTTAATCCGATTGACTTGAAATTTGAATAGGATTTACATATCGGCTAACTGAATTCAACCACCCACTATTTTTGAGATCAGCATAGGCCAAAAGGACAACATAGGCCAAAGGTCAACCACGGTTTTTTGAATTTCGAAAATCCTCAATTTTCATCCGAATGACTTGAAATTTGAAAACGATTTATATATCGGCGACCTGAATTCAACCATCAACTATTTTTGAGATCAGCATAGGCTAAAAGGTCAACATAGGCCAAAGGTCAACCACGTTTTTTTGAATTTCTAAAATCCTCAATTTTCATCCGATTGACTTGAAATTTGAATGGGACTTACATATCGGTTTACTGAATTCAACCACCAACTATTTGGAGATCAATGTAGGTCAAAAGGTCAACATATGCCAAAAGGTCAACAACCTTTTCAAATTTCTGAAATCCTCAATTTTCATCTGATTGACTTCAAAACTGAATAGGATTTACATATCAGCTTACTGAAACAAACCACCAACTATTTTTGCGGTCAACATAGGCCAAAAGGTCAACATGAGCCAAATTTCTAATATTGTCAATTTTCATCCGATTAACTTAAACTTTGAAGACGTTGCATATCAGGTCACTGAATTCAACCACGAATTATTTTTGAGGCGAAAGGGATGCTCTACAGAGTGCCATTATACTTTGTTCTCTTTTGCCAAGTGTCGCTCTATGAGTGATTTTTCATTTATTTGTTTGTTTGTGAACAAGATATCTCAAAAAGTTGTGGACGGATTCGGACGAAATTTGGCAGAGAGAAATTGTACGTGACAAGGACGAAATTATTAGATTTTGGTGAAGAATCAGATCTGGATCCGGCTACTAGAACTTCTTAAGTGATTCTTCACCATTGGAAAATAGGGTCAAAACGATACGCAGCAGGATATCTCAAAAAGTTATCGACGGTTTTGGACGAAACTTTGTGGATAGTTTGTGTGTGTGACAAGTTCGATTTTGGGGAAGATCTGAATGTGGATTCGGATATGAGAATTATTTAATTTTTTAATTGATTCTTCACCATCGAGAGATTGGGCCAAAAACGATACATAGCAGGATATCTCAAAAAGTTATGGACTGAATTGGACGAAACTTGGTGGTCAGGTTGTGTGTGTGACAAGAAAGAATCGATTCAATTTTGGTGAAGATTCGGATCCAGATCCATCTAGTATAATTTTTTAAGTGATTCTTTACCATTGAGTGATATGACCAACGAGGTGGAGGTTTGCTCTCTACTGAGTGCCGTTCTAGTTCCCCATGTAATTTCACTCACCCCCTCTATTTAATCCCCAAATATATTTAACTCACCCCCTTTAATCCCCATCTATATGTAACTTCCCCCCTCTATTTAATCCCAAATGATATTTCACTCTCCCCCCATATTGTAACTCCTCATCCCTCTATTTATCCATCCCCCCCTCTGATATTTAACTCCTCATTCCTCTATTTAATCCCCCTCCTGAAATTTAAATCCTCATCCCTCTATTTTAACTACTCATTCCACTTTTTAATTCCTCAACCCTCTATTAAACTCGTCATTCCTCTATTTAATCCCTCATCCCTGCTATTTAAATGCCCCTTCTGATATTTAACTCCCCCTTCTGATATTTAACTCCTCATCGCTCTATTTAATCCCTCCTGATATTTAATTCCTCATCCCTCTATTTAATCCCCCTCTTGATATTGTCGCGTGATTCCCCTCGGTTGACACCGGGAAATCACGATTGGCAATCGAGCTTACTTTGAGGCGAAGATCAATGGTGGATTTGACTATACTAGGGCATGCCCGTACTATATATACGTATATCTAAAATTATATCCCCCCCCTCTATTTACATGAAATGGTTTGGTCCAAAGCGAACGGCTTGCGAGTACGGTGACAATCCCCCCCCTCTATTTACATGAAATGGTTTGGTCCAAAGCGAACGGCTTGCGAGTACGGTGACAATCCCCCCCCTCTATTTACATGAAATGGTTTGGTCCAAAGCGAACGGCTTGCGAGTACGGTGACAATCCCCCCCCCCTCTATTTACATGAAATGGTTTGGTCCAAAGCGAACGGCTTGCGGAGTTTGGTAAAGAAATCGCCATAGCTCGGTAACTACTTGTCCGATTAATATGAAACCTTGAAAAGGCACATCCTCAGGTCCCCAGCAATATACCTGGCAAGTTTCAAGTATATCGGACCCGTGGTTGTCGAGAAACAGCGGTCACAGACAAACACACAGACATACACACACACACACACACACACACACACACACACACACACACACACACACACACACACACACACACACACACACACACAGAGATTACTGGAATTATAGATATATATATATATATATATATATATATATATATATAACTGCAGGAAATAAACTCAAGCAGGAATGGGTTTAGAATTGTTTGGGAAAATCCCCCCAAAATTGCCCCCCCAATTTTTTTTTATCAGCAGGGCCAATCTTATGGTCCATCTGCGTGACATTGACGCCACTTAAAGGCAGTGGTCCGCAGGGCAAGATAACCTTTGCAGCAAATGTCTGCTCAGCACAGGTGCCAGATCACAGAACGTGTGGTCCCATAAGGTGTATTGGTGCAGCAAATGGTAGCAGAGTGCAGCTGCACAGGTGTAGCAAAGTGCAGCCGCACAGCTCAGGGTTCCTGCACACTCCCCTCAACAAAAAAACATGGGTCCATGGGTGGGGAGGAAGACAAGCAGAGTTAGCGGAGGAAAGGGCGCAAAGGTACACACAATCAAGGCAATGCAACATGAGGGGCGCGAGAGAGCGAGCAGAGAAAGCTCTTCCCTAGCTGTTCGTAACCCCCCCATGTCAGCCTACACTACCCTTGCCCCTCCCTGCATTTACAATTTACAAATTCGTTACTCCGTTTTGTCTCCCATATCCCCCTCTATACCAAATTCGTCGTCCAATCCCTCCCTGGTGTTGGGCTAGCGGCTAGGGTGCCGGCTTAGGATCCTAGGATCCTGGGTTCGAATCCCGGTCGATCGCTTAATTAACGCCAGGGGGGTTGACTCAGCCTGTCATCCTTCCGAGGTCGGCAAATTGAGTACCAGTACACTGGTAATTCCCTGCTTGTCGTTAAAGGCGGCAAAAAGGGTTGGCGTCAGGAAGGGCATCCGGCCGTAAAACATTGCTTCAAAAAGGGGACCGAAAAACAACAACAACCACGGTCCCCGAAAAAGGCCAACCCCCGCTTTGCGGGGAAAAATGGCCTCTAAAGGTGGTTATTTTTTTTTTTTAATAATCCCTCCCAAGAAGGAAGAGATGGAATAAACACATTGTCTTGTCCCGTCGAGATGCGTCTCACCCACTCAAATCATTTGCAAAACCCGGTGTGGAGTTCCGTCTCCTTGGTGAGTGGATGTGGATGGTGCGAAGAGATTTCTCATCCTAACTATACTCTAATAACATTAACTCTTAAACTACCCAGGGTCATGCCCTGCCAATTGGCATCTTTAAACTATGTGGTTCTAAAAACCAATTCCCATTGACCCACCCTGTGGTGCCCTCCAAATTTGGGTCACCCCATTTTTTCAATACTGTGCCTTCGCACAATTTCGGGGCTGGTTCATGTGGCTCTGCCAGCAGGTTTACCTACCTGCGCACCTCCGCCACTGAAGTCGCCACCCGAGCTTACCATGCTCCTTGCGACTAACCTAAATCGGGGAAGGCCCCTCCTGGCTCTCTCACCCCTCTGATGCCCTCTCTGGCATTGGGCTACCCAGGTCCTCTCCTAGGATCCTCGGGCCCCACTGAACACTACTCTGACTCCAACTGGCTCCCGGAGCCTACCTGCGGCCTCACCTGGCCGACAGACTACCAGTGGCAGAGTGCTTGAATAACCATACGGACCAACAAAGCCCACACGCCCAGCCATTTCCACAGACTCACGCACCCATCCAAGCACTTCATTGCCACTACCTGCACCACAGGTGTCAATATCCAACAATTTACCTAAACCCTCTACCTAACTTTAAACTACCTGCCCCGGGTACTCGTGAAGGGGTCCATCTTCCCCCATTCACTCCTTCGCACCATGCATTCCACACCTTTTACGTCACACCACAAGCATTCCACACCACTCATTCCACAGCATTTATTCCACACACCTGTTCTCCACTTGCACACCATGCAAGTCAATTCACTCAACACCAATCCATTCGTCCTCAATACACCACTTATACACTTTTACACACACACAGCATCATCTAACTAACTACTTCCCTCTAAAACTCGTGCTTTCCCGTCTTCCCTTACACTAAGCACTTCCCTCGTCATTATCATCCATCTAATCTCTCTACGTCCCCTCTACCTGTACAAATGTCACTACTTAAATCTCGTCCCTCTACTGTCATTTACTAAATCCCTTACAATTATCCGAGCCCACCCTCGGCTAGTTTTCACTGCCACCCCATAATCTAAAGCTCACGTGCCCCCAAAAGAATGGTAAAGCTACCATTCGCCATCACTACTGCTATTCGTCCACTATACTCGAGCCCATCGGTGCGGAAATACATCGTCATTACAGCTCGGCTTCGAAAAGCCGAGCAATGCATGCGGGTGGTCAGTCTACTGTTGGTTGGGTCCGTCCGGCATTTTTGATTCAGGGGAGGAGGCATGCTTGGGCCGAGGTTCCAGGTGCCATCCCTACGTGAGGCTTTGCGGCCCCATGCACGGTGGCCCACTGGCCCAGCCTCCCCCGGTCGGAGCACCGCGCCCGCTAGGGGGCGATGGTCCGGCCTCTCCTTCCTCCCCTCGAACCGTTCCGATAGCCGCTACGACGCGGCACCGACCATACAGGGCGGGGCGCGGGTCGAATCTTGCACGCCACCGCGGTAACGATCCCCGCCGGCCCCCGCAGCACACAAAGTGCACCATACCTCGAGAGCTCGCGTCAGCTATACGTCGGCCTAAACGCTCCCCCAGTCCGCGTCGATGCCCGAGTCGCATTCTCACACCGAGGCGCTCCAGCGACTCCCATACATTCCCTGCATTCCGTTATTGTACTTTCTCTCTGTGCACACCACCCAGGTGTACTCACGCCACTCGCACACTCCATTATCATCACACACCCTCACGTACACTCTCCCGTTACGTACTCCGTAACAACCACGGGTGTGCACTCTTTTGCTGCACACCTAATTACGCACTCTGGTGTGCACTCCCGCACACTCTCTTCGGCCATCGCACACTCTGTCACACTCCGTTCCACACTCTTCTTCAACACACTATTCCCACATACACTCCGTCTTACACTCGCGCTCCGGCGCCGTTCGCACACGCGCACCATTCACTTTCGTACACCTCCCCACGGACCTTCCACGAGCGCCCGGGTGACATCGCGATCCCAAACGTGCCAAAAATCTTTTCGCGCCAAACATTTTCGTGCCATACACATTCCTGCTATACATGCTCCTACTCACCTTCGGGACACTTTTCCGCAGCAGCACCTGCAACTCTCATTGGGGTTAGGCAGCACGACATCACGATGTGAATCCAGACTTTGCACAAATTCCATTTCGACCTCCCGTGATACATTTCCTAACTCCACCGTCTCTTCAACCCCAATTTCCACTACACATGTCTTTTTCTATATCTGGCTCGACGATCGCCGGTGCACATAAAATAAAACTTTCCAATTCGGCGGCCGTCGGCTTTTCCACACCCGTGTCGCGACTTCTACCCCAGTCAGCTTAACTGCGCTCGGCTCTAACTCGCTTTCCCCGCGTTCCTCAAATCGCGTTACCTCGTCGCGTACCAATGCGACTTTCCCGCTCGACCTGCGCCTTATGTCTTTCCCCATCTCTTTTATTTGGCCACCTATTCTGTTTCCAAACCCTTTTATTTCCCGGGTGGATTTGTCCCCCATTTCCTTAAATTGCCCCCCCCCCCCCATTTTATTTTACAAATTATTTAACCCGTCTTTCATTTCTTTCATTTCCCGGGTGGATTTGTCACTTTGGGCGTCCATCTTACCATTTACTTTTTTATTTCATTCTGTTGGGCGCCTCATCATTTTTTAAATCCCGGGTTTCTTTGGTGGATTTGTTACCCTGGGCGTCCAATTTCCTCATTATCTGGGCCAGGTATAACCCAATGTCATGCCCGGTCCAATCAGCGGGCTCGGCTTCTGCCACCATGTGCGAGGCACCACCATTTTCTTCCCCTGCTACCTCTTACGCTTCCTCCTCTATTTCTCCCAATTCTTCCCGGGGGTCCTGGGTCATCAATTCTAATTCATCTACCTCCTCATTTACCCCCACCGGCATTCGACCGTCTTGGCTATCCATGGCACGAATTAAATTTGGACTTTAATAATTAAATTTCGGCCGCTCGTAATTTTGAGTGCGTCAAGCGCACTTCGGGTACAATCCCACTCCTGACACCAATTGTTGCGGATCTCCGCGCTGGCCTTTTCCCCTTACCAAGGCGGGATTAGTCCCCTTGTCTTTGACTGACCGACGGGACCCGGGACCTATGACGTCCTTCCCGAACAGCGTGAAATAGGGTTTTAGGACTAAGAATTCGCTATTACCTAATTACTCGCGCTGCCCAGAACGGAGGAAATAAGCCCCGCCTGAACCACGGGTGTTGGTGGACACGCCGAGCGGCAGCGAACCCGTGATCCGAGCCGTTATCAATTACTAGACCCCGATCCAAGCGGTTCTTATTCGTGCCACGCTTACCCAATGATGGAAATCACAGAAGCAGTCAAATTGGAAGAAAGGAAGAACAGAATTTATTCACACTATGTACAATGATGAGAAGAAGACACAGTGCAGTCCTTAAGCAGTCTTATACTTAATACCCCAGACAAACGGGCCCGTCTCACACACAGACACTCACACGGGGATTGCAGACGAAGGTCAGCACCTCCAGGGATGGCGTCGGGGCAGCTCTCTCCGGTCCCCAGCTCGTACCGCGAAGATGGATAGTAGAGACTGCAGGAGCTCTCCGTGGGTCGTTGGCACACACGGGATAATTACGGGGCAAACGGTAGGGTCTGGGCTCTGGCGGTTAATACTGGCGGCTATGGCCGCGTTCTATCCATGTGGCTGGAATATTCGCTATCGGCTGGCTTGGCTGTAGCCACGTACGTAATAAACGAATACCGTTCCAAGCCTCGAAACGCCAATACAATCAAGGGCTCTCAATGCACTCGCCGTAAAAGTCCTCTTGCCAAAGCGCGATTCCTTCAAGTCCTTTCGATACAATTGCTTGGCTTCAGTCCTCTCTCATCAATCCTCGTAAGTTCTCGTGCATACGTTCTCTAGCAAGTCCTCTCGATACAGTCCTGACCAAGCCCTCCAAGTCCTCTTTGATACAGTCCTTTCGCCACTGCCGTGTGCACGCGAGTTCTCCGAGTCTAACTAATACTCTAAGTGGGCCTACGTGTTGCTTGTGGACTAACTATGGGGTGGCAAACCTTTAACCTTTAATGATGTCATATGTACAAATCTCAAAACCGTATCAATATATTCACCTTTTTATGTTTATATGGTTGAAATTTATTACATTATGTGAAAATTGAGGGCGCTATTTATTTTTAATATTTATTTTCATCAATCGAAATTGATTTATATACTTTTATTCATTTACTTTATGATAAGTATTCATAAAATTGTGTTGCTTTTTTTTGTTTTTCACCTGTTTTATGGCAATAAACATGATTTAAGGTAAATACCGCCCTCAAAGTTCACATTTAGTTAATACTGATGCGCATTCTACATAGACTAAACAGGTGTGACGTGTCTTTAATTGTGTGCTAAATTATATGATTGTATGACCAAATGTACAGTTTTATGCATGCTTAATGTACTAAATATATGTAAAATAACAAGCAATGGAGGCCATTTTGAAAAATGGCCGCCATTGTTGTCACAGAACAAATCTGCGATGGCCCTATAGCCAAATATCTTTCTTAGGACATACTCTGACTGTGTGCCAAATGCCATGCTTGTCTCATCAAATGCACAATTCCTGCACCTATCTGCCATACCATTACAAAACATAAAAGGTGTAAATTACTGAAGAAAGTAATAGCAGCGATAATGCAGAAGATACAGGACACAAGTCAGAAAATGTTTTTTCATAACAATAACAGCACTTGGTAGAGCGCATACCCCTGCCAGGCTGAACAGGTGTCGTTTTCTATCCCACTGATAGGCCGGATCTGGATTTGGACCTGAACCAAAATCGAATCAATTAGTAATTGTCACACACCCAACCTGTCCATCAAGTATCATCTGAATCTGTCCACAACCTTTTGAAATATGCTATTCACAGACAGATGGGCAGACAGACAAACAGGGGTGAAAACAAACTCTGCCCACCCCAAGTTTGATTTTAATGTTTTTTTAATGTTTTTTATATGATTGTTCTTATGTTTTATATATATAAAACTACTGAGGAACTTTACGTTTACTGAGGAACAGGCTTATTTTAGCTGAGAATAATGACTGTACCTGAGTTGCTGTGTTGTCATGATTTACACCAATCATAATACAAACAATTACTTTGCACAAATGTATTTGTTGTGTTTGTGATATTACATTTTTATAGGCAATTTAGGTTGAAGATTTAGGTTGAATGTTTTTTTTTCAAGAAAGAACCCCTCAGAACATACATAGGGGAGGGGTAGGTGCAGACTGGAAGTTTGGGACGATTACACCTCACCACCACGTAATTCAAAACACCTCACCACCAAGTAATTCAAAACACCTCACCACCAAGTAATTCAAAACACCTCACCACCACGTAATTCAAAACACCTCACCACCAAGTAATTTAAAACACCTCACAGCCATAAAACACGTAATAAAAACACCTCACCACCACAAAATTAAAAACACCTCACCACCACGAAATTGAAAACACCTCACAGCCATCAAACACGAAATAAAAACACCTCACAGCCATAAAACACGTAATAAAAACACCTCACAGCCATAAAACACGTAATAAAAACACCTCACCACCACAAAATTAAAAACACCTCACCACCACGAAATTGAAAACACCTCACAGCCATCAAACACGTAATAAAAATACCTCACAGCCATAAAACACGTAATAAAAACATCTCACAGCCATAAAACACGTAATAAAAATACCTCACCACCATGAAATTAAAAACACCTCACAGCCATAAAACACGTAATAAAAACACCTCACAGCCATAAAACACGTAATAAAAACACCTCACAGCCATAAAACACGTAATAAAAACACCTCACAGCCATAAAACACGTAATAAAAACATCTCACAGCCATAAAACACGTAATAAAAATACCTCACCACCATGAAATTAAAAACACCTCACAGCCATAAAACACGTAATAAAAACACCTCACCACCACGAAATTAAAAACACCTCACAGCCATAAAACACGTAATAAAAACACCTCACAGCCATAAAACACGAAATAAAAACACCTCACCACCACGAAATTAAAAACACCTCACAGCCATAAAACACGTAATAAAAACATCTCACAGCCATAAAACACGTAATAAAAACACCTCACAGCCATAAAACACGTAATAAAAACACCTCACAGCCATAAAACACGTAATAAAAACACCTCACCACCACAAAATTAAAAACACCTCACAGCCATGAAACACGAAATAAAAACACCTCACCACCACAAAATTAAAAACTCCTCACAGCCATAAAACACGTAATAAAAACACCCCACAGCCATAAAACACGTAATAGAAACACCTCACAGCCATAAAACACGAAATAAAAACACCTCACAGCCATAAAACACGTAATAAAAACACCTCACAGCCATAAAACACGTAATAAAAACACCTCACCACCACAAAATTAAAAACTCCTCACAGCCATAAAACACGTAATAAAAACACCCCACAGCCATAAAACACGTAATAAAAACACCTCACAGCCATAAAACACGAAATAAAAACACCTCACCACCACAAAATTAAAAACACCTCACAGCCATAAAACACGTAAAAAAAAAAACACCTCACAGCCACAAAATTAAAAACACCTCACCACAACGTCATTTAAAAACACCTCACCACCAAGTAATTCAAAACACCTCACCACCACGTAATTTAAAACACCTCACCACCACGTAATTATAAATACCTCACCACCACGTAAATCAAAACACCTCACCACCACGTAATTATAAATACCTCACCACCACGTAAATCAAAACACCTCACCACCACGTAATTATAAATACCTCACCACCACGTAATTATAAATACCTCACCACCACGTAAATCAAAACACCTCACCACCACGTAATTATAAATACCTCACCACCACGTAAATCAAAACACCTCACCACCACGTAATTATAAATACCTCACCACCACGTAAATCAAAACACCTCACCACCACGTAATTATAAATACCTCACCACCACGTAAATCAAAACACCTCACCACCACGTAATTATAAATACCTCACCACCACGTAAATCAAAACACCTCACCACCACGTAATTATAAATACCTCACCACCACGTAAATCAAAACACCTCACCACCACGTAATTATAAATACCTCACCACCACGTAAATCAAAACACCTCACCACCACGTAATTATAAATACCTCACCACCACATAATTCAAAATACCTCACCACCACGTGATTCAAAACCACCACAACGTTATTAAAAACACTTCACAACCACGGAAACAAAAGTTTGAGGGAGTCGTTAAGTGTCAACACAGACACTGCCCAGATGTGTGGATATCTATCTATAATTCCAGTAATCTCTGTCTGTACGTTTGTTTGTCTGTGACCGCTGTTTCTCGACAACCACGGGTCCGATATACTTTTAACTTGCCAGGTATATTGCTGGGGACCCGAGGATGTGCCTTTTCAAGGTTTCATATTAATCGGACAATTACTTACCGAGCTATGTCCAAAAAACGATTCAACCAATCAGAGAGCAGCGAACGATCGCGTGTGCCGGCGTTGCGAATGGACCAAACCATTCCATGTAAATAGAGGGGGGGGGGGTTCTGTGGTCGTTGCGAATGGACGAAACCATTTCATGTAAATAGAGGGGGGGGATTGTCACTGTACTCGCAAGCCGTTCGCCGTTCGCTTTGGCGTTGCGAATGGACCAAACCATTTCATGTAAATAGAGGGGGGGGATATAATTTTAGATAGATATATAGTACGGGCATATATACACAAAGAATTAAGTTAAGCACCCCTACACAACGAATTAAGGTAAGCACCCCCTAATATATATTCTTTGTGTATATGTATACATTGGCATATATTCTAAGGTATATGAGATCAAATAATGATTGGTATGACATTAGCAATTATCCATTGATGAAATTGAGTGATCAAAGTGAAAAAAAGTGATTGGTTGAGTCAGTGATCCGATCACGTGGGTCCTACACACGTTATTGACGCAAAGATCGCTAGAGGTCTTCTCAGAACAATGACTGTACGTTAGAAAACATAAACGTCATCCACACTGTCCGTGATGGACCTATAGCTCCATACTTAAATTGAGGTGAAAATATGCCTAAAATTCCCAAAAAATTTCACCTTAAATTATTCAGAATAAAATATTGAAAACGGCATGATTGTTATGTTTTTATGTGACCATAATATCACTTCTCCAGAAAATATAGCAATATCATGGGTATATTACACTGTTTTGACGACAACAAACTTGTAATGTGCGAGGTTGTAAAAAAACGGGGGGGGTGCTTAACTTAATTCTTTGTGTATATATAGTACGGGCATGCCCTAGTCTATCTATAATTCCAGTAATCTCTGTGTGTGTGTGTGTGTATGCGACCGCTGTTTCTCGACAACTACCGGTCCGATATACTTGAAACTTGCCAGGTATATTGCCGGGGACCCGAGGATGTGCCTTTTCAAGGTTTCATATTAATCGGACAAGTAGTTACCGAGCTATGTCCAAAAAACGATTCAACCAATCAGAGAGCAGCGAGTTATCACGTGTGCCGAACGTGGCGAACAGACTCTGCCTCGGACGGCACATTTGAGAACGTATTCATTTATTTCACGTTGGCAAACTATGTTGCCGTTAAACTATGTTTTAAAACTAATTAAAACTATTTTGCGATTCATCGTAACTGCGATATGCGACCTTCCGGAGCTCCTGTGAGAGCGTGCGCCATTACGGATAGTAATTCAATTAAAAACATAAAAACATTGTCCCAATTCAAGGTTTCATATTAATCGGAGAAGTAGTTACCGAGCTATTTTTTTTTTTTTTTTTTTTTTCGTATACAAGATCGAGGCTCGTGAAAGAGCGAACATTAATCACACAGAAAGACAAACAGACACATAAAACAAATAACATCGGGAGCGGTAGACAAGATGGGGAGAGAGGGGGAAGGACACAAACACATCATTTGAGAGCAGGGACCGAGAGACATGGAGACATCGAGAGATCTGTGGGAGGGAGAGGGCTTTGGGGGGGAGGCATGTGAAGGGGGGGAGGCATGTGAAGGGGGGGAGGCATGTGAAAGGGGGGGGGGGGTGGGAGAGGTATAAACATATGGACACTGCCAGGATTTCCAGGAAATAAGTTGGAATTTCAAACAAGGTGGATCTGGGGTGAATTAGTGGGGGTAGAAAAGATCAAGGTTATGGATGGGGGAAGATAAGAGATGGTGGTGAACAGCTGTTTTAAAGACCTGGAGGGAGGAGAGGGATTGAAGGGAGTGTGGGAGTTTGTTCCACAGGCGGGAGAAAAGAGGAATGAAAGAGTGAAGGTGAGCAGAGAGCCGAGATTTCGGCAGTTTAACCATCAGAGGGTTGCTGGCAGATCTTGTGCGACCTGTAGGAATATTTGGGGGACAGAGCACAGAGAGAGCTGGGGGAGCAAGGCCGGAGAGGAGTCGGTAGAAGACAGAAAGACCACCTACCTGCCTGCGGTGAGTGAGTGAAAGGCCCTCAGAGATATCTTCATCGCGGGAGATTCCAATGATTTTGAAAGCTTTGGATTCAACAGCGTGAAGCCGAGCCAGGTGTGAGGCAGGAGCACCAGCCCATAGGGGAGAACAGTATTCCATTGAGCTGCGGATGAAAGCCTTGTAAGTGGTGAGGAGCTCAGGTGTGCCGAGGAAGGACTTCGCACGACGGAGGATGCCCAGTCGGCGACTGGCTTTGGAGGCCAGCTTGGAAATGTGGTTTTCCCAAGAAAGATCATGGCAGATAGTGAGACCCAAAAGCTTGAGTGACAGAACTTCTTGGAGAGGATTGTTGAGAAAGTAGATGGGAGGGTTGTCCAGTCGATCTTTTCGGAGAGACATAGTAAGAGAGTGAGATTTGGCAGGATTGAAAGACATGTTCCACTTGTTTGACCAGTCTGTGATTTTGTCCAGGTCTTCAGAGAGTGAGGAGGCTGCAGACTGCCGATCTGAGGGAAGAGGAATGGAGCGGCAGAGAGTGGAGTCATCAGCAAAGAGATAGAGAGGATTTTCCAGAGAGTCAGAGAGATCATTGATAAAGACCAGAAAAAGCACAGGGCCCAGCACACTTCCTTGGGGAACTCCAGCCTGAACAGGAAGGGGAGATGAGAGAAATCCATTCAGGGCCACACGTTGACTACGACCAGAGAGGAAGTCCGCAAGCCATGCATGGAGATTTCCATGGATACCATAGGAGGAGAGTTTGGTGAGCAGAGCTGGGTGCCAGACCGTATCAAAGGCCCTTGATATGTCAAGGGAGACAGCTCTGATTTCCTGTTTGGCATTGAGGACCTCCATCCATTGTTGAGACAGCAGAAGCAGCATGTCCAGAGTAGAGTGACCTGGTCTGAAACCAAATTGATGATCAGAGATCAAGCCATTGGAGAAGAGGAAAGATTTCATATCCGAAGCAATGATGGATTCCATGACTTTGCTGATAATTGGGAGCAGGCTGATTGGTCTGTAGTTGCAAGGATCTGTTTTTGCACCTTTTTTGTGTAAAGCGGTAATGTTAGCTGATTTCCAGGATGCTGGCAGATGACCTTGAGCAAAAGGTAGGGTGAAAAGAACAGAGAGAGGGTGAGATAGAGCGGCAGAGCAGGATTTTAAGACCCGTGGGCTGATGCCGTCTGGTCCAGTTGCAGAATCAGAGTCGAGGTTTGACAAAAACTCCTCCACCTTGTCAGGAGAGAAGGACACAGAGTCCAGGAGCAGTTGGGTTCGACTGGGAAAGGTGGGAACAGAGAGAGATGGGTTTGGGACTAAGGATTTCGAGGCGAACACAGAGTTGAGGCATTCGGCTTTGTCACGTGCGATGTCAACTGTGTGGCCATTTGAGGTAAGGGAGGGGATGGAGGGGGAACAAACACCAGAAACGGATTTGACCAGACGCCACCAGGATTTGGAGGAAGGAGACAGGTTTGAGAGTTCATTCTTGAGTGAGGAGAGATAGTGCTTCCTGGCACTCCTGAGGGTAGACACACACTTGTTCCGAGCTTGGTGGAAGGAACTGAGATTTCCTTCAGTTGGATTAGCCTTCCAAGAGGCAAAGGCAAGTTGTTTCAGGGCAACTGCCTCACCACAAGATTCAGTGTACCATGGACGGGAGGAAGGGTAAGACAATTGAAGGCGAGATGGGATAAATCTGTGCATGAGAGAGATCAGTTTGCTTTGGAAGAATTCCCAGGAAGAATTGATGTCAGAGGCAGTGGAGATGGGAGACCAATCCAGACGATTGATGGCTGCTTGAAGACCGTCCCAGTCGGCCTGAGTGAAATGCCAGACTCGTCGACGCTGAGGAGGCTCTCTGAGAATGGCCAGAGAGATGTCCACTTTGACAAGCACATGATCAGAAGAACCGATTGGAGCAGAAGAAGAGCAGCAGACATTAGCAGGGAAGTTTGTCATAACCAAGTCTAGAAGAGAAGATACTCCATTGGCTGAGATCCGGGTCGGGAAATTGACAGATTGTGTCAATCCCAGTGAGTCACAGAAGTCCTTTGCTGAGGTGCCATGACTAGTGAGAGAGGAACCCACACCCAACCAGGTGGCATGATGACATGGCGATTGGCGATTTCTTTACCAAACTCCGCAAGCCGTTCGCTTTGGACCAAACCATTTCATGTAAATAGAGGGGGGGGATTGTCACCGTACTCGCAAGCCGTTCGCTTTGGACCAAACCATTTCATGTAAATAGAGGGGGGGGATATAATTTTAGATATATACACAAAGAATTAAGTTAAGCACCCCCCCCGTTTTTTTACAACCTCGCACATTACAAGTTTGTTGTCGTCAAAACAGTGTAATATACCCATGATATTGCTATATTTTCTGGAGAAGTGATATTATGGTCACATAAAAACATAACAATCATGCCGTTTTCAATATTTTATTCTGAATAATTTAAGGTGAAATTTTTTGGGAATTTTAGGCATATTTTCACCTCAATTTAAGTATGGAGCTATAGGTCCATCACGGACAGTGTGGATGACGTTTATGTTTTCTAACGTACAGTCATTGTTCTGAGAAGACCTCTAGCGATCTTTGCGTCAATAACGTGTGTAGGACCCACGTGATCAGATCACTGACTCAACCCTACGTCTCATAGACCCTGTAAGCCGTCGTATGCGTTGCTGTGGCAGGTTGTTCCATTCCCGATGTAATGCACGTTCCAATTCATCCAGATTGGCTATTGGAGGGACCATCTTCGCAATTTGTCGTCCCAACATGTCCCAAACGTGCTCGAGGGGGTTCAACCTGCCACAGCAACGCATACGACGGCTTACAGGGTCTATGAGACGTAGGGTTGAGTCAGTGATCCGATCACGTGGGTCCTACACACGTTATTGACGCAAAGATCGCTAGAGGTCTTCTCAGAACAATGACTGTACGTTAGAAAACATAAACGTCATCCACACTGTCCGTGATGGACCTATAGCTCCATACTTAAATTGAGGTGAAAATATGCCTAAAATTCCCAAAAAATTTCACCTTAAATTATTCAGAATAAAATATTGAAAACGGCATGATTGTTATGTTTTTATGTGACCATAATATCACTTCTCCAGAAAATATAGCAATATCATGGGTATATTACACTGTTTTGACGACAACAAACTTGTAATGTGCGAGGTTGTAAAAAAACGGGGGGGGGTGCTTAACTTAATTCTTTGTGTATATATATAGTACGGGCATGCCCTAGTATAGATAAATGACTGTAACCGAGTTGCCGTTTTGTCATGGTTTAAACCAATCATAATTCAAACAATTATTTTGCACAAATGTATTTGTAATATACGTGATATCACATTTTATTAAACAATTGAAGTTGGGAAAAAAAAAATTCCCCCAAAAATTCCCCCAAAAAATAAAATAATAATTGGAAAATTTTTCAAAAAAAATACCCTTAGGACATACTGACGGGAGAGATATGTACATACCAGAAGTTTGGTACGATTTCACAAAAGTTTGAGAAAGTAGTTCAGTGACAAGTAATTCAGTAACAACACAGGACAGGACAGACGCTGCACAGATATATATATATATATATATATATATATATATATATATATATATATATATATATATATATATATATGTACATTATATATACTAGGGCATGCCCGTACTATATATATATCTAAAATTATATCCCCCCCCCCCCCTCTATTTACATGAAATGGTTTGGTCCAAAGCGAACGGCTTGCGAGTACGGTGACAATCCCCCCCCCCTCTATTTACATGAAATGGTTTGGTCCAAAGCGAACGGCTTGCGAGTACGGTGACAATCCCCCCCCCCTCTATTTACATGAAATGGTTTGGTCCAAAGCGAACGGCTTGCGGAGTTTGGTAAAGAAATCGCCATAACGTGCACAAACGTGCAGGAAAGCGAAAGAATCGCAAATTAGTTTTAATTAGTTTTAAAACATAGTTTAACGCCAACATAGCGGCAACATAGTTTGCCAACGTGAAATAAATGAATACGCTCTCAAATGTGCCGTCCGAGGCAGAGTCTGTTCGGCACGTTCGGCACACGTGATAGCTCGCTGCTCTCTGATTGGTTGAATCGTTTTTTGGACATAGCTCGGTAACTACTTGTCCGATTAATATGAAACCTTGAAAAGGCACATCCTCGGGTCCCCAGCAATATACCTGGCAAGTTTCAAGTATATCGAACCCGTGGTTGTCGAGAAACAGCGGTCACAGACATACAGACATACATACATACATACATACATACACACAGAGATTACTGGAATTATAGATAGATAAAACATATGAACACTGCAAGGACTCTGGGGTGAATTACCGGGGATAGAAAAGATCAAGGTTTTCGATGGGGGAAGATAAGAGATGGTGGTGAACAGCTGTTTTAAAGACCTGGAGGGAGGAGTGGGATTGAAGGGAGTGGGGGAGTTTGTTCCAGAGGCGGGAGAAAAGGGGAATGAAAGAGTGAAGGTGAGCAGAGAGTCTAGACTTTGGCAGTTTAACCATAAGAGGGTTGCAGGCAGATCTTGTGCGAACTGAAGGAATATTGGGGGGACAGAGCACAGAGAGAGCTGGGGGAGCAAGGCCGGAGAGGAGTCGGTAGAAGACAGAAAGACCACCAACTCGCGTTGTCCTTCTCGAAGAGTATGGGTGAGCAATCACTGGCACTGTGGTCAAATTCCAAATTCCTGCCCTAAATACTTAAGTCGAGCATCAGGTCTGGCCTGTTATTACATGAAAGACTTGTACGAAAAGCTTTCAAAGCCAAAAATATGGCAATAATTAGGGCCATTGAAGAAAAATATATTATTACAGTATTATTATTATTATCAGGTACCACCAGAAATTCCGCATAATGTTAAATGTGTCTTCAAGTCCTCATCCCCTCCCCCCCACCTTCAAATCCGTAGTCTTCAAATCTCTTCCCCACTCCAAATCCTCAACCCCCCCCCCCCCACCCCTCCAAATCCGTAGTCTTCAAATCTCTTCAGTCCTCAACCCACCCCCCCTCCAAATCCATAGTCTTCAAATCTCTTCAGTCCTCACCCCCCCCCCCTCCCCTCCAAATTCATAGTCTTTAAACCTCCTCCCCACCCCAAGTGCTCAACCCTCCCTCCACTCAAAGCCTGAAACTCCCGACCCCAACTCCCTGTCCTCCCCTCCGCCTTTTCCCATTATTCAAAGCAAAACAGTTTTCATTATAAATAAATAAAAAACCTACCTCATTATACATGTTATTTTTTTCATTTCATTAAAAAGGTGAAATATTAATTCTTCCCCTCTCCTATCCACCTTATTATTATGCAATTACCAACTTCACTTTCGCTTACCTCCTCATAACCTGCTTTCCCACTTTCCCAACTTCTCCTTTTGCTCCATTCACAATCTTTGTACCAGTGGCATGTCTCACAAGAACAATTAGGCAAATAACATCCAGGTCCCCATTCACAATCTCGTGAGATACCCTGCGGAAATCCAATGGAATTGCCACTATCAAGTGATTGTGAGTAGCCTTATTGATCCTAAATTTATTATCTTCTTCGTGATGTGCATATGTATCAATTTATATATACTAGGGCATGCCCGTACGTGGGTGCCCGTTCCTTGCCAAAAAAAAAAAAAAACGCTACCCGTACGCTCTACCCCGCCCGTACGCCCATAAACAAAAAAAACAACGCTCTTCGCTTCCGCCCTTCGCTCTGACTGAATTGGGAGAAATAATGCGCATAAGAAATCGAGAAATTATTATTTTCTCCGGAAGAAATCGAATTACGAACCGTAATGGCGCACGCGCTCGGCTCGGCTCGCTCTCACATCGGCCACGCCTACGCAACAACGCGTTCTGTGATTGGCTGCCGGAAGTGCAGTCTTCACTGTCCGGAAGGTCGCAAATCGCAGTTACGATGAATCGCAAATTAGTTTTAATTAGTTTTAAAACATAGTTTAACGGCAACATAGTTTTCCAACGTGAAATAAATGAATACGCTCTCAAATGTGCCGTCCGAGGCAGAGTCTGTTCGCCACGTTCGGCACACGTGATAGCTCGCTGCTCTCTGATTGGTTGAATCGTTTTTTGGACATAGCTCGGTAACTACTTCTCCGATTAATATGAAACCTTGAAAAGGCACATCCTCGGGTCCCCAGCAATATACCTGGCAAGTTTCAAGTATATCGGACCCGTGGTTGTCGAGAAACAGCGGTCACAGACATACAGACATACAAACATACAAACATACACACAGAGATTACTGGAATTATAGATAGATATAATGTTCTTAAACATTTTTTTAAATAAAATGTTTTTCTATTTTGTTTTAAAATATATTTTATATGATTAGTTAGTTTTTTTATGATTTTTTTTCTGAAGTGGCAGAGGTAAAAATGAAAAAAGCATACAGGGATGGAATCCCCTCCCCTCCCCCCCAAAAAAAATCCAAACAAGGTGGGAAGAAATGTTGAGATGGAGAAATGTCAAAATATATCGTGATGGCAAATCCATAAAAGGATTGTGGTGTTGTGTTGTGTTGTTATTCCTACCTTTTCATTTCCTACTTGTCATTCCTTTCTCACTTGTTTTGGTTCCTCTTTGGGGATTCCACTCACCACGTTTTTCATTCCTATAAAATGCCTTTTCTGACTTGTTTGACTCTATTTTTCCCAAACTGGATGCCGATATGAAGTCATCATCTCGTAACTTATTTGTGGGTGAATTTACATGGGGACCCCCTGACCTGCACACCACTCAGCGATATATCTCATACATGTCCCTTCCCTAGTTCCCTTAGTATCCCACCCAATATTCCCATCCCTTCTGTCTCCACTCAGACATTCTGCTACCCTGTTGTCCTTCACTTTTGCAGTTATCTATTTATTTTGTACGCCAACATGGCAGAATTTTTCTTTACCCTCTCTCCTTTCTATGCTCCTTCCCTTCTATTCTATCCCCATACTCCAATATCCTCCCAATCTTCCTCCACTCATCTCCCTCCTTTCCTCCTCTTACCATCATACATTCCCTTATTTTCCTCAATTAACTCCCTATCTATATGTACACAATAAAAAGATACCTCCATTCCTATCTCCATTGGATAGATACCTCCATTGATTCCGACTTCCGGTCCCTCGAGCGACGAGGCTTGCTTCGATCTCTCCACGGCATCAAAGTTTGAGTGTTTTCCCGTTCGTATCTTTGTCAAATTTCCGCTGGGTATTTTGTTGTGTATGTGTTATTGTGTGTTTCTATTTGGTTTTGGTTTTGTAGTTGTTGCAAATTTGTGTGTAATTAGTCGTTTTTTTTGTTCGCGCCTCGTGCGTGGCCTGGTCTCTCCGGGCTCCCAACCCCCCCCCCCCCCCCCGTCAGTGTTTTGTGAATATGGGTTCTTACCTTCATAGTATTTGCTTGTTTCTTTGATTTTCTTTTCTCCCCCCTACCTCTCACGAACATCTTACCCTTTGTCCAGCGTTTTGAAAACAGAACAAACAAAAAACAAACAAAAACAAAATTCGATATTAATTATTTCTCTCCTCCCGGACACGTGCTTGTTCGCTCTCCTCCTCGTCTCGACTTGTGCCCCGCCCCCTATATCTCGTTTTTCTTCCACCTCTGCTCCTGCTTTCTCAAATCCACGTTCTCACTTAGACTTTTCCCAGATTGTTTTTCATGGTTTTGTTTAAATATTATTTAAATATGTTTAAACCACAGCCGTGATGCTGAAGCCGCCCCCCCCCCCCCCCCCCCAGAATTTCCATGTTTTAAACGTTTCCCAGTGTATACCCTCGATTAGAATAGGTACACCATATCCCTGCGTGTCGTAAGAGACGACTAAGAGGGTTGGCGTCAGGAAGGGCATCCGGCCATAAAGACATTGCCTCAAAAAGAGAACCATGACAATTACAACTACATATGGGCAGGGTACAGCCCGAAGTGGGGATCGGTTTCTGAGGTTTGGGACATGGAATGTAGGGACAATGACAGGGAGATCAGGAGAAGTGGTGGAAGTATTGATCAGAAGAAGAGTGGACATATGTTGTGTGCAAGAGACGAGATGGAAGGGAAGTGGTGTGAGAATGGTGAAGGGTAGGCAGGGACAGAAATACAAGTTTATGTGGCAAGGGTGCCTGGAGGGTGTGAATGGTGTTGGTGTCATGTTTTCTGAGGAGTTTGTAGACAGTGTGGTGAGTGTGACGAGAGTGAGTGATAGGTTGATGATGGTGAAAATGATGATTGGAAAGCTCTTGGTGAACGTCATCTCGGGATATGCTCCGCAGGTTGGTCAAAGCGATGAAGAGAAGGACAAGTTCTGGTGTGCGATAGAGAAGCTGATGGAAAACGTGAAAGATGAGGAAGTTGTTGTGGTAGGAGGAGACCTAAATGGACATGTGGGAAGGAGTATGGATGGTTTTGAGGGAGTTCATGGGGGTTACGGATATGGTGTGAGAAATGGAGAAGGTGAAAGGATTTTGGAGTTTGCTGATGGAGCTGATTTGTTGATTTGTAATACTCAGTTCCAGAAAGAGGATAATAAGCTTGTTACATACACGACAGGTGGGTCGACGACAACCGTTGACTACCTGATGGTGCATAGGTGAGATAGGGGGCACCTCCGGGACACAAAGTTGATCCCGGGTGAGGAGGCTGTTTCATAGCACCACTTGGTTGTCTGCGACATAAGGGTGAAAGGTGCGAGGAGAGCTCGGTGGGTGAAGTACCAACCGAGAATGAAGGTGTGGAGGTTGAAAGAGGTGACAGTAAGGGAGGCATTAAAAGAGAGGCTAAGTAGGGTCGAGGATGATGTGGTTGAGCTTGAAAGTGGTTGGATGTCAATGAAAGCTAGTCTGTTGGGAGCCGTTGGTGAGGTATGTGGATGGACAAAAGGACCACCGAGGCACTCGGAAACATGGTGGTGGGATGATGAAGTTGGAAAGAGGATTGACGAGAAGAGGAAGAAGTTCAAGGAGTGGCAGAAGGCGAAGGGTACGGGAGCAGAAACAGCAGAGCATGAAAGTTATAAGGCAGCCAGGAAGGCTGCAAAGAAAGAGGTAGCAAAGGCGCAGGAGGCATGTAGGAAAATGTTTGGAGACCGCTTGGATTCGGAAGAGGGTCAGAGAGCGGTATTCAGGATTGCAAAGCAGATAGCCAAAGAGGTGTGATGTGATGGGGGTGAGTTGCTTGAAGGAAGAAGTGGGACAAATCGTTGTCGACCCAGATGGAATTAAAGGAAGATGGAAAAGATATATGGAAATTCTGATGAATACAGAGAATGAATGGGATGGCAACATAGAGAGTAACCCAGTTTTAGGACCGGCAGAGAAGATAACTGAGAAGGAAGTTGAGGAAGCGATAAAAGCAATGAAGGGTAGAAAAGCGGGAGGGCCGACGGGAGTTGTGGGAGATATGTTGAAGGCAGCAGGAAGTTGGGGTGTGAAGAGAATGACAGAGATCTGTAATCTGGTGGTGAAAGAAGGCCGCATTCCAGTGGATTGGGAACTGAGTACCCTCGTCCCTCTATACAAGGGGAAAGGTGACCCTCTGGAGTGTGGCTCATACCGAGCGATAAAGTTATTGGAGCATGGAATGAAGGTATTGGAAAGGGTGTTGGAGAGGAGGATAAGGAAGAAAGTGAAGATCGACAAAATGCAGTTTGGATTTATGCCAGGAAGAGGAACGACAGACGCGCTTTTCATTGTGAGGCAGTTGCAGGAGAAGTACACGGAGAAGAGGAAGAAGTTGTTTCTTGGGTTTGTTGATCTGGAGAAAGCATTCGATAGGGTTCCACGCAAAGTATTGACATGGGCATTGAGGAAGTTAGGAGTGGAGGAATGGTTTATCAGAGTAGTGATGGCAATGTACAAAAGAGCGCGCACAGCTGTGAGGACGAAGGACGGGAACAGTGGTGAGTTTGAGGTGAAGGTGGGAGTGCATCAGGGGTCGGTACTAAGTCCACTACTATTTGTAGCTGTGATGGAGGTGCTGGCTCAGAACGTAAAGGAGGGTTTACCGTGGGAGTTGTTGTATGCAGATGAGCTGGTGTTGATTGCGGAAAGTATGGATTGACTGAAGGAAAAGATGAACAAGTGGAAGGAATGTATGGAGACAAAAGGTCTGAAGGTGAATATTGGAAAGACGAAGGTGATGGCAAGTGGTAAAGCATGTGGTGAGGTGGAAATAACTGGGAAGTGGCCCTGTGCTGTGTGTAGGAAGGGTGTCGGCGTGAACTCCATTCAATGTACAATGTGCGCTGAGTGGGTTCATCAAAAATGTAGTGGGCTGAGAGAGTCATTAACCAGTGTGGCAGCTACATTCAAATGTAAGGTGTGCACAGAGGGATCTGCAGATGGAGGAAATGTTGAGTTGGATCTTGGAGACAGCGTGAAGCTGGAAGGTGTGAAAACATTTTGCTACCTCGGAGACATGCTGAATGGAGAAGGTGGATCAGACTCGGCAACGGTTGCTAGAGTGAGATGTGCATGGAAGAACTTTCGGGAACTGAGTGGCGTGCTGATGATGAGGGTAGTGTCGTTGAAGCTGAAGGGAAAGGTGTGTGCTGCATGTGTGAGAAGTGTTATGATTTATGGGAGCGAGACATGGGTAATGAACGTAGAGCTGCAACGAAGGTTGGAAAGGGTGGAAATGCGAATGGTTCGACGGATGTGCGGAGTATCGTTGAGAGAGAGGAAGACAAATGATGAATGGGAATAGAGCCTGTGATTGATGTTGTGAAGAGGAACAGGTTGAGATGGTTTGGTCATGTCAACACATTTGGTCATGGTCATGTTGAGGAAGGATGAAAGTGACTGGTTGAGAAGAGTGATGGAAATGAATGTAGAAAGAAGTAGAGGATGGGAAGACCGAGAAAGACTTGGCTAAAGATGGTGGAAGAAGAAATGCGGGCAAGGGGGTTAACAAGGAGAGATGCAGAAAATAGGGCAAAATGGAGAAGATTGGCATGGGGACCGCAAGGCTAACCCCCGCTCTGGTCGGGAAAATGGCCTTTTTAAATGCATGTTGTGTTGTTGTTTGTATTCCTATCCTCTTCATTTCTATTCCTTTTCTCAATGTTGGCATCTCCAATTTCTTTCCTCCCTACTCTCTCTACCCTGTGTAAGTGTAATAAATAGATACCTTATAAAGGGGTTACATTATCACATCTATTTCCCTAAGGAGGAGGTACTGCACGACTTGCGTGAAAAATAGTACACATACATTTTTTAAATCTTTGGGCTAATGCTCTTGCTCGGGCTGATACACACACACACACACACACACACACACACACACACACACACACACACACACACACACACATACTGATGAAACAAACACTTAACGCAGCCACTGGGCTTGGGGGAAGTGCCGTCACGACCAGAACTTCCCAGGATACTCCTGGTACCAGTGATGTCATAACAATCACGCTCCTTTTCTCACTGTACTCAGCGGGGCAATTCCTCAAGAGGAATTTCCTCCTCCCTACGGATGCCAACTCATGGGGATTGTCTGTGCTCCACCTTTTCAAGCATGGAAGTAGCACGTATCATTTTTGTAGTCTTTGGTATGACTTGAACCAGTCCATACCGATGGGTGTTTTTTTTAGAAGACACCATCTCCGTACTGGATGGCTGTTGACTCCCTGCGGGAGCTCATCTGCCCTTTGCCAGGTGTTGTTACTGGTCCTGGCAGGGTGTCACAGTCACCCTCCCAGCTAAAAAAAAGCCAGTGAGGGGTGTCGGTTTAGTCACCAACAACCCGACTATGCGGTAAGTAGCAATGGGTTACATGTTATCATTGGCAGTCCCAAATGATGTGCATGTACAGTCACATGAAAAAGTAAGTACACCCCATGTAAAGTTTTGACTTTTTCAACATATTTCAACATACAGCTATTTGATCTTCATTTCAACAATATTGATAGATAAAGGTGATATAATATAACAAATATCATGAAACATTTACATTTTGTAGTCCATTGTATAATTTAAATAAACATAAAGGCAAATTTCGCATGTGGAAAAAGTAAGTACACCCTTGGCTCCATTAGGTGGTATTGCCCCCTTTTGGCAGAAACAACCTCAAGTAGGCGTTTCTTATAACTGTCTACCAGTCTCTGACATCGACTGGGAGAAATTTTTGCCTACTCCTCCATGCAGAATTCTTTCAGCTGTGTGATGTCTGAGGGGTTTCTTGCATGCACAGCTCGTTTCAAATCCCGCCACAACATCTCGATGGGATTTAGATCCGGGCTTTGACTGGGCCATTCCAGGACCCTCCATTTCTTTCTTTTCAGCCATTCCTTGGTGGATTTACTGGTATGTTTAGGGTCATTGTCATGTTGCAAGGTCCACCTTCGGTTGAGCTTCAACTTTCCGACGGATGGCCTTACATTATCCTCAAGCACCCTCTGGTACAATGAAGAATTCATTGTGGATTCTATGATGGTGATCTGCCCAGGCCCTGATGCAGCAGAGCTGCTCCAAACCATAATATTTCCACCACCGTGCTTTACAGTTGGTATCAGGTTATTGTGGTCAAATGCTGTCTTTGGTTTTCGCCAAACATGTCTTCTGGTACTGTCGCCAAATAGCTCTACCTTTGACTCATCTGTCCAGAGCACATTGTTCCAGAAGTGCTGGGCTTTGCCTCGGTGTTCATTGACAAACTTTAGTCTTGCCCTGATGTTCTTTCTGGACAGCAAAGGTTTCCTCCTGGCACACCTCCCATGTAGATCAAATTTGTGCAGCCTCTTTCTAATGGTAGACTCGTGCACTTTGACATCAACAGTGGCAAGAGCTACCTGTGGGTCCCGTGATGACATTCTGGGGTTCTTATTCAGCATCTTGCGGTCTGCTCTCGGGCTGAACTTGCTGGGGCGGCGTGGCCTGAACAAGTTGGCAGTTGTTTGGAATCTTGTGTACTTGTAGATGATCTTCCGGACAGTCGAATGATTGATTTCAAATTGTTTGGAGATCTTTTTAAATCCCTTCCCAGACTCGTAGGCATCTATAACCTTCTTTCTGAAATCCTCAGAGAGCTCTTTTGATCTTGGCATGGTGACGCCGCACAATTCAAACACAAGATCAAACCAAACGAAATGTCTGAGGTTTAAATAAGACAGTTCCTCCAAGATCCTCTCTGACGATGTTCTAATCATTTGCACCTGGGCTGGTGCACCTGATTCTAATTTTAGGTATTTGAAGTAGTGATAAATGTAGGGGTGTACTTACTTTTTACACATGCGAAATTTGCATTTATGTTTATTTAAATTATACAATGGACTA
The DNA here is from genome assembly GCF_964187855.1 of Myxine glutinosa. Classification (NCBI taxonomy): domain Eukaryota; kingdom Metazoa; phylum Chordata; class Myxini; order Myxiniformes; family Myxinidae; genus Myxine; species Myxine glutinosa. The sequence continues at coordinate 53,235,163 of NC_136271.1, read as the reverse complement.
CAAAATATAAATGTTTCATGAAATTTGTTATATTATATCACCTTTATCTATCAATATTGTTGAAATGAAGATCAAATAGCTGCATGTTGAAATATGTTGAAAAAGTCAAAACTTTACATGGGGTGTACTTACTTTTTCACGTGACTGTGTATATATATATATATATATATATATATATATATATATATATATATATATATATATATATATATATATATATATATATACATATATATATATACTAGCTGAGGTACCCGGCTCCGCCCGGGCTGAATAAGAATAAGACAAATATATGATGAAAAGAACATGTATATTTTAGAGCAATATCACAGTACATTTCCTGCCTGACGTTTTGTCAATTTTCAATTTCTCAAAACCTCTGGGTATACAACATTTCTGGTTTTCTTACTTGGTGCCAAGACATAAAGATTGCTTGGTTTTCCAACCCTCGAGCAGCCCACGTACAGCTGGCCATGGGCAAACACTTGTTCTGTGAAGTTCAGGCCTACAACCTTCATTGATTGCCCCTGCGCCTTGTTGATGGACATAGCAAAACATAGCCTGATGGGAAACTGAAGCCTCTTGAAGGAGAATGGAAGGTCAGGTGGAATAAGTTGTATCCTTGGAATTAATACTTTATCTCCTCTGTATTGTCCTGAGAGGATGGTTGCCTCTAGGACATGCGGCATCATTTGCTGGATTGTCAATCGTGTTCCATTACACAGCTTTGGTGGATCAAGATTCCTTAGAAGCATGATTGGTGCTCCCACCTTGAGAATCAACCTGTGTGTTGGGAGTCCTTGAGGCTGAAGACTGTTGAGAAACTCAGTTGGGAAGTTTACTGCCTGATCTTCATCTGTCACTTTGTCAAGAGAATCATAATTTATTTCATGACCGGGAAGTTGGTGGAGGAGCAAATTGTTGATCTCTTGAACAGCATTGTTCTTGGGGGCCAAAATGGCTCTTTCGGCAAGCCATGATGAGTCTTGGAACTGGGTCTCCATATTGGGAAAGACTTTTTTGATCAAGTCATCTTTTGTTTCAACAAACTGTCCAAATGGTGGAGTTATTTGTTCTGTTGCATCTTGAGGGTATAGGCCATTGCCAACTTTCAAAAGCTGGCTTGAGAACTCCTCTGCAGTGTTGTCACCAAGAAGGTGGACTCTCATGTTGGTATTCAGGGTAAGTCTTTGCACATGTGGCCAGAGGAGATAAGAAGACTTGATACAGGCCTTGACTTGATCTGCTCTTGTGCCCCGTTGGATGACTGGTAGAGTCTGACGAAAGTCTCCAGCCAGAACAGTTGTCACACCACCCATGATTTTCTTGTTGTTGCGAATATCTTGGAGTGTTCTGTTCACTGCTTAGAATGCCTGCTTGTGGTTCATAGTAGCCTCATCCCAGATGATGATTTTGCACTGTTGAAGGATCTTGGCGTTTGCTGAATTCTTGCTAATGTTGCAGGTTGGGGTGTCTTGCTTGGTCAAATCCAAAGGCAGTTTGAAAGTTGAGTGTGCAGTCCTTCCTCCTTCAAGAAGTGTCGCTGCAATTCCACTTGAGGCCACAGCCAGAGCAATTTCCGACTTTTGACGAACCTTGGCCAGGATGATATTAATGAGGAATGTTTTTCCTGTCCCGCCAGGAGCATCGAGGAAGAATATCTTGCCAGCATCATCAGCGCGGTCCGTGTCGTCGTGGTAGCGGACCGACTCTCTCTCTCTCTCTCTCTCTCTCTCCCCTCTCTCTCCCCTCTCTCTCTCCTCTCTCTCCCCTCTCTCTCCCCTCTCTCTCCCCCCTCTCTCCCCTCTCTCTCCCCTCTCTCTCCCCTCTCTCTCCCCTCTCTCTCCCCGCTCTCTCCCCTCCCTCTCCACCCTCTCGTCTCATCTGCCTCGTCTCCCGCTCATCTCTTTCTGCCTTGGTGGTCGACTCCTTCTCCCTTCCTGGCTCATCTGTTGAAGTAGTCCGTGGCGGCGCTTATATCACGCGCCTTGCAAATCAACTCGCGCGCGCTTCGCTCCGCCTGCCGGTGAACACGCCTCGGCCCTGACTGGTCGCGAGCGTTCACCGGCACCTCCGTTCGTGACACGTTGATGGGGCCACGCCTTCGTCAGGGTATTGATCAGTTTGAACTTTTACCTGATGTTCACTTGTCAAATGCACAATTACAAATGAGGCCCGGTTTTTTAAACCATTAAAATAAAAAGTAGCCTATAACCACCGGAATTTTATGCTGATTCCGAATCTGTGTCTAAAACGTTTCTCCGATGTGTAGTTCTTGAGTTATAAGCGGACATCCAGACAGACACACACACACACACTCCTCCTTTATTTATATAGATGTGTATATATATATGTATGTATGTATATATATATATATGCTGCTTCACAACAGCCCCCCTGCAACGTATATATATATATATATATATACTAGCTTGGTGAGGCGAGCGCAGCTCGCCTCACCAAGCGTCGATACTGAGGAACGGGCTTATTTTAGCTGAGGCTAATGACTGTACCTGAGTTGCTGTGTTGTCATGATTCTCACCAATCATAATACAAACAATTGCTTTGCACAAATGTAATTGTTGTGTTTGTGATATTACATTTTTATAGGCAATTTAGGTTGAAGATTTAGGTTGAATGTTTTTTTTTCAAGAAAGAACCCCTCAGCACATACATAGGGGAGGGGTATGTGCACACTGGAAGTTTGGGACGATTACACCTCACCACCACGTAATTCAAAACACCTCACCACCACGTCATTTAAAAAACACCTCACCACCAAGTAATTCAAAACACCTCACCACCACATAATTCAAAACACCTCATCACCAACTAATTCAAAACACCTCACCACCACCTAATTAAAAACACCTCACCACCACGTAATTATAAATACCTCACCACCACATAATTCAAAACACCTCATCACCAACTAATTCAAAACACCTCACCACCACCTAATTAAAAACACCTCACCACCACGTAATTATAAATACCTCACCACCATGTAATTCAAAACACCTCACCACCATGTGATTTAAAAACACCTCACCACCATGTGATATTAAAACACCTCACCACCACATCATTTAAAAACACCACATAATTCAAAATACCTCACCACCACGTGATTCAAAACCACCACGTGATTCAAAACCACCACGTGATTCAAAACCACCACAGCGTTATTAAAAACACTTCACAACCACGGAAACAAAAGTTTGAGGGAGTCGTTAAGTGACAACACAGACACTGCCCAGATGTGTCGATATATAGATAAATGACTGTAACCGAGTTGCCGTTTTGTCATGGTTTAAATTAAACCAATCATAATTCAAACAATTATTTTGCACAAATGTATTTGTAATATACGTGATATCACATTTTATAAACAATTGAAGTTGAAAAAAAAAACATTCCCAAAAGAATTCCCCAAAAAAAATTGCAATTTTTAAAAACAAATACCCTTAGGACATACCGACGGGAGAGATATGTGCATACCAGAAGTTTGGTACGATTTCACAAAAGTTTGAGAAAGTAGTTCAGTGACAACACAAGACAACATGACACAACACAACACAGGACAAGACAGACGCTGCACAAATATATATATATATATATATATATATATATATATATATATATATATATATATATATATATATATATATATATATATATATATATATATATATATATGTATATGTATATATATATATATATATATATATATATATATATATATATATATATATATATATATATATGTATGTATATATATATATATATATATATATATATATATATATATATATATATATATATATATATATATATATTAGGGTGGTCCTCAAATGTACACCAAAAAATAAAATTGGACTTTTTTCAGGTGCTTGTTGCTATAATTGTTCCTTATTGTGAATAAATGAAATGTGCCAAAGATGGTTTCTATACGACTTTATTTACTACTGTCACACATGGGTTGAAAATTACAATGTTTCAGTATCGACACACAAAATTGTTTTTAATAAACTAACACTCAGATGTAATCCCAAATCAGTAAGAATGTATGACAATCATCATAAACACAGAGTTAGAGTCCTCCAGACCATTGATTCCTCATTAATAAGTTCTGTGGTAAATTATTTCCTCCTTATCTTCTTTGCGTCGCGGAACTGATGGCGATGCCACTCAACAACTTGCAACAGGTACTGGCGCTGCTGTTCATCCTTTGTCAAGACTTGATTGTAGTCCTGTATTAATGCTACACCACGTTCTGCAAAGTCGTTGACAGTGGCGATACCGCGCAAGACTTGCTGTGATGACTGAAATGATGGGTCATCGGCCCACTCACCAGGGTCCTTTTCTCGGAAGTCAGTATTGACTTTGAATGCAGTGAAAATTCGCAGTGAGGCAGAAGTAACAAAATCTGCAACAGTCTTGGCAGCGATGGCTTCTTTTGCTGTAAGATCCACATGTACCCATGGTTGAGGATTCTCTTGGCATTCTTCTTTAAGAGCAGCTACTATCATTCGCTTGACATCAAGCTCAACACTATCGTCAAACAGAGCAAGTCCTGCCATTTCTTCGCTGAGGTACCACAAGTGATTGGAAAGCTTTTTGCTGGTGGCTTCGGCAATCACTGAATCAGGATAGAAAATGAGTGCTTTTAAGAGAGCTAGGTCTCCAGCGGGAGCACCAATGGCAGATGGAGCACTGAACCAGGCTTTGGTATACACTGCTCCAACAAATGCTGTAAAACGCTTTACGCCAGTGAGTTCCTTTGGGGTCAGTCGAAACTGATCACGGAACAAGTAGATCTTGATTCCATAAATCACACGGGCCATCCATCTTGCCCGATGCATGGCTCCTGGCTGCATGAACCTGAATCCTCTCGGAGGACGCTCACCAAACAGAATAATAGTCAACTCAAGAAGTTCACGGTAGTCATCTCGTAGTTGGCCCGATTCCAGTTTCTGGATGCAGAATGAAACGACATCTTCTTTGCAACTTAAAAATACACCTGAAACTACAGAGTCCAGGTCATCAGGCATCATTGGCTTAAACTTGCTTTGGTCAATGGAATTCCAGTTTGACTGGAAACGCTTGAAGACGGCTATCTCAGGTCCTTTTGATGGACCAATAAATGGTTTGAATGCTGCCATTGCTGCCTCTACCACTAGTTCCAGAATGTGATGCCGGCATGCAAAATGTAATAGTGGTCGTCCAAGCTTTTGCTGCAAAATAGTGCATGCACCAAGTGCTGAACCAGTGTTGCTGGCTGTCGTGTCAAAGCTCATACCTGCCACCATGTCTTGCAAATGCCATTCTTCGAGGCATTGCATAACAGCAGCAGCTGTTGCTAGTCCAGTTCCTGCTGGCAGCTTTGGCACACCCAGAAGCTTTCCAGTTCCTTGTGGGTCACTGACAATGACAGGAAGGCGATCAACTTTTTTAGTCCCATCGTCTGGAAGGAGCTTGCCATCCCAATGAACCACCAGACTTGTGTTTGGAGCATAGGATGCCTGGATGTCACCTGCAATTGTCTTCCGTTGGATCCGCCTGGATTTCCTGATCGATGTGCGGTTGATGGCCAACTCTGAAGGGTCGTGTCCCAGAGCAGAGGCTGTTGCTGACAAGATGTTAACAGCTGATCGATCGCTAACCTTGGTGCGGTCGAGAGCTGCTGTTAGGTCCGGTGTAACAATGCTACTTGCACGCTTTCGGCTCTGCCTCTTTGAAGCAGATAGAACAGCAGAGTCGTCATGATCACTGGCTTCAGCACTGCTGTCTGTTGATGTTGCTAGCTCAAGAGTCTCCTCTCGGGCTGCTTGCTTCTCTTTTTCATGCTGCTCTCTTTCAGTCAACACCTTGTCGCATTGATGTGTCCACTCCTCTTTTCCTGCTAGCACCTTGTCAACACCAACCATAAAGCCCCGTCGACCTGGCTCCCGTTGTGCCTTAAGGAATTCATGGTCCTCTGGTATTTTGATCAGATCAAGGACATCAACATGAGCAATGTCAAATAAGTCACGTAGACCGGTTTGAAACTGCTCTTCTTTCTTTATCTGAGGACAGATCGCCGGTTCTTTCCTTTCAGGATGGATCTGTATTGTTCTACTTTTCTCTCTAGTTTTGCAATGATATTCCGCTCATCTGGAGTGGGGATCCGTGCTTTCTCCCAGATGCATAATGTCTCACGAAAAACAGTTGTTGCGGCACTGCTTTTGTCCAATTTCTCAGCATGATGTAGCTTAATGTATCGCTGCAGAATCTCTTGCCAAGATGGGAGCCGAGTTTCTGGTAGTTTTCCAATATGGCAGCCTATCAACCACACATGGTTCTTTTTTCTAGTTGCTCTTCTTGAAGTACTTGCACTCGCCATCATAACTGAAACAAACCGAAATAATTTCTGTTTCGTGCTGATTAGCAGATTAGCAGGGGCTATGTGACAGTGGTAAAAGTTTTCAAAATGAAATGAAATTTTACCCAAGTTGTTCTCTCTACAGGTGTAATAAAAAAATGGAAAAGCACTTTAGAAAAGTTAATGTTTACATTTGAGGACCACCCTAATATATATATATATATATATATATATATATATATATATATATACGTGTATATATATATATATATATATATAAATATATATATATATATATATATATATATATAATATATATATATACTTATATATATATATACTGTATATATATATATACAGTATGTATATATATATTGTAACGAATTTGAGAAGTGTAACGGATTTGAGAAGTGTAACAATTTTGAGAAAGTGTAACGAATGTGAAAAGTATGGTTTTGTTGTGTGTAACTGACCCTCGTAATGTAAAGAATGGTCGCAGCTCGTCCTCTTAGTTAATTCCATAAACCTACACACAGGACACGATATATCCTTTTAAATAGTTAGTCCCTTATTCTCTGTGTAGGCTAAGGATGTGTTTCCCACTAGTTTGACTCTTCATTGCACCGAATTAAATAAGAGTAGGCCCTCTGATGCCCCATGGCAGCTTCCAAGTGCCAGGTTTGCCACTTTGCTGCAATTGCCTCTTTAGGCACTTTGCTGCATTTCCATCTGCCGTCCACTGTGCTGCATTTGACTCCATTACGCACGAGGTAACGCCGAAGAAGAAAGGCAGGTCTCCACCTCGTCATAGAGGGGAGGAGTAAGTCAGCCCTGCTCATCCAACCCAGAACGAGGGGTTTGGCTTGAGAGGGCGGAGAGAGAACGTTTGGGGAAGGTTCGAAAAGGGTGAAGGGCGGGGCCTATATAACCCGCCGCGGGACGCTCCCCAAGGAGATACGAGATGAGCTTTGACGGAGATGGGTCCAGGAGATGCGCTGGAGACGAGCAGGTGTGACCGAGCCGCCGTGAGACGTGCCGCGCTGCAGGAAAAGCGGACCGGGGCAACGCAAGGAGCGCACGAGGCAGCAGTACAGAGAAAGGAACTTCGCCCGCGCAGTCTGGGACCAAAGCTCGGCTTCTTGACGGCGGTGCCTTCTGGCCCGACCGTGCCCAGTACCCGCTGAACCTTCCTTGCCTCTAAAAGCCACCCATCTCCAAGCCATTCATTCCTGCCTGCATTTCCCCGTGTAAGTGTGATCGTCCGTCTGTCTTTAACGTTGTCCTGGGGTTTATTAATTAAGCTTGTATAGGTAAGCTAAAGATTTCACTGTGTGCCTGCTCCTTCCATTTTCTGTATATAACCAACTGCTCTCTTTGCTTTGGCTTGTGAAAATAATTAATAAAACCTGTTATTCCTCCGTACGTCTTCTTCTTCTTCCTCTTTACATTCGGTCGCTTTAGAGGTTTCCATATTGAATAGCTGTGGCGCGATACGGCCAACGTCTGGGTGAATCGGGTGAATCGGGAAAAACTGTTAGGTCGCGGGGCCTCCGCTCGGCAAACCAACATCCTTAACCGCAAACCGTAACAATATATATATATATATTGATATACCAGAGATAACGTCACCGCGTGGCAGGCGGTGCGTATCGCTCCCAGCAAGGTGCAGCAGCAGCTGTATGGGACACCTTGCTGGCGGTTCTCCACTGATGATATGAAGGTCGCATAGTGACTGATATAAAAAACGAAAGGGTCACAGAGTTACAAGTGTATGGAAAGCCTCACTGCGTTGCCCTGATGAAGCCCCAACAAGGGCGAAACCAGGTCGGTAACTGTGAGTTTTGCATGCACTTGTGACAGTATCTGTATTTATAATCCGTAATGATGCACTGCTAGATGGTTCCTCTGGAACTTTGCAGGCAAGGCGGACGTGCATGGTGATGACGTCATGTTGTCCGCTCATTAGGTTGGAGAACCAGATTACAGATACCATTATTAGTAACTCCCAACCGCAACCAGGTCGACTCCATATGATGAGTGGACACCAGAGATAACGTCACCGCGTGGCAGGCGGTGCGTATCGCTCCCAGCAAGGTGCAGCAGCAGCTGTATGGGACACCTTGCTGGCGGTTCTCCACTGATGATATGAAGGTCGCATAGTGACTGATATATATATATATATATATATTGTTGCAGATATGAGATTGGCATCCATACATATCCGCTTGTAAATATTCCCCTATTTCCTCAGTACTTCCCAACTATCCCCAATTCCCCATTCCCTGGTCCCATTTTCTGTAAACAACACTCTGTAGACCCGACCTTCCCCTATTTCCCCATTAAATGTCGCATCCAGGTCCACCGCATCTCACGTAGACAACTATAGGACATCTTGCTAGTTATTCTTAGTCTATGTCAGTTAAGGACTCGTTTCCATTAATTCTGACTCTTCGTTGCACCAGAATGTGATTGTATGGCACCGTTAGGAAGTTTAGGACCTCCCAATACCTCCCCGCAGCTTTTCCTCACGGTTCAGCAACAACAACAACAACAACAGCAACAACAACGGCGGCGGCGCGGGCAATGCGCGTCCTCACTCCGGCTTGGTTAGCCGCCATCGAACATGTGCTCGACGGGGTTACCACGTAGGGGCTCGCTGTCAGCTCCTCGTCAAGGGCGGAGCCCGGTAACCCCCCGCACCCAATAGAAGCGGCGGACCGATCCCATCTGGGGCGGGGCCAACGAGCCGAGGGCGTGTCACTCCCCGCTGAGCATGCGCAGGAAGAGGGAGGTGACGTCAGATGCGCCCTCAGCTTGGAGAGAGAAGACGCCACCTCCGAGCGCGGCAATACCTCCCCGCATCTCTGGACTGGACCGAGCTGTATCCTGTCCCTGAGCCAAGGTGCACCTTGTGCTATCGACTGCCTGTCCTTCCCTGCCATCAATCCCTGTGTAAGTCAGTCTTGTTCCGTTTGTCTGTGGTCTGTCGGGGATAAGATAAGACTGTGTCTAAGTGCCCATCTTTTCTGTGCTTTATCTCTTACCTTGTAATCTACCCCTTTTCTGCATCACCAATTATATCCTCCTCCGGAGGTCTTGAGAACTGTACCCCTTGTGTCGTTTCATTTATCCCAGCCGTTGTGTCCTTTCCTTCATTGATTTAGCATAGCGCAATTTGGTCAACGTCGGGTGGAATCGGGTAAACTGTGCGAACACGGCGGCCATTCCGCTCGGCCCATCATAACATCTTAATCAGCCGTGTCCGTAACAATATATATATATATATATATATATATATATATATATATATATATATATATATATATATATATATATATATATATATATATATATTGTTACGGACCGCGGATTGGATGTTGTTTGCCGAGCGAAGGCTCCGCGACCGAACAGTTGCTCCCCTTTTCTTCCCTTACACTCACCCGATTCACCCAGACGTTGGCCAAATCGCGCTATGCTAAATCAATGATGGAAAGGACACGACGACTGGGATAAATGAAACGACGCAAGGGGTACAGTTCTCAAGACCTCCGGAGGAGGGTATAATTACAGTGGTGGAGAAAAGGGGGTGGATTACAAGGCAGAGTGAGGTAAAGACACAGAAGAGATGGGCACTTAAATACAGTCTTATCTTAACCCAGACAGACCATGGACAAACGGACAAGGTAGACTTACACAGGGATTGATGGCAGGAATGGACAGGTAGGTCGATGGCACAAGGTGCACCTTGGCTCGGGGACAGGATAAAGCACGGTTCAAAGATGCAGGGAGGTCTCACAGCGCTCGGAGGTGGTCTTGCTTGCTCCAAGCTCAGCGCGCATCTGACGTCACCTCCCTCTCACTGCGCATGCTCAGCGGGGAGTGACACGCCCTTGGCTGGTTGGTTCTGCCCCACTGGGGCCGGTCCGCCGCTTCTATTGGGTGCGGGGGTTACCGGGCTCCGCCCTTGACGAGGAGCTGACAGGGAGACACGTTCCGCCCCTGTTGGGTAACCCCGTCGAGCACATGTCCGATGGCGGCTCGTTGGGAAGGCCTGGTGCCCTCCCACCACTCCTACCACCAAGCCGGAGTGAGGACGCGCACTCCCGGCGCTCGTTGTTGTTGTTGTTGTTGTTGTTGAAGAGAACTGTGAGGAAGAGCTGCGGGGAGGTATTGGGAGGTCCTAAACTTCCTAACGGTGCCATACAATCACATTCTGGTGCAACGAAGGGTCAGAATTAATGGAAACGAATCCTTAACTGACATAGACTAAGAATAACTAGCAAGATGTCCTATAGTTGTCTTACATGAGATGCGGTGAACCTGGATGCGACATTTAATGGGGGAAATAGGGGGAGGTCGGGTCTACAGAGTGTTGTTTACAGAAAATGGGACTAGGGAATGGGGGATTGGGGAGAGTTGGGAAGTATTGAGGAAATAGGGGAATATTTACAAGCGGATATGGATGGATGCAAATCCCATATCCGCAACAATATATATATACAGTATATATATATATATATATATATATATAACTGTGAGAAATAGTAGAAACTCCACAGTACGAGCAGGGCGTCTCATTTGCATTGAATAAATAATCGGGAGATTGAATAAGACGCGGACGTAGCTTCAGGGCTTCGATCTTTAATTCGACAAGCTTTCGACCAACAAAGGTCTTCTTATGAGTCTACAAAAACAGCAGGCATGTATATCAGTCAAGTGTGTATGGTGATGTGTGTGAGATGTGTGATGTGAGTAAAAAATTGCATACAGAAGGGAGAGCCACGCCAAAGTTCACTCACCGGCCCCAAGTTCAACGGAAGTGAAGCGCAGCTTACAGTTACGGTTTGCGTTACATTTCCGGTGCACGTGTATATACAAATATAGGGATACATACATACATAAACATACAAGCATATATTCATATGCCATTTATATTCATATAATATATTTATATATTTATATAAATGACATACAAAGGTAGAATGAATGCATGAATGAATGAATGAATGAATGAATGAATGGGTTACGGTTAACAATTTGATTGGGTTGATGTAGGAACATGCTTTAATCATCAAAATTTATGCCATGAGGGATTTTTGTCCGAAGTTTATGTATCCAAAAGGACTCACGTTTCAGAATCGTGGTGTGTGATCGATTTGTGATTGATTCAATGGCAGAGATCTGAATGTCATTTATAGAGTGATCCGGTTGATTGAAGTGTATCGTGTAAGGTAGAGATTTGCCCTGACTGGTGTGGAAGTTATTGATTTCTGACCGGGTGTTATTAAATCGTGTGTAGAGTGTATTCTCAGTTTTTCCAACATATTGTTTGTTGCACTTTTGGCAAGTGATTAGGTATATGACCCATGTAGATTTGCAGTTCATATAGGAGGTGATGGGGAATTTTTGTCCAGTGCTAGAACTACAAAATTTGTTTCCTTCTAGTAAATGCTTGTGAATAATACATTTTTTTGCTGTGCATTTATAGAAGCCAGGGATCCTAGTTTATTTGTTGTGGGGCTGTGGGTGCTTTGCTTTTACCAAGAGGTCCCTGAGTGTCCGACCACGTCGAAATGATGTCAGTGGAGGTTGAGGAAATGTGGTGCCGAGTGTTTCTGATTGATGGAGGAGAGGAAGGGCCTTATTCAGAATACTTGGCAATTGGGATGAGGTAGCAGAGTAGGTGGTTACCAGTGGGACACGGTTAGTTGCAGGTTTGGGTTTGTAAGTCAGAAGGTCTGCTCTCGGTATGCGTTTTGCTCGGGTTATTGCTTCTTTCACAGAGTGAGGGTCATAGTTTCTTGCAATGAAGTGTGTTTCTAATTGGCAGAGAGAAGTTTCTTCTGCCATTTTTGTTGAGCAAATGCGTCTTACTCTGAGTGCTTGACTGTATGGTATGCTTGCAATTGTATGTTTAGGATGAGATGAAGAAGGGAGAAGGTAAGAGTGAGTGTCTGTTGGTTTGGTGTATAGTTCTGTTTCGAGTCTGTTATTTTGAAGCGTGAGTGATGTGTCTAGAAAGTGAACTTCGGACTGTGAGCTGTCGAATGTGAACTTGATGGTCGGATGAATCAAATTTAATTCATTTTGGAATTGGGTGAGACTACGGGGGGATTTTGACCAGATGAACTGGATGTCATCAATATAACGTACCCAGGATTTTTCCAAGATTCCATGATGAGGTTGTGCATTGATCTTGGCCTCTATCATTCCCATGAAGATGTTAGCGTACGATGGTGCAACAGGGGTACCCATAGCGGTACCTTGAGTTTGAATGTAATGTCGTCCGTTGAATTGGAAATTATTCAGTTTGAGTGTCAGTTCTAATAGGCGCATAAGGTCTTGAGTAGGTGGTATTGGGACTTGTCGTGTATCGAGGGCTTTGCGGCATGCAGACAGGCCTTCTGAATGTGGAATATTAGTGTAGAGGGATGTAACATCTGCTGTGACCAAAATGGTTTGGGAGTTGAAAGGTGAGTATATTCTGTTCAATCCTTGGATGTGGGTCAGAAAACTGGTTGTGTCCTTGAGGTATGAGGAGAGCTTCAACACGAGAGGACGTAAATGACAGTCAACAAATTTTGATATTAGAACAGTTGGACATGTGCAGCCAGATATGATTGGTCTACCTGGATTGTTTACCTTGTGTACTTTAGGGAGAAAATAAAGGTTAGGGCAATGAGGATCTTTCGGAACCAAGCGAGATTTGATGGTTTTATCCACCTGAATAGAATCTACTACCTGTTTAACCTCTTCAAGATGTAGAAGGGTAGGGTCGGATGGGAGCCCTTTGTAAGTATCACTATGTAGTTGACGATTACCTTCTGCAACGTAATCGGCAGTCGACATAATGACAATGCCAGTACCTTTATCTGCTGGCTTTATGACTATCTTTTCATTGTTTTGGAGATTGTGAAGTGCTCGTCGCTCTGCCTTTGTAAGATTGTCCTTATGTCTGGAACAATTATATTTTTGTGCCACCTTTTCAATTTCATTGCTCACTTGTTCCATATAGACATGTAGATATGGATTGTCAACACGTGGTGTCCAGGTGCTTTTTGGTTTAGGTAAAGTGAGTTGTGGTGTATTCGTATCGGTGTATGTGATTGTATGCGTGGTTGTTGGTGTTGTTTGTTGTGGCGTTGATGGTGCTGGGTGTACTTTAGCAAAGTGTGCCTTTAATGTCATTCGCCTACAGAAATCTTTTAAATCTTCTTTCAATTGTAATTGGTCTATTTGTGGAGCGATTGGGCAAAATTTTAAACCCTTAGAGAGCAGGTTTATTTCCGCCTCACTGAGGGAATGATTGGAAAGATTGATGATCCCGAGTTTAGGTAGATCTACAAGTTTGGTTGCAGTAGAAGTTATATTGTTGTTGGTTTGACTATTTTCAACCTCAGCTGTGTTCATTTCCATGGAGGAACGGTTCTGAATGTAATGATGTCTGCGGTTTGTGTATTGTTTTTTACGATAATGTCGATTTTTGTGTTTATGCTGAAGTTGGTCAGAAGTGGTTTGAGAAGTGGTTGGAAGTGGTTGGAGTGGTTGGAGATGGAGTGGTTGAAGTGGTGGAGAGGTGGTTGGAAGTGGTTGTAGTGGTTGGTCAGAAGTGGTTGGAGAGAAGTGGTTGGGAGTGGTGGTTGGAGTTACCTGGTTATTGTTTGCAATGGGTGTATTCTCTTGAGATGGTTTTATATGCTTGCATAACATTTCATCACGTTTAAGTTTCCCTTCCTTAACTTTAACAATGTCGTGTTTAGCAGCCATTAGCTTATCATTGAATGAGCACATTATGTGGTGGTATTGTTCAGGATTCACATTCTTCCACATCTTCTCCTTCTTTTGGCTGATGTTCTCATTCAATTTGATTAATTTTATTTTTACTTGTGTTATTACAATCTCCAGTAGTTGTTGAGCAGTGTTCCATAGCAGTAGATTCCAACGCGCAGTGATGACGTCATCATTGGTTCGAGTTGCGAAGCAAGATCGTTTTTTAATGAGGAGACCTTTAGGTACGATCCCTCGTTGTTTATATTCGTTTAGGTAAGTGAAGTGTAGTTCATGTCTTTGTCTTTTTTGCATCAATCGTTGAAGTTCATTGATCGTGGTGGTCAGGTATACATCGTTGTTGTTGTTGTTGTTGTTAGCGCGGTCGCCATTTCGTGACATGTCTGCTGTGATGGTAATGTAGAAATCCTGAAGCCGTCCAACCCTACACGGATCCCAACAGGGCTGGGAGTTCTGTTGGAATTCTGAGTTTCTACAGTAATATATCTATCTATAATTCCAGTAATCTCTGTTTGTTTGTTTGTACGTTTGTACGTTTGTACGTTTGTACGTTTGTACGTTTGTTTGTCTGTGACCGCTGTTTCTCGACAACTACCGGTCCGATATACTTGAAACTTGCCAGGTATATTGCTGGGGACCCGAGGATGTGCCTTTTCAAGGTTTTAAATTAATCGGACAAGTACTTACCGAGCTATGGCGATTTAGCCGTTCGCCGTTCGCTTTGGCTTTGCGAATGGACCAAACCATTCATGTAAATAGAGGGGGGGGGGGGGGGGGGTGTTCTGTGGTCGTTCGCTTTGGCTTTGCGAATGGACCAAACCATTCATGTAAATAGAGGGGGGGGGTTCTGTGGTCGTTCGCTTTGGCTTTGCGAATGGACCAAACCATTCATGTAAATAGAGGGGGGGGGGTTCTATGGTCGTTGCGAATGGACCAAACCATTCATGTAAATAGAGGGAGGGGGGTTCTGTGGTCGTTACTGCCACGTGGTTTCAAAGTTTTTTTTTGTTGTTGTTTGCACGCATGTTTTTTTGCACCCACGTACGGGCACGCCCTAGGATGTTTACACACACACACCCCTACACAAATTTTTTTTTTTTTTTTTTTTTTGGCAAGGAACGGGCACCCACGTACGGGCACGTCCTAGCTTATATATAGTACGGGCATGCCCTAGTATATATAACTGTGAGAAATAGTAGAAACTCCACAGTACGAGCAGGGCGTCTCATTTGCATTGAATAAATAATCGGGAGATTGAATAAGACGCGGACGTAGCTTCAGGGCTTCGATCTTTAATTCGACAAGCTTTCGACCAACAAAGGTCTTCTTCTGAGTCTACAAAAACAGCAGGCATGTATATCAGTCAAGTGTGTATGGTGATGTGTGTGAGATGTGTGATGTGAGTAAAAAATTGCATACAGAAGGGAGAGCCACGCCAAAGTTCACTCACCGGCCCCAAGTTCAACGGAAGTGAAGCGCAGCTTACAGTTACGGTTTGCGTTACATTTCCGGTGCACGTGTATATACAAATATAGGGATACATACATACATAAACATACAAGCATATATTCATATGCCATTTATATTCATATAATATATTTATATATCTATCTATAATTCCAGTAATCTCTGTACGTTTGTACGTCTGTACGTTTGTTTGTCTGTGACCGCTGTTTCTCGACAACCACGGGTCCGATATACTTTTAACTTGCCAGGTATATTGCTGGGGACCCGAGGATGTGCCTTTTCAAGGTTTCATATTAATCGGACAATTACTTACCGAGCTATGTCCAAAAAACGATTCAACCAATCAGAGAGCAGCGAACGATCGCGTGTGCCGAACGTGGAGGACACACTCTGCCTCGGATGGCACATTTGAGAGCGTATTCATTTATTTCACGTTTGCAAACTATGTTGGCGTTAAACTATGTTTTAAAACTAATAAAACCGAATTTGCGATTCATTCGCTTTCCTGCGCGTTTGTGCACGCGATGGCGATTTCTTTACCAAACTCCGGAAGCCGTTCGCTTTGGACCAAACCATTGCATGTAAATAGAGGGGGGGGATTGTCACCGTACTCGCAAGCCGTTCGCTTTGGACCAAACCATTTCATGTAAATAGAGGGGGGGGATATAATTTTAGATATAGATATAGTACGGGCAATGCCCTAGTTTATATAAATGACATACAAAGGTAGAATGAATGAATGGGTGAATGAATGAATGAATGGGTTACGGTTAACAATTTGATTGGGTTGATGTAGGAACATGCTTTAATCATCAAAATTTATGCCATGAGGGATTTTTGTCCGAAGTTTATGTATCCAAAAGGACTCACGTTTCAGAATCGTGGTGTGTGATCGATTTGTGATTGATTCAATGGCAGAGATCTGAATGTCATTTATAGAGTGATCCGGTTGATTGAAGTGTATCGTGTAAGGTAGAGATTTGCCCTGACTGGTGTGGAAGTTATTGATTTCTGACCGGGTGTTATTAAATCGTGTGTAGAGTGTATTCTCAGTTTTTCCAACATATTGTTTGTTGCACTTTTGGCAAGTGATTAGGTATATGACCCATGTAGATTTGCAGTTCATATAGGAGGTGATGGGGAATTTTTGTCCAGTGCTAGAACTACAAAATTTGTTTCCTTCTAGTAAATGCTTGTGAATAATACATTTTTTTGCTGTGCATTTATAGAAGCCAGGGATCCTAGTTTATTTGTTGTGGGGCTGTGGGTGCTTTGCTTTTACCAAGAGGTCCCTGAGTGTCCGACCACGTCGAAATGATGTCAGTGGAGGTTGAGGAAATGTGGTGCCGAGTGTTTCTGATTGATGGAGGAGAGGAAGGGCCTTATTCAGAATACTTGGCAATTGGGATGAGGTAGCAGAGTAGGTGGTTACCAGTGGGACACGGTTAGTTGCAGGTTTGGGTTTGTAAGTCAGAAGGTCTGCTCTCGGTATGCGTTTTGCTCGGGTTATTGCTTCTTTCACAGAGTGAGGGTCATAGTTTCTTGCAATGAAGTGTGTTTCTAATTGGCAGAGAGAAGTTTCTTCTGCCATTTTTGTTGAGCAAATGCGTCTTACTCTGAGTGCTTGACTGTATGGTATGCTTGCAATTGTATGTTTAGGATGAGATGAAGAAGGGAGAAGGTAAGAGTGAGTGTCTGTTGGTTTGGTGTATAGTTCTGTTTCGAGTCTGTTATTTTGAAGCGTGAGTGATGTGTCTAGAAAGTGAACTTCGGACTGTGAGCTGTCGAATGTGAACTTGATGGTCGGATGAATCAAATTTAATTCATTTTGGAATTGGGTGAGACTACGGGGGGATTTTGACCAGATGAACTGGATGTCATCAATATAACGTACCCAGGATTTTTCCAAGATTCCATGATGAGGTTGTGCATTGATCTTGGCCTCTATCATTCCCATGAAGATGTTAGCGTACGATGGTGCAACAGGGGTACCCATAGCGGTACCTTGAGTTTGAATGTAATGTTGTCCGTTGAATTGGAAATTATTCAGTTTGAGTGTCAGTTCTAATAGGCGCATAAGGTCTTGAGTAGGTGGTATTGGGACTTGTCGTGTATCGAGGGCTTTGCGGCATGCAGACAGGCCTTCTGAATGTGGAATATTAGTGTAGAGGGATGTAACATCTGCTGTGACCAAAATGGTTTGGGAGTTGAAAGGTGAGTATATTCTGTTCAATCCTTGGATGTGGGTCAGAAAACTGGTTGTGTCCTTGAGGTATGAGGAGAGCTTCAACACGAGAGGACGTAAATGACAGTCAACAAATTTTGATATTAGAACAGTTGGACATGTGCAGCCAGATATGATTGGTCTACCTGGATTGTTTACCTTGTGTACTTTAGGGAGAAAATAAAGGTTAGGGCAATGAGGATCTTTCGGAACCAAGCGAGATTTGATGGTTTTATCCACCTGAATAGAATCTACTACCTGTTTAACCTCTTCAAGAGTTTCTTCCTCCCTGTTTCTTCTTCAAGTTTCTCTTTTCTTCAAGCTTCAAGTTTCAAGAGTTTCTTCAAGAGTCGTGAGTTTTGTAGACTCAGAAGAAGACCTTTGTTGGTCGAAAGCTTGTCGAATTAAAGATCGAAGCCCTGAAGCTACGTCCGCGTCTTATTCAATCTCCCGATTATATATACTAGGACGTGCCCGTACGTGGGTGCCCGTTCCGTGGCCAAAAAAAAAAAAAAAAAAATTTCCAAAGTTAAATCAAGTTTACCTCCCTGTCTTTGCTAGCCATGACATTCGATGCCATTGACCATTGCCACTCCTACGCCACGGTGAGGCGACAGGGTAGGATTTGTAGGAGACCTGAAAATGCAGTGTCAGTATGTATTCCATGTTCGAATTGTATTAGTTTTAAAATAGTAAAAAAAAAAAAAGGTTTGCAAAGCATATCAGCAAATTGAAACAGAATTGAAACAGAGCAGAATTCGTTATTATTATTATATCTATTACTACAAATTATTACAAATTATTACATTACAAATGTAATTCGTTAATGTTAATTCCCTGCCATCACCCTCTGCCATCACCCTCTGCCATCACCCTCTGCCATCACCCTCTGCCATCACCCTTCCATCACCCTGCCATCACCCTCCCATCATCCTGCCATCACCCTGCCATCACCCAGCCCCATTACCCTGCCCCATCACCCTGCCCCATCACCCTGCCCCATCACCCTCCCATCTCCCCCCCATCACCCTCCCATCACCCTCCCATCACCCTGCCATTTCCCTCCCACCACCCTCTGCCACCACCCTCTGCCATCACCCTCTGCCATCACCCTCTGCAATCACCCTCTGCTATCACCCTCTGCCATCACCGTCCCATCACCCAGCCATCACCCTCCCAGCACCCAGCCATCACCCTCCCAGCACCCTGCCATCACCCTGCCATCACCCTGCCATCACCCAGCCCCATCACCCTGCCCCAGCACCCTGCCCCATCACCCTCCCATCTCCCCCCCATCACCCTCCAATCACTCTCCCATCACCCTCTGCCATCACCCTCTGCCATCACCCTCCCATCACCCTGCCATCACCCTCCCATCACCCTGCCATCACCCTCCCATCACCCTGCCCCATCACCCTCCCATCTCCCTCCCAAACAAAGAATAATAAAAATTGTCTACATGTACATTGTACACACCTTTATGTCGTTAGCACCACTTCATAAGGCACCACGTACGGGCATCTTCTTTGTTTCCTCGTCCTGGGCAAGAATGCGGAGGCTGCTGGAACTGCCAAACCTAGAGGTCGCCACGTAGAACTGGCAATGGCTGAAGAAGGCTCTTGGGCAGAAGATCCCAACATGGTGTAGCGACTGCCAAAAGAAGTTGTGCATGTATTTTGATGAAATCTTTTCGTAACAATTTTTCTTCAAGCAATAAATAAATAATAAGAATTGTCCACATGTACACACCTGTATGTCGTTAGCAGCTCTTCATCAACAACATTGCTGAGGAAACGGCACTTCTCCAGGAGATCCTCACATGGTGTACAACTGGCAAAAGAAGTAGTGCACGTATTTTGATGAAATCTTTTCGTAACAATTTTTCCTCAAGCAATAAATAAATAATAAGAATTGTCCACATGTACACACCTGTATGTCGTTAGCAGCTCTTCATAAACAACATTGCTGAGGAAACGGCACTTCTCCAGGAGATCCTCACATGGTGTACAACTGGCAAAAGAAGTAGTGCACGTATTTTGATGAAATCTTTTCGTAACAATTTTTCCTCAAGCAATAAATAAATAATAAGAATTGTCCACATGTACACACCTGTATGTCGTTAGCAGCTCTTCATAAACAACATTGCTGAGGAAACGGCACTTCTCCAGGAGATCCTCACATGGTGTACAACTGGCAAAAGAAGTAGTGCACTTATTTTGATGAAATCTTTTTGTAACAATTTTGTCTTCAATCAAAAAATAAATAATAAGAATTGTCCACATGTACACACCTGTATGTCGTTAGCAGCTCTTCATAAACAACATTGCTGAGGAAACGGCACTTCTCCAGGAGATCCTAACATGGTGTACGACTGGCAAAAGAAGGAGTGCACTTTTTTTGATGAATTCGTTTCGAAACAATTTTTCTTCAAAAAATAAATAATAATAAAAACTTGTCTACATGTACATTGTACACACCGTTATCTCGTTAGCACCTCTTCATAAACAACGTTGCTGAGGAAACGGCGCTTCTTCTTTGTTTCCTCGTCCAGGGCAAGAATGCGGAGGCTGCTGGAACTGCCAACCCTACTGGCCGCCACGTAGAACTGACCATGGCTGAAGAAGTCTCGTGTGCAGAAGATCCCAACATGGTGTAGCGACTGTCCTTGGGATTTATTCACAGTCATGGCAAAGCAGGGTCGTACCGGAAACTGCCGACGCCGCAGAGTGAACGGGAACATGTTGTCAGATGGACTCAAGGTTATGCGTGGAATGAGCAATGTGCGTCCAGAATTGACACCCATCACAGATTGTGCAACCAACAGATTTGGAAGGATCTGAAGTATGATGTACCTTGAGCCATTGCAGTGCCCGCTTTGCTGGTCGAAGTTTCGCAGCAGCATGATTACCATACCCACCTTGAGAGAGATTCGATGTGGCGGCATACCAGATGGACAGAGGGTGTTCAGGAACTCAGGCGGATACAAATGATCACCCTCAGATTCGGCTGTATCGACGCTACAGCAAACATGTTCCTCCCCTGGAAATATGGTCGTCATGTAGGCATTTACCTGATCGACTTCGGAATTGGTCGGACATAGTATAACACGCTCGCATAGCCACTTGGGGTTGCTAATGTTGTTATGCAAGTCTTCGTACACCCAAGTGACAATATCCTGAAGTTTTTCACCTGGAAGAATGAGCAGTGCCCTGAGCTCAATAGCAAATTCACCCTCTTCTGGATTGACAGGAATCTTCCCTTCACCCAGATCCAGCAGGAATTTTGCAAATTCAGATTCGTCCTGTTGTTCTCCAGCACCCTGCATGATCCTCATGTTTACTCTGAGACGAAGTATCTGCACTTTTCTCCACAGGTATGAGCTCTTGAAGCACCTTCCAACTATGTCAATACGGCTACCGTGTGGCACAACAGTAAGGATCTGCCTCCAGTCACCACTGAAAACCATTGCGATGCCGCCAAATGGGTCCTCTGAGCCCCGAAGCCACTGGAATGTTCGATCTGCTGCCTCCAATGCGCGACGATCCATCATTGAAACTTCATCCACCACCATTAGATTAGTCATGCGTATGAGTGCTGCAGTGGTGTCATTTTCACTGATGTTGCAAGTGGACTCATCAGTGAGAATGAGAGGACACTTGGTCCTACTATGGAAGGTGGCCCCTTTAGGCAGCAGCGTAGCTGTAATACCACTTGCAGCAGTTGCAAGAGCCACTTTGCCCATTGCTCGCACTTTGTAGAGTATATGAGACAATGTGAATGTTTTGCCAGTCCCACCACTTGCATCAATTGCAAGCATGCAGCCATGTCCGTGTTCCACACTCCGCATCACTGTATCGACAACAACGCGCTGCTCGTCATTAAGAAGGCACTCTGTTTGAGCGATGTGAGCCTCAAGTTCTCCTATATTGTGCACTGTTTCGTGCTCGATGACGCGCGGAATGCGAGACTGGAAAAGAAGTGGTTCAGGTTCAGGAAGGCCAAAGGTCTTACTGAGCGAAAAGCCGTGGCACTCAACTTTGTTCCTCAGCTCTTGGAGCACTGCACTCACAATGCGTCCATTTGGTTCATTCACACCTGCTGCACGCATGAAGTCCTCGCACAGCACATACTTGTGCCTTTCCCAGAACTGCACGTGGTTGCCTCTGAGAACGAACATGAGCATGTTGGCAAATACTTCGCGGACTGCAGGGCCAAATGCAATATTTGCAGCCTCTTCCATAACAGAATCCACCTCCTGGTCATTGTCAACGATGCCATATGCAATGCAGGCTGCCAGATAGGTCTCCATGACCCTACCACCAACACGACGGAGATCCTGAAAGCATGTGGGGCCAGGCACGCGGTACAGTAGCATGCGGAGATAGTACAACTCGGCAGTATGTGAGTTGACGGGAATAATGGGGAGTCGCCCAACCGTATCAGCCTTACGGTTATCCTGGAAACTCAGCCTTCTCTTCCGCAATTGAAACCTTTTCCTCAAGTAGGTGAAGTGTTGGAATACATCTGGATATAGAACATGACGCATGTGTGGATGGAGATTCATGGCTTCGAAAAAGGCGGTGAGGGTTGTTGCAGGGGGTCCTGACTCTGCCAAGTTCTGTACGGCACCTTCGTCATTGAACGTGATCACCTGCTCATCCTGTAGATGGAGTGCCAGCATCTCGACTGGTGGGTACTTGCGTTGAATGGGGAAATCGTATATGCGCCAGTATCCCTCAGATGCGGTGATGTAACGCCCTAGTTCGTAGCGTGCCACTTCATCATGTCGTAATGCCTCTCGCATCCTCTCATGAGGCTCAAGTCTGACCAGGCACTGGTCCGGGCCCTTTTCAAGGTATTTGTACAGGTACTTGACACAGGTGACAGCACAGACGATCTCAAGGTTGATGTGAGCATCGTATCTGAGGACAATATATGGATTGTAAGGCACAACCCATGCATTGTTAACTAATACGGAAGCACCGCCTCGTATAGTCTTCATGATGGGATCACCAGGTGCAGCTTCTGCCCGTCTTCTGTACAGGGGATAGGAGTCATCAGAGAAGCTTGTCGTTTGTCGTAGGGCTTTGGGATAGTCCTTTGTGCACTTCCGGTCTGCCATGCAAGGGCTCAAGATGTTCCATTCCCCACATGGGCCGTGAATCATGTGTGATGTCACAATACGGTGTAGTTCCGGATTTGTGAGTCTGTCAGGAATCTCAGCAGAGACCACGCGATCGACATCTGCTGGTGTTCTGGGCTTGTCGCGAGGTACCACGGTCAGGAGCATGTGTATATGGGGAAGGTGACGCTTTTGCGTTTCCTTCACCATCACGTAAGCGTCCACATGCCCCAAGATGTCATGCTTGAGGATGTCTGCGAGGAGTGCTTCCACCTTCATATGAAACACCCGGGCGATGATATCAGGTCTTGCATTGGGGGGCTGACCCTCAAAAACCGATTCTTTAATTTCTGGCCACTTTGGGTTGCAGGTGAATGTTAGGAAAAAGTCTGGCTTTCCCTTGACTCGGACTAAAGCCATTGCATCCTGAAACTCTTTGGCATACCAACGTGGCGACCCATAAATAGACGGTGGCAGAATGGTGAGGCGTCCAGGTAGCACCTCAGCATCACTGTTCAACGCATCAACGATGATCTTATACTTTTCTGCCTTAATTGACTTCTGGTTGCAGCGAATCCAAGTGAGACGGTGTGACTCAATTTTTGCCATCATGTCGCATACGTACTGCTGTGTCAACCTTCCACCACGAAGCAGTAGATTGAAGTGATGAGTAGGATCACGTACTTGTAGATGGTAGCGGTAGAAAGTTGTTGGCGTTGTCCCTGCCAACTCAGTGTGGTACCCCTGAGAGCCGCAGGGTAGCAGAAGAATGTATGATAGTGGGTCATACGCTGGATGCATGGCGTCTATTGTCTGTAAACCTCCCCCTCTGAGGTGAACAGCGACTGCCAGCCTTCCAAACTGCTCAGTTGTCATTGCCCCTGGAGCAATGACAGCCACATCGCTGTCTGGGGAGGGAAGGTTGACGGTACCATGATGAAGGTCTCGGCGCCGCGTGCGACCTGTTAACACAATATTCAGTTCATTGGCGCTATCATTATGAACCACATACTCAATGGCTGATTTGAATTGCTGGACGTATGGGTTGCACTCATGAATGGCCTGTTGTGCTCTTAGCAAAAACTGCTCATTCAGGCCACTGTTCGAGGTGTGGGCACGACGATAATCCAGCTCATGGGCTGGATCGTGAAAGTAGATCTGAGCAAAGCGGGGGGTACAACCCAGATCGGCAAGAGGAGCACCAATGTAATGGTAAACCTTACCTTGTATGCGCACTCCAGGATTGAAGCCAGGCATACGTATCTCTCGGACACCGATACTTGCCATTGCCAGCGCGTTGTTGTACTGTTTCGCGTGCTTCACAAAGGCCTGGCTAAGGAAAAGGTTTTTAATAGCATCTGGAGGATGTGATGGAATTGAACCGGGTTTTGGATTAGTAGGATCATGCATAAGATCGACCTTGCCGTGGTTGCAGCAAAATCCTCTTCTCTCCTCATTCCACACCAAAGCAGCACAATGCGAGCAAGTAGTGCATTGAAATATTGAGGTCCTGCTCAGCGCGTGCCTGTACTCACCATGAAGTACCTCTCGGAAGAAATCGGTATCATCGTATCGAGCAAGGTTGCGATTGTCATGGCGAGCCTGCTCTAGTCTCACACGGTGTACAGCCTGATGGTGCAGGGCATCCCTAACTTGCCGGTCTGCTCGCTGGTGAGGGATTTCTTCTGCACGACGACTTGTTATGCGTCGAGTGTCGGCTGCCATGCGAGCAGTCCGTTCTTCATCCGTTTCTTCTGCACGACGACTTGTTATGCGTCGAGTGTCGGCTGCCACGCGAGCAGTCCGTTCTTCATCCGTTTCTTCTGCACGACGACTTGATATGCGTCGAGTGTTGTCTGCCACGCGAGCAGTCCGTTCTTCATCCGTTTCTTCTGCACGACGACTTGTCACGCGCGTAACGTCGCGTGTCAGGCGAGCAGCACGTTCTTCGTCAGATTCCATTGCGCGTGCACGCCGTGCAGCTTCGTTCCTTCGTTCTCGTAAACGACGACTCGATTGGGGCATTGTATAATAGATAATAGAACAGATAATAGAATAGAATAGATAGATAGAATAGATAGATATAACAATAAGACAGTGGGAAGATACAATCGAGACAGTAATTCGGCACTTTCGTAAGGCCGGAAGTGAAGGCCTCACTGTCCGGAAGTTCGCATGTCGCAGTTACGATTATTCGCCATTTAGTGTTAATAATGCCCAATTATTCAATTAGCGCCAATGTATTTTGGCTGTTTGCAATTTAAGCGCAAGGAATCAATCAATTCAATAAAAAAAATGAAAAGGAAAAACACGCAACAACGTGTCCCGTGATTGGCTACGGGAAGTGAGGTCTTTGGCTGATGGGTGATTGGCTGCCGGAGGAAGGTCGTATATCGCAGTTACGATGAATCGCAAATTCGTTTTTATTAGTTTTAAAACATCGTTTAACGCCAACATAGCGCCAACATAGTTTGCAAACGTGAAATAAATGAATACGCTCTCAAATGTGCCATCCGAGGCAGAGTGTGTCCGCCACGTTCGGCACACGCGATCGTTCGCTGCTCTCTGATTGGTTGAATCGTTTTTTGGACATAGCTCGGTAAGTAATTGTCCGATTAATATGAAACCTTGAAAAGGCACATCCTCGGGTCCCCAGCAATATACCTGGCAAGTTAAAAGTATATCGGACCCGTGGTTGTCGAGAAACAGCGGTCACAGACAAACGTACAGACAGAGATTACTGGAATTATAGATAGATATATATATATATATATATATATATATATATATATACAGTCGTTGCCGAAAATGTTGGCACCCTTGCACTTTTTACAAATAATGCACCACTTCTCCAGAAAATTGTTGAAATAAAAAAACATTTTGGTATCCACATATGTATTTCTTTGGTTTGCAGTGGAACAAAACAAAAAATGTGAAAAAATTACTAAATCTTAGCTTATTCCACACAGAAATCTTAAAACGGCCTGGACAATATTATTGGCACCTTTTATAAGTTGTTTGAAACAACTCGATTTCAAGCAGGTGATTCTCCTTGACTTTGGAATTTAACGAACCTATGGTGTGTTGCAGGTGCCTGAAATATAAGAATCACTCATAAAACCAGTTTGAATAGAGAAAAGGAGTCATTCTGCTGTTTTGTGTCACTGTGTGTACTGCAATCAGCATGGAGAAAAGAAAGAAAACCAGAGAATTGTCTGAGGAGGTCAGATACAAGATTTCAGCCAAGCATGGACAATCTCAAGTCTACAAGTTCCTCTTCAGAGACCTTGATGTTCCTGTGTCCACCGTACGCAATGTTATCAGGAGGTTTAAGGCCCATGGCACTGTAGCCAACCTCCCTGGACGTGGGCGCAAGAGAAAACTTGATCGAAGATTGCAGCGAAGGATTGTTCAAATGGTGGAGAAAGCACCTCGATCAACTGCCAAACAGATTCAAACTGACCTTCAGACACAGGGTTCAACAATTTCAACTCGCACTATCCGTCACTAACTCAATGCAAGCGGGGTCTGTGGTAGGAGACCCAGGAGGACCCCTCTACTGAGAAAGCCCTACTGGAGATTGCCAAAACACCCCTAAACAAGCCAAAATCCTTCTGGCAGAATGTCCTGTGGACGGATGAGACCAAATTAGAGCTCGTTGGTAAAGCACATCATCTCTATGTTTACAGAAAACAAAATGAAACTTAAAAGAAAAGAACACCTTCCCTACAGTCAAACATGGAGGAGGTTCAGTGATGTTTTGGGGTTGCTGTGCTGCCTCTGGCACTGGGTGCCTTGAATGTGTGCATGAAATCAGGAGATTACCAAGGAATTTTGGAGAGCAATGTTCAACCCAGTGTCAGAAAGCTGGGTCTCTGTCGAAGGTCATGGATCTTGCAGCAGGACAATGACTCCAATCATATTTCAAAAAGCACCCAGGAATGGTTCAAGACAAAACGCTGGACTGTTCTGAAGTGGCCAGCAATGAGTCCAGATCTAAATCCCATTGAACACCTGTGGGGAGATCTGAAAACAGCAGTTGGGAGAAGGTACCCTTCAAATCTGGGAGAACTGGGGCAGTTTGCACAAGAAGAGTGGGCCAAACTGCCAGTAGAGAGGTGGAGGAAGCTCATTCATGGCTATAGGAAGCGATTGACTGCAGTTATTTTGTCCAAAGGCTGTGCTACCAAATGTTAAGTCTCGGGTGTCAATAATTTTGTCAATGCCATTTCTTTCTTTTTTCTGATTTAAAAGGATATATTAAGTTCTGAATCAAAAACAAAGGTTCTGCAATATTAACAGTGAAATAAAGAATTGTGGAGACCAAATACTTGTCAATTTCAACTTATTTTTAGATGAAATTGTGAGTTATTTGAAAAAACGTGCAAGGGTGCCAATATTTTTGACCACGAGTGTATATATATATATATATATATATATATATATATATTGTTACGGTTTTTAGAACCTTCACATGAAATTTAGTATTAAATTTCCTTATAAATGACCCCTGTGTACATTTCCCCTTAATTGGCTGTTAATTGAAATGAGTGCACCTTAGTTAGTCCACATTGCAACACGTAGCAAATCATAGGCCCTTCTAACAGTTATTTCATTATTATGTGTGTCAGGTAAGGATGTGTTTCCAGTAGTTGACCTTGCGTTGCATCAATCAAATAAGATAGGCCCCATTCCGTCCATCTTGCTCTCCCTCTCCGAATTACGTTACTTCATTGCCAGCAGCGTTCGCCTCCATTACGCATGTGGTCAGCTCGGAGAAGAAGGGTGTGGCCCGCCCCTCGTCATCGAAGGCGGAGCCAGGAAGAGCCCGTGCCAACCAATCGGCACCGCGGTGAGCGACCCGGTAGGCGTGCCCTCGTAGCCCGCGGCTTGATCTCGGGGAGGGCCATAAAAGGGTGAGTGAGGGACTGCTTATGCAGATGAGTAAGGGAGCGCGAATCAAGAAGTAAAGTGAGGTTCGTGTGAGGTCGGTTCTGTGGAAGAAGGTGCTTGAGGAGGTACAGGAGAGAGACGCTGCTTCACAACAGCCCCCCTGCAGCGTACAGCTTTGACGCGCTGCCACGAGTATCCCTGCCGTGTGAACCAGAGTGGGGAGAGTCGGCGGCTGCTTGCCTCCAGTCCTGCACGGAATTGAACCTCACCCCTCCAGCCCCGTGGTCCCACCTCATCCCTGCCTGCAATTTCCCCATTCGTGTACGTGAGTTTGTCTTGTTTTGTATTGTCCCTGGGAGTAAGTAAGCCTGTATAAGCTAAGAATTGCACTGTGTCTTCTGTTCTTTTCCTGTATATTACTTTGATTTCTTCTTCTTCTTTGGGTTTTGTGTAAATAGTAATTAATAAATATCTGTTCTCCCTTTACTTTGGTTTCCTTTCTCATCCGACCGCTTTAGTGATTCCCCGCTTGAGTTCCTGTGGCGCGATTTCGGCCAATGCTTTAGAATCAGGTTTAGTCCATTGTTAAATGACTCGGATGCCGCAGCTCGCTTCGCTCGGCGTAATCCATAATTACACTGCGGTCCGGGCGGGAGTATTTCCTTGCGTACCGGAAGGCGCTGGTACTTAGGTCATAGGACGGATAGGCCTAATACCATATTCAGCGCTGACCGGGCGTGACGTCATACTTCCAGGACTGGGGGAATCGGCCAGTGTAAAAGACAAGGGGATTGACCCCCCCTTGGTAAGGGGAGCGCCGACCCCAGATCCGTAACAATATATGTGTATATATATATATATATATATATATATATATATATATATATATATATATATATACAGGGGGCTGCAAAAGTAGGTATACAGTAATGAAAAACAAAACGTGCGCACAAAACGTATTTTCTTGATTATACAAGCATATCAATAATAACATATCAATAATAAACATATGAATCCCTCAAATGTTCAAACTGTTTGCTACCGGCATTCACACACTCCACTAGTCGAGTGTGGACACCCATGCACACTCTGGCACAAAGGTCTTTATCAGCATCAATTTCCTGGCAAGCCTCCCGTATGAACTGAATCATGGCATCAACAGAACGTGGCTTGCGTGCGAAAACCCTGTCTTTTACACATCCCCAGAAAAAGAAGTCCATAGGGGTGAGATCCGGCGAACGTGGTGGCCAGTCAACGGCTCCCCGACGTCCAATCCACCTGTTTCCTTACTGTATACCTACTTTTGCAGCCCCCTGTATATATATACATACGTACACATAGTAAGGGCATTTTATGAGATATTTCACAAATCTGTTAACTAAATTGTTACCAAAAAATTTCTTCACCAATATGTTTGTAAAGGTGTGTAATAACATGTGTTAAAATGTTGAAGTTCAACTCCCGTGGGAAACCCAGAAAAAAAGCTGTTGAATTCGGGTACCGAAAAATTATTTTCGAGAATTTTTTTTTTTTTAAATCGGCCCTTAAGTAACTTATGAGGGGTCAAATAAGGGTTTTTCATGATTCTGAGTTGATTGTTAACATTTATATTTTCACTTTTACATTTACACACAAAGTAGCTTTTATTTCACATACATATATAATACTCAAGAGTTATTTCTCATTCACAATGTCAGAAGTTTCAACAGTCATTGTCTATGTCTTCTTCAGACTCAACAACATCATGACTGCAGTTTCTGCATGTAATGCCATTACAGACTCCACAGGCCGAGATGCACGTGACCCCATTCTTCTTGCAGCTGCATCGCCGGTTGCTGCAATCTCCATGACAATTACAGCTCGTGAACTGCAATAGCTCCTCAGGAGCCGTGGGGTCCAGTGTTGGAACTGGCTCATACCCATGCACACCTATTGTCCATCCATAGTCACTGGGGTTCAGAGACATGCTCTGTAGAAGGATCCAGTCCCGGGTCTGCAGGTAGGCACGGAGTGAATGTTGTGCAGCTGCACCCTCTGTTGGAGGTAGAGTCTCTGGTTTGATCACTCCTGCCGCTGCCCAGAGTGTGTCACCTGGAGTGAGGAGTGGCTGATCATGAGCCAGGGAGGAGGAAAGCTCAGCGAGGGGGAGAAACATGATCGCGTTCGTTCCTATCTGTTTCCTGTTCGTAAATGGAATAATCTTTACTTCAGTTCCTCTCAGGATCTTAGCTTTGTCGAGTGCCTTCAACTTCACCCGGGGGAAAGCTGCTGTTGTCTGTGGATCTGGCAAAGGTGGTGCCGGAGAGGTGACTTCGATCCAACCCATTGAGTGCAAGGGAGTGTTTCCGTGAATAGAGACAATGTTTAAATCTATATTGTCTCCAACAAACTGAGTGACTGCATTGTTTGTTTCCCCAACCTCCATAAAGACCACCTGATCATTACTTGACAATTCACTTTCACTGGCTGGCACTTTGGCTGTCATCACTGATTGATCCTCAAGTGCAGCATCAACCGCAACCTCATCATGGATCTGTTCATCGGTTTCCTCCACAATGGTGTCAAGAGTGCCAGAAGTATCTGGAACATCATCTCCACTCCTACTATTAAGGAAGCAGTATTTGTAGTTTTGTGTCTCCGTGTAAGACTCAGTGTATCCCAGCCGGTGGAATTTGTTGAGCATCCATTTTGACCCAAATCTATGATCAGGTTGTATGGCAAGCCCCATTTGGTGTGGCAATACTCCAGACCGAGGTCGACAGGCCTTAATAAAATTCTGCCCCCAAACGGCAACTCTTTCGTCTATCTTGACAATCGGTCTCAAGAACATCTGAAGGCTTGCAGGAACAAGTGTCAGCTGACTATCGATGTCAGTCATACTGTGTGTGGTGGGGTATGACTTTGGACCTAAATCAATCAAGGCAATATCATTGGATATGAACTTGAGTGCCGTCTTTATGATCTGAGTCTTCTCATCTCCATGGTCAAGATTAGCATGATGCGCTCACAGAATATTGTCGGTGCCATCTTTGAGACAGAGTACATCTGCCCTTCTTTCCTGTGTTGTGAAATACAAGGTGTCTTCGTATTTCTCTAGAAGTTTTATCTTTAGCCAATGCTTTGAATAAGAAAGGCTCTTCTCTGGTGACTGATCAAACTCCTGCAGCTTTTCATGGACTTGGTCCATGTTCATTACCCCATGCTCTAATTCTGAGTCTAACCATTCGCAGAATTCAATAAAAACTGCCTCTCGCTCCTCATCAATACTCCTCTGTCCTCTCTTCCTTTTTCCTTCCTCATCAGTCTTGGACAAACTGTCACCTCTCGCAAACATAAGTTTGCATCGCAAATGGTACAATGTTTCTTCTGCTACCAAGTCGTTGATCCCTTCCAGGCGTCCAGTGACTTCAGTGCCCCAGTCATCCCCGCGACTCCGTGCTGTCTTCAGCAAGCTTGCCTTCAGTGTATCTGCAGTCAAATTATCTGGCACTCTGTATTTCTTTCTAGCTTGTGCTGGATTATTTTTGTAGAGCTGGGCTGGTTGGTTGCAAAGAATGCATACATCCTTATACAGGAGGTCAACTGACTGTGATCTTCTAGAACTGCAGCCAGTTGATGAACTGAACTCACAAGTAGTGCGACTTCTCTTCAACTTTGATGACTCTTTCTCTGCCTTTGATGCTTGAGCTGACTTCTTGGTGGTTGCAACAAAGTTGTTGTACAGATCATTTTTACACTTCTGGTGGTACCTCAGTTTTCCCCTCCTTTTGAGCCTCCTTCATACATTCCACAACAGTAACATTTTCGACAGTTTCTGCTTGTTTCAATAAAGTTGAGTATCCCTTTGGAGTTGCCTGTATGAGCCTTTCAGCTGGTGTATCCGAGCGTGCACAGATGAAGCAATTGAGCACAGGTGGAGTAACGTCTTCATCCATATTGCTGGACTCCATGTCCTGCAAAGTAGAAAATGAGATATATTTAGAAATTATTTTTCCACAAAGGAGTGTCTGTGGTGAAATATAAATGTTAACAATCAACTCAGAATCATGAAAAACCCTTATTTGACCCCTCATAAGTTACTTAAGGGCCGATTAAAAAAAAAAAAATTCTCGAAAAGAATTTTTCGCTACCCGAATTCAACAGCTTTTTTTCTGGGTTTCCCACGGGAGTTGACCTTCAACATTTTAACACATGTTATTACACACCTTTACAAACATATTGGTGAAGAAATTTTTTGGTAACAATTTAGTTAACAGATTTTCATATGTTTCCCTTACTAACATATATTCTTGGGAGAAATGCCAGTGGCATAGAAAAGGCCCCTTTGTATGGTATATGCCATGTGGCGAACTACAGAAAATAAGGGACATTCCATAGCTTGTGGGAAATGCCAAACAATAGAAAATAAAGGACAATCAAAAAATCTCATGTGCATGTTGTACTACTCTTGTGTTGTTAGGAGGTAATGCTCAAGAAAAGTTCATCCAAAGGGGTACCAATTTGATTCATGCAGCTGCATGAAGAAGTAAATGTATTTTAACCTACATATGTCGGGCACAATGGCGGATGAAAAAATACATGGAGACATCACATACATCAATGAAATTACACTAATTAAAAACCAACCTATTTCCCACGGTCTTTATGTGGGTCCCACTCTTCTTTATCTTCTTTATTTTTCCCACGCTCTGATACTGTAAACCATCTCTCCCTTTGCTCGTCATGAAATATGGTATCAATCCAATCCTGAACAAAGAAAAAAAAATTGCCACCATTCTTTTTGTGCCTTTTTCATTCCCTCGGCACGCAACTTCATTCTATATTGATTATTACCGGATTCAAAATTTTTCTTTGTCCAACTTTTTGGGGTTCGCCCCTATGAGCCAAGCAAAAACTATGGCACTTAGGTGGAATTTATTTCAAAAGCCATTAATTAGATGTATTGGCCGATGTATATTCGAAGTTTCAGCTAGTTTCAATGTATAGCCACATATATGAGGTAAGCTCTCTACCGAGTGCTGTTCGATTTTCATTTTGTTACGTTTTGATCCATTCTGTGTTCTCGCTCCCCCCGAAGGCCAACTCTGCACTAGTGTACTGTATACAAAAAAAGGAGTAAGACAATTTCATTCCTCGCTGACATGCCGTGTGACTCTGTTCCAATGGTTTTGTCCAGCTATATAATGGGTTATGTGGGCACTTTGCATAAACCCAGATATTATTTTTGACTTATTGGAGAATTTTAAAACAAAGGCACTGTGTTGACCCGACTCTCGAGGTAGAATGGCATGGCCTGCTCTTAAGTTAGACTTGCAGTTGCATCCCTGTGATTATTTTGTTTCGGGGCATTTGAAGAGCAAATCTTATAGCCACATAGACAAAAACAAGGAGAAAGTTGTGGAATTGTATAACTAGGTGGAGGACGATTTGTGCTCCTGAGTAATGAATCATTTCACCCGTTGGTTGGAGAGCGTCCGTAGTCAAATGTTGATCATGTTGGACTTAATGGTCATCACAAATAAATTTCCAAACTACAAAGCATCTCAAAACGCAAAGCACGTCCGTGTCTGTTTGTATTCAGACGTCTTCTTCTGTATGCCCAAATCACAAAAACAGTCTAAAAATACAAAATAAAAATTGATGATTCTATGCAGCCTTGACCTTTGAGCTTTAGATCTAAAAAAATAATCAGCTTCTAGCTTTTGATTGGTGAACCAATTCAATGACCCGATATGTAAATTCTTTAAATTTCAGGTCAATCGCGGTTTTTTTTTTTTTTTTTTTTTTTTTTTGTATACTGAATCGAGGCTCGTGAAAGAGCTAACATTTACTTCACAAACAAATCGACCAGACAAACAAAATACACAAAAAGAGGGAGCGGAAGACAAGATGGGGAGAAAAGGGGAAGCACACAAACACAACATCCGAGAGCAGGGAGATGTGTGGAAGGGAGAGGGCCCGGGGGGAGGAGGCATGGGAAGGGGGGGGGGGAGGGAGAAGTATAAAGCACAAGGACACCAAGGACTTCCAGGACAGAAGTTGGTATTTCAAAAAGTGGAATTGGGGTGAAATTAGCGGGGGTAGAAAAGATCAAGGTTTTGGATGGGGGAAGAAAAGAGATGGTGGTGAACAGCTGTTTTAAAGACTTGGAGGGTGGAGTGGGATTGAAGAGAGTGAGGGAGTTTGTTCCAGAGGCGGGAGAAAAGAGGAATGAAGGAGTGAAGGTGAGCAGAGAGTCTTGATTTTGGCAGTTTAACCAAAAGAGGGTTGCAGGCAGATCTTGTGCGACCTGTAGGAATATTTGCGGGACAGAGCCCAGAGAGAGCTGGGGGGGCAAGGCCAGAGAGGAGTCGGTAGAAGACGGAAAGACCACCAACCTGCCTGCCGTGAGTGAGTGAGAGGCCCTTGGAGTTAGCTTCATCGCGGGAGATTCCAATGATTCTGAATGCTTTGCTTTCAACAGCGCGAAGGCGAGCTAGGTGTGAGGCAGGAGCACCAGCCCAGAGGGGAGAGCAGTATTCCATTGAGCTGCGGATGAAAGCCTTGTATGTGGTGAGGAGCTCAGGTGTGCCAAGGAAGGACTTCGCACGACGGAGGATGCCCAGTCGGCGACTGGCTTTGGAAGCCA
>NC_136271.1:53130677-53198177 GCF_964187855.1 Myxine glutinosa | reverse complement strand
AGCACAGAATTCACATTTTGTAGCGAGCTTCGGGGAGTTCACCTGGTCTCGGTTTTCTCAAGCACGATGCCATTCACACACAATTGTCATTACAGCTGAGGCGACAGCACTCGTTTGGGGAAAGTCACAGCAATGAGGTTCGAGTACCATGAGCCTCAAGTGCCTTCCCCCGTGGCAATCATAGCGATGCTTTCATTTATTTTGTATTAAATAGGATTGACTGCTTGAAATGCATTTACGTTCTGGAGAAGCTTCCTGGGGTTGAATTGGGCATTGGATCCATTTCATTGTGTCAAAGTGAATCAATGCCGAGCAGCGTGCGCTCTTAAGACAGGCCTATGTGATGCCTGTTAAAATTTGACTTCAGCAGGCAAGGGTCGTGGCACAGGTACAACTGGAGTGACGTCCGGGCATTTTCTTTTCGAGAACTTTCTTTCATCACCAGGAGTTCCTCTGCTTGGTTTGGTTCAGGAATCTCCTTTCCTTGGTTCATACTCGAGCAGCGCGCTCTGCAAGATAATCGAAAATCTGCTGTAAAACTGTCACCTTGGCATCGAGCATGATGAAACCTTCCATCCCGTAGTTTTATGACGAGTTTTAATTTGAAGATTCGAGACCTTTTGACCAGCCGTCGCTTTTTTACATTTTCATTCCAATACATCTCCACACGAGCATGAAACCCCTCCGTTTCCAACTGATTATCCTGCTGCATGAATGTCCCCAACAAGTTAGGAATGATGGGGGAGACATGAGTATGGATCTCTGCTTGGATTCCATAGTCGCAATTAAAATTTCCTAGAAATATTCGACATCCATCGTCAAATGCCGTGAGCATAACTGTGAGCAGGATGACAGGAACTCCATAAAAGTTAATGATTTCCACAAATAAACACTTTAAATGTCCCAACAAGTAAACATGAGGACTCGGCGTCAGATTCTACTCATTCACCTTGTTTATGAAAATAATGTTCTATATTTTTTTGATAACTATAAATTTAAATTCTAGCCCTAACCCTAACCCTAACAACCCTAACCCTAACAACCCTAACCCTAACAACCCTAACCCTAACAACCCTAACCCTAACAACCCTAACCCTAACAACCCTAACCCTAACAACCCTAACCCTAACAACCCTAACCCTAACAACCCTAACCCTAACAACCCTAACCCTAACAACCCTAACCCTAACAACCCCAACCATAACCCTAACCAATCCAACGATTTGTTTTTACTTGAATTTCAGACATATCATGGACCAGGTTGAAATATATCCGAGAAACTCACTCAATTACCCAACTTTGTGACATGAATGTGTCCGAGAGGGTTAATCTCACAGCTTTGTCTGACAACAAACGAGAACGACACTCGGTAAAGTGCATACCTCCGCCAGGCTAAACAGTTTCCATTTTGTATCCCACTGATAGGCCCAATCTGCATCCAGACCTTCACCAAAATCGAATCGGCTTGTTCTTGTCATCTGACCAACTCTTTCACCTCGTTTTGTCATAACTTGTCCACAACCTTTTGAGATTTCGTGTTATGTATCGGTTTTAGGCATATCACTCAATGGTAAAGAATCACTTTAAAATTTCGAGGATACGGATTCGGATCTTCATCAAAATTGAATCAGTTATTCCTCGTCACACACCCAACCTCTCCACCAATTTTCCTCCGAATCCATCCACAACTTATTGAGACATCCTATTCACAAACAGACGGACAGGGGTGAAAACCTCCGTCCACCTTCGGTGGCAGAGGTAACAAACGTTATGGCCATTCACATCATTGGTGATTTTTCTTCAACCTACAAATGGATCTTTAAATGTGTGTACATTTCTCTTGAACGTTTACTGCAGGAACCCTATTGGTAATGCGCCTTCCTTTTCCAAGATTGATAATACACTTCACTTGTCAAGGAAGGAGCAGAGTTACACCGTCTTACATCACACAGACAATTGCCTTCATATTGATAGGGACTG
This sequence comes from Myxine glutinosa, assembly GCF_964187855.1. NCBI lineage: Eukaryota > Metazoa > Chordata > Myxini > Myxiniformes > Myxinidae > Myxine > Myxine glutinosa. The sequence continues at coordinate 53,196,197 of NC_136271.1, read as the reverse complement.
CCTTCCACAAAAGTAAGAGTTATGAATCTATTGTTGAAAGCAGATGTTACCAACCCTTTAATAGAGATTGATGTGACTCACGAAATGGTCAACTGAAGCCATTTCTAGTTTCATTGCACGGCTCGGGTCAATATGTGTTCCTCTGATGGGGATCATCATTGGGAAGCACGAGATTGAAGGAGTCCGGACTCCAGCAGAATACGGATAAAAGGATGGCAAGGCACAAACTCGTCCGAGAAGATGTTTATTCGTAAAACCAACTCGGGAACACTGAAAAGCCCGTTTATCGGGCTGCATTAGAAAGCAAAACCAGAAACCGAAACCAAAAGCCACGCCTCTCTTCGGTGGTCACGTGATCCACAGGTGTAGCTGATTATACCCGCACGCGCGGCACGCTTTGGTGGTCACGTGACCAGCCACTCTGGCGCCGTGGATCCCCGCCGGTGATGTCACCGGCTGGAGCAAGGAGATTCTGATGCCGGTCTTGCTTGGGGGACCCATGGGTCGCTACACACGCCTCCCCCCCCCCCCCCCCAGAATGGACTTGGTCCAGGGAGGTCAACCTGAGGGGGGTCCGGATGACCCGACCGAAACGACCCCTGGCCGGTCGCGGGGGGGGGGGGGGTCCGGTGTGGTGGTGGATGGTCGGACGGGGGGTGTAGTGGATGGGGGGCGGCCGCGCCGCGGTGGTAGAGCCAGCCGTGACGGCTGGCCGACGTCCATGTGGGCCGGTTTGAGGCGGTCCAGCGAGATCCGGTCCGCCTGGCCGCCAATGCTGACGATGAAGGACTTGTTGTCCCGGCGTAGGACCCGGAAGGGTCCGTCGTAAGGTGGCCGGAGCGGCCCCCGGTGCGCGTCGTGGCGCACAAAGACGTACTCCGCCGTGCGGAGTGCTGGGGGGACGTAGGAGTGGGGATCACCGTGGCGGGACGTTGGCACCGGGGCGAAACGTTGGGCGGCCTCCTGGAAGTCCGTGCGCTGGCGCGCGGCGGACCAGGGGCTGGTGGCGTCGGGCACGAACTCGCCCGGGACGCGGAGAGTCTGGCCGTACACCAGCTCGGCGGTGGACGCCTGGAGGTCCTCCTTGGGGGCCGTGCGGAGGCCCAAAAGGACCCACGGGAGCCGGTCGGCCCACCCGTCGTCCTGGAGGCCGGCCATGAGTGCGGCCTTCATGGAGCGGTGAAACCGCTCACACAACCCGTTGGCTTGGGGGTGGTAGGCCGTGGTGCGGTGCAGAGTGACTCCCAACGAGCGGGCGACCGCGCCCCAAAGTTCGGACGTGAACTGTGGGCCGCGGTCGGACGAGATGTCTGCCGGTGCGCCAAAGCGCGCGACCCAGGTGGCGATGAACACCTGCGCCACGTCGGCGGTGGTGGTGGAGGTGAGGGGCACGGCCTCTGGCCACCTGGTGGTCTTGTCCACCATGGTGAGCAAGTGGGTGAACCCCCGCGATGGGGGCAGGGGACCCACCAGGTCCACGTGGACGTGGTCGAAACGCCGCTCGGGCACGGTGAAAGGAGCCAACGTAGCCAGGGTGTGACGGTGGACCTTGGCCCGCTGGTAGGCTGTGCAGGCGTTGGCCCAGTCACGGACGTCCCGTCGCAACCCGTGCCAGACGAAGCGTGCCGACACCAGCTTCTGGGACGCCTTCCGGCCTGGGTGCGAGAGGTCGTGGAGGGAAGCGAAAATGCGGCGCCACCAGGAGACCGGCACGACGGGGCGCGGTCGGCCCTGGGAGACGTCGCAAAGCAGGACCGTGCCCGCGAAGGCGACGTCAGCCAAGCGGAGGCCCGTGTCTGCCACCCTGAGCGCCTGCACCGTGCCATCGGTGGCCTGGTCCGTCGCCATCAGGGTGAAATCCACGCCGAGGTGGACGGCGCTGGCGCCGGCCCGAGAAAGGCAGTCGGCCACGGTGTTGTCTTTCCCGGCGACATGCCGGATGTCCGTGGTGTATTCCGACACGGCGGAGAGGTGGCGCTGCTGGCGGGCCGACCACGGCTCCGTGACCTTGGCCATTGCGAAAATCAATGGCTTGTGGTCGACAAAGGCCGTGAATGGGCGGCCCTCCAGGAGGTGGCGAAAATGGCGGACGGCCAGGTACAGCCTGAGGAGCTCGTGGTCTAACGTGCTGTACTTCAGCTCGTTGGGCAGGAGTTTCCGGCTGAAGAACGTGAGCGGCTGCCAGGCCCCGTTCACCCATTGTTCATGGACCGCGCCCACGGCGTAGTCGGAGGCGTCCGTGGTGAGGGCGATGGGGGCATGGGGTACCGGGTGGGCCAGCAGCGTGGCGTTGGCGAGGGCCCGTTTCGCGCCGGTAAAAGCCGCGTCCATGTCCGTGGACCAGACGACGTCGTGCTTCGCCGGCTGGCCTCAGAGGGCGGCGTACAAGGGCCGCATGAGTTGCGCCGCTCGGGGCACGAAGCGGTGGTAGAAGTTCACCATCCCGAGGAACTCCTGCAGCGCCTTGACGGAGCGGGGGCGCGGGAAAGCGGCGATGGCCTCGACTTTGGCCGGCAGCGGCACAGCGCCGTTCCGGGTGATGCGGTGGCCCAAAAAGTCGATCGTCGCCGCACCAAAGTGACATTTGGCCGGGTTGACAATCAAGCCGTGCTCGCTGAGGCGGCCGAAGAGCGTCCGGAGGTGGAGGAGGTGCTCGGCTCTGGACGTGCTGGCGACGAGGATGTCGTCCAGGTAGGTGAAGAGGAACGGCAGGTCGCGCAGCACGCCATCCATCAGGCGCTGGAACGCCTGCGCCGCGTTTTTGAGGCCGAAGGGCATCCGGAGGAACTCGAAGAGGCCGAAAGGTGTGATCACGGCCGTCTTCGGGATGTCGGCCGGGCGGACGGGCACCTGGTGGTACCCCCAAATCAGGTCCACTTTAGAAAAAATGGTCCGCCCCGCCAACCGGGCGGAAAAATCCTGGATGTGCAGGACGGGGTACCTGTCGGGGGTAGTGGCGTCGTTGAGGCGGCGGTAGTCGCCGCATGGCCGCCATCCACCCCCCGGCTTCGGGACGATGTGCAACGGCGAGGCCCAGGCACTGCCGGAGCGCCGTACGATGCCGAGGCGCTCCAGCGCCGTGAACTCGGCCTTGGCGACGGCGAGTTTGGCGGGGTCGAGACGGCGAGCCCGGGCGTACACCGGCGGGCCCGTAGTGGGGATGTGATGCTCGATGCTGTGCCTCACCGCGATGGCCGAAAACGTCGGCCGCGTGAGGGCCGGGAACTCCGCGAGGAGACGTGCGAATTTGTCCGCCAATGGGAGGGCGCAGGAAAACTCGGTGGGTGCGGCCCGGCTCAAGGCGCACGCCAGGGAGCTGAAAGTCTCGGCGTTGACGAGACGCCGGCGTTTCACGTCTACCAGCAGCCCGTGGGCGCACAAGAAATCGGCCCCGAGCAAAGCCATGGGGATGTCCGCCGTCACGAACTCCCAGTGAAAGAGCTGGCTGCCGAAGCGGAGGGCGACGGTGCGTGGGCCGAAAGTGCGGATGGCGGAGCCGTTGGCCACGACCAATGGGGGGCCGCAGACGGCGGCCCGACTGTCCTCCGCCGAAGCGGGAATGACGCTCAGCTGGGCGCCGGTGTCGCAGAGGAAGCGCCGCCCCGACGCTCGGTCCGCGATGAACAGCAGGTTTCTGGAACAGCCGGCGTTCATTGCTGGGAGGGAACGCCGGCTCGCCCGTTTCTCGACTTGCCGAACGTGCACGGGGGTCGGCATGATCGGGCCTGCCGCCCGAACCTGGCGTGGAAATAGCACCAGGCCGGGTCCGGCGGGGGCTCCGGTCGACACGTCGGGACCGGGCGACGCGGCGCCGCCGCTGCCAGTCGTGCCGGCCCGGCGGGCTCCGGGAAGGAGACTGCGTCTCGGGCGGGTGGGCGGGAAGGCTCCCGGCCGCCACCCCGACGAGCTGGCTCGCCGCTCCGGCGAGCTGGCTTGCCGAAGCGATCTTGTCGGCCTCCTTGGCGAGGTCGCGGGGGTTTACGATGGTCGTACCTGCCAGGGCGACCCGTACCGGGGCCGGGAGCTGGCGAAGAAAGAGCTCCTGAAACAGGAAATCCGAGGGGTGCTTGCCGAGCAACGCGAGCATGTAGTCCATGCGCTCGGACGGGCGCGTATCACCGAGCTCAGGTAGGTCGGGCAGGCATCGTGCGCGCTCAGCCGGGGAAAGGGCGAATGCGCCCAGCAGAAGTGCCTTGATGGCGTCGTACTTGCCGTCAGCGGGCGGGTTCTGGAGGAAGCTCAGGCAGCGGGCGGCGGTCGCGGAGCCGAGCGCGGCGACCACATAATGGTAGCGGGTGGCGTCCTCCGTGATGCCACGCAGGGCGAACTGGGAGTCCGCCTGCGCGAACCAGACGGCGGCATGTGCTTCCCAGAAGGTGGGCAGCGTGAGGGACACTGCGGTGTCCATTGCCGTGTTGCAAATTCGGGGTCACCAGTGAAGGAGTCCGGACTCCAGCAGAATACGGATAAAAGGATGGCAAGGCACAAACTCGTCCGAGAAGATGTTTATTCGTAAAACCAACTCGGGAACACTGAAAAGCCCGTTTATCGGGCTGCATTATAAAGCAAAACCAGAAACTGAAAGCCACGCCTCTCAAGCGAGGCATGCTTCGGTGGTCACGTGATCCACAGGTGTAGCTGATTATACCCGCACGCGCGGCACGCTTTGATGGTCACGTGACCAGCCACTCTGGCGCCGTGGATCCCCGCCGGTGACGTCACCGGCTGGAGCAAGGAGATTCTGATGCCGGTTTTGCTTGGGGGACCCATGGGTCGCTACAAGATCACTTTTCATTTATATGCTGATGACATCCGACTTTATTATTCCTTCAATCCTGACATTTTGACTGCTGCCGATGCAATGTTATCTCGTCTCTATGATCTCTAATTATAGATGAATGCCAACTTTTTGAAATTCGATATCAAAAGAGATTCTTGTTATTGTGTAGGCTTCACTTTTAATAGCTGTGTCCGATAATAATGAGCTCTTACTGTCGACTTTCTCGAAAACGTAGGAATTTCGATTAATGCGACTTGAAGGTTTGGTCAACAAATGCAACACAAAACTAGAACGGTAAACAGTAGAGAGCATACCTCTGCCTGGTGAACAGTTTACGTTTTGCATCTCAGAGTAGACCAGAAAATCACAATATAGAATTTATATAATGTAGAAACATTCTGCACCAAAATCGAATCGATTCTTCCTTGTCACACACACAACCTGTCCAACAAGTTTCGTTCAAATCTGTTCATAACTTTTTGAGCTATCCTGCTATGTATCGTTTTTGGCCCCATCTCCCAATGGTGAAGAATCACTTAAAAAATTATACTAGCCGGATCCGAATCCTGATCTTCGCCAAAATCTAATCATTTCGTCCTCGTCACATACGCTACATCTCTGCCAAATTTCGTCCAAATCCATCCACAACTTTTTGGGATATTTTGTTCACAAATAGACCGACAGACAGGGGTAAAACATAACCTCCATCCACCTTTGGTGGCGGAGGTAACAACTTTATATTCTCAACAAGATTTGCTTATCTATGAACCTTCAACCTGCTCAAATGTTTGCCCTGTCCTGGTTTCTTCCTACTTGTTGCTGTCCCACGACCATCTGAGAAGAACAACTGCTTTAAAATGTACTGTTAGATTACTGACCTGAACTCACAAACCTGATCACATTGCTTTCATACTGGAAACACTTCACTTTCTCTGTTCCTGAGCGAATCACCTTTAAAATAATGATTTCGCCTACCGGGGCCGGGTGAACAGTTTACGTTCAGCCCCCCTTACCAGGGTAACGGTCCACAGCCATGCAGATTAAATGGCAGATGGCTCTGCACAACTGCTGGATGAGAGTCCAGTCGACTCCAACAGCACAGTTTTGCCACTACTGACACCGATAATCTGGGCTAACCCCCGCTCTAGCAGGGAACTACCTTTAGAGGCCATTTTTCCCCCACAGAGCAGGGGTTGGCCTTTTTTAGGGCACCGTGGTCCCATTTTTTTGACGCAATGTTTTATGGCCGGATGCCCTTCCTGCCGCCAAGCTCGGAAGGATGACAGGCTGAGTCAACCTCCCTGGTATTAATTCAGGGGTCGTCCGGGACCCGGACCTATGACCCAGGATCCTCGGATCCCAAGCCGGCACCCTAACCGCTCTAGCAGGGAAAATGGCCTTAAAATGCCTGTTGTTTGTTGTTGTTGGTACCGATAATCTAGAGGTGGGCATACTTGCCTTTGAGCTGTCTACTCTTGGTTTGAATCTCGGCCCAACTATAAACTGTTATCCTGGTGTTTCGCAGGCAGGCGTTAAAGATCCCTCGGTGTCTTCTGTGAAGAGTAGGTTAGATATCGTCGTCACCTTGAACAAATTGAAAATTCTTGCCCCATTTTGAAGATAAGTGGCGACCCAGTATTTATATTTAGTCTTACTAACGTTGCATTTATGTTAGAGTCGAAAAGCCCTGTTTGAAGGTTGAGCAATGAATCTCTTTGCTAGAACCCATGGCCTTACAGCTGAGGGAAGAGATAGATATGCGTTGACCTTCACAATCACCACAATCATCAAATAATGGAAAACTTTTCGAACATCCTTCCCCTCTGAGGTTTAGCCATTTTGAAGTTTGCTCCACAGTGATTAAACGTTTTCCTCCATCAGCTATTGTATTGCATCATCTTTTATCATGGAGTATGGTTGTACTCCTTATGTTGGGTATGTGGGTGTCTTTTGATACTTCAGGGAGATGAATTCCCCTGCCTTGCATAATCCCAGGTCACCTGTGGGCAAGGTGTAGTACCCGTCAGCCCCCCTTACCAGGGTAAGGGTCTGGAGCCATGCAGTTTAAAAACGGTCCACAGCCATGCGGTTTAAATGGCAGATGGCTCTGCAAATCTGGTGGATGAGAGTCCAGTCGACTCCAACAGCTCAGACGGAAGAGGGTTAATTCCCCAACGGCCAGCAGAGAAACGGAGAGGAGTGGCGACCTCCCGTCTATACCACACACTTACCCGTGTGTACTAGCCATAGAAAGGCAATATGATGGCATAATGACATCATAGCCCGAGGAGACTCGACATCATCAGGGATACATGGTAAAACTGCAGAGCAGGACTGTGTCGCCAATATGCCTCTGCGTAGGCCCCGCCCATGACAATGGGTAGATGCCCTTGTTCGCTGTCCTAAAAATAAATAAGTTTTGTTTAAATCCCTTCAGGTGTTCTGAAGTATCGCATTTTTATCAAAGGACAGGTTTCACATCGATTGGTGAAACATTTTTGGAGAAGGGATTTTTTAAAATATCGGCTTACAAGCTAATATGGCTGCTAAACCACGTGACATATGACATCAAAAATGTACACTCTGCATATGTATGGGTAGGGGGATCACGTTTGTGAAGCTTCATGTTCGGATAAGGTTCATTTTTCTATCCAAGATGGCTGCCAAACCACGTGACCTATGACGTCATCATTTTCAAACTATACACAAAGAATTAAGTTAAGCACCCCCCCCCCCCCCCCGTTTTTTTACAACCTCGCACATTACAAGTTTGTTGTCGTCAAAACAGTGTAATATACCCATGATATTGCTATATTTTCTGGAGAAGTGATATTATGGTCACATAAAAACATAACAATCATGCCGTTTTCAATATTTTATTCTGAATAATTTAAGGTGAAATTTTTTGGGAATTTTAGGCATATTTTCACCTCAATTTAAGTATGGAGCTATAGGTCCATCACGGACAGTGTGGATGACGTTTATGTTTTCTAACGTACAGTCATTGTTCTGAGAAGACCTCTAGCGATCTTTGCGTCAATAACGTCAATAACGTCAATAACGTGTAATGTCAATAACGTGTAAGTGACGTCAATAACGTCAATAACGTCAATAACTAATGTCATACCAATCATTATTTGATCTCACATACCTTAGAATATATGCCAATGTATACATATACACAAAGAATATATATTAGGGGGTGCTTACCTTAATTCGTTGTGTAGGGGTGCTTAACTTAATTCTTTGTGTATATATGCAACAACGGTGTTCGATGACATTTGTAAAATTTCGCATTGATTGGGTAAGCAGTTTCAGAGATATAATTATTTAATATTTTCCTTCAATCCAATATGGCTGCCAAACCATGTGACCTATGATGTCATAAATTTAATATTCAACACAAATGGGTCACTGATCATGTGCATGCAATTTCAGATTTTTAGGATAAGGCATTCGATTAAAACATTTATGGCTTGTATACCACTTCACTGATTATATCATCGTTATCATGCTTTTGTTCCCCATTGTGAGTACTTGACAATGTGCCAAGTTTCAAGAAAATTTCCAATAAGCGATTTCCGAGAAATATATTTTTAATTATTTGAGTTTAATCAAAGATGGCTGTCACACCACGTGACCTATGACATCAGAATTATCGCAAAAAACATTCTACATGGGTTTCGATCCTACCCTCAAAGTTTCGTCTCAATCAGACATGTGGTTGCTGAGAAAAACGAGGTTTAGCCAGTATGGACGGACGGACGCACGCACAACCCCAAAAACATAATGCCTTCGGGGGCGGAGGCATAACATTGGCCACCCCCATCAAATGTGTTTAAAAAATGATACCCTGAAAAGCTAAATATGGAGTAAAGTCATAAGCCTTTAACCCTAAAAGGATTGGGCTGTTTCGGACGCTCAGAAGACTGAGGGGTGCCATAATGTCCCCCTAAGATCTCACCTATAGAATGTTCGATCGTTACCATATTTGGCATGCTTATAATGCTCGATATAACAAATTTGGTATCAAAAGATGCTCAAGACTCGAAAGAAAAAGATATGAAACCAGTAATTAGTAACTTTAACCACATTGCCAGTAAAACAACCATCAGTGTAATCGCAAAATTGCGGTGCAAAAAATCGCAAAATTCATGGAATGGAGGCCATGATGGTCCCCTCCAGTCCTTTCATGGTTAAAACCATTGCTTTTATTTTCGAGCATTTTCAGAATCAACAAGACTGACAAAGACGCCAGAATACATCGCTAAAGTACTAAATTGCGAGATCGCAAAATTACTAAAGTGTACCTATTGTACAAAGTGTACCTATTGTATTGTACCCTTGTCATCAATTTCGGCAGACAGCCGATTACGATTATTCTAACGGGAGCTAGCGACATTATCTCTTGAAAACAATTTTTTAAAATTCGATGAAATAAAAGGAATACAACCACAATACACCACAAGCTGTTGAACACCATTTACGCATGCGCAGACCGGGGAACTCTGTCATAAAACTCTCTGCCGTAAAAAAAACCAATCTCCGCCATGGATTGCAAGGAACTACAAATGTGTGAATTACAAAGGAAGATTGCTCAGAATAAACATAATTATATTAAAAACAAAGAAAGAACGTGAAGAATCACTTCAAATTTCAAATAATTCTCCAATCCGGATTCGTCCTGGGCACACACCCAACCTATCCACCAAATTTCCTCCAAATCCATTCACAACTTTTTGAGATATCCTGTTCAAAGACAAACAGACAGGGGTGAAAACATAACCTCTGTCGACCTTTGGTGCCGGAGATAATTACCGCTAAGTTGCAATTTCGTTTTCCGATTCATGTTCCGATTTGATTCAAGTTCAGAATATAACATTCAATTTGCAAGTTTTTCTCTGTCATAAAACTGATGTTTGTGGACGGACTGACAGACAGACAGAGGTGAACCTTTTGCTTAACCTCGTTTTTTGCTTCGCTTGTGTGGGGTAATTACACCAACCCACACTACAAATGTATAACTTCCTCTCACATCGACAACATCATACAATTGTTACCATTGCCACTCTGTCAAAAGATGCTGTGATGGCAATCCGAAAAAGGATTGTGGTGTCGTGTCCGTGGTGTCATTACTCCTACCTTGACACCACGGCAATGGCCATGCGTAAAATATTGTGGTGTCGTATTGTGATGTCATTCCTTGCTTTTCATTCCTTCCGACCTTGTTTGGGGTTTTTTTGGAAATTCAATCACGATATGTTTTTTAGGTCACCTGGAATGTAGTTCCAGGGAGCTTGTGGAATGGCTCGTCTGGGGAGCTTCTGGGATGGCGCATCATCCGTCCGTCAGTCCGTCCGTCTGCCCGTAAACACTTGCGACTTCTTCTCCGAAACTGCCAATGTGATTGTAACCAAACTTGGCACAAATTATATTTGGTATGTTGCAACTCAAGTTTGTTCATGGCATTAAGAAAATCAGGCCCTAAGGGGGTCCACAGGGAGGTTGCTCCCAAAATATTCTTTGTTTAAAGTCTTGTGCCAAGTTTCAAATTTTTCCAATAAGCGGTTTCTGAGAAAGACATTTTTAATTATTTGAGTTTCATCAAAGATGGCTGCCATACCACGTGACCTATGACATCACAATTATCATAAAAACATTCTACCTACCTGTTACGTGGTCCCCTCGGTGACTACCTGGTCTCGGTGACCCCCGGACCGTGAGAGGAACTTCGCCAGACAGTGGTATTATATATGCGCTTTCGCAACGCAATCCCTAGGAATTCCACCCAAGAGAAAACTGATTTTCAATGATATATTTCAATGGTAATGATACCATACAATTTCAATGATACAATCAAGGATATATTCCCCAAGCAATCCACCATCCACAATTCACACTCAACAATCAATCCCCTAGATGATTAAGATGGCCATCTTACATACGTGTGTCCCCTTTTGTACTCACGACCCCCTTTGGTCTCTGTCCCTCACAATGTCTCTGGGCCCCTCCTGACCAAGATGATGGTCGGCTTCGCCGCACTCGGGCGGTTGAACGAACCCCGGGTGGACGTTTTTCCACCGGGCATGTATCGTACCGGGAACCAAGGTTGTAGCCCCCTCTTGGCCACGCGAAGCGGGTACTGTACAGCAGGCAAAAGCCACACGCCGCTTGCAACGCGTGTTAGGCCCCAACGTGCGACCCGTACGCGTCTTTGTAGACGGTGCCGCGAACGGTGCCAGACGCTGGGTCGGTGCACGGCCACACGGCAGCTTGCCGTGTCCACCGGGCAGGTATCCGTCCCGGTAACTCCTCTCGCCAGACGGGCTCGGGAACGCCGCTTTTCCACACGGCTCAATCTCGATCCCACCTCTCGTCGGAGCGGGGCGAGGAAAAAGAAACCTCGTCGCTTCTCTCGACCTCGTGTCTTTCCTTCTTCCGTTTCCGGTCTCCTTTTCCAGAAGGGCTCCTGACCCTCCAACCACAACAACCCTTAATCGACTACACATTGATAAGCAAAGACCTGAATAGTAATTCACATACATTCCCATAAATATGTAACACTACCCTTTAAATCATACGTCAGTATGATTCCACATGATGCCCTGTCTCCTAGCAACCATTTAAATTGGTTTAAGTACCGTGATACTGTTTAAAATACCTTTAGTCGGCGTAGTACACTGCTTTGTTTTACCAACGGAGCGCCCAGGGGTATTGCCCCTATTTTTCTTTTTTCTTTTTAGTTTCTGACTTGTTATTTTGTTTGTGAAAAATATATCTGAAAATGTTGTGGACGGATTTGGACGAAATTTGGTGAAGAAGTTGGGGATGTGACAAGGACGAAATTATTCGTTTTTGGTGAAGATCCGGATCTAGATCCAGATACTTTAAAAAAAAATCGGTGATTCTTCGCCATTGAAAGATGGGGCAAAAAATGATATGCATGTAGCATGATATTTCAAAAAGTTGTGGATGAGTTCTAACCAAACTAGTTGAACGAGTTGCTTAGGCTTCAAGATATAAGCAGATTAGATTTTGGTTCAGGCCTGGTGGAGGTATGCTGTCTACCGAGTGCTGTTCTTGTGTTATAATCTGTTAGTTAACGTTGTCTTTTGCAAACTTTATTTACCTTTTTGGGCATTTTTAAACGAATAACTTCTGGGATGGTTAACGTGAATGGATATTTAGAAACTGTATTGTTATTACAGCTGTTTCAACTGATTATTAACATTGAAGAGAGCATTTTACCTGATTAACTCAACACCAGACTGCAATGTTCTGACATGTTTGCACCTGCATTTCATATCCTGGGAAGTGGAAACAGATTTAAATTACTATACTGGAACATTGCCAGTAGATGGGCTCTCTTTCAGACAATTAAGTCAGATGTCTTGTCTGGACGTGTACATAAAACTAAACCTATGATGTATTTCATTAAAGGGAGGCTTTTTGGCCGCTGTCCTGCCTCCCTTGGTGCTTCATACACTTTCTCGTGATGCCCTCATGAGATCCATGAATTGTGAGCGTTAAGATCACGGTCTCTTCTCTTCGCAATCAGTCATCACTTTTATAATTGATGCACATTGTATTCCCGAAAGTACACACTATTTGCACAAACTTCTAATTAATCCTCCCAACGTGCTCATGCGTAATTTTCCCCACAACTCAAAGTCGCATGTTCTTTTTGAAGGTGTCTTGTTGAGTTGTTGTGACATTTTAGATAACGCTCCGCTTCCAGCTTTGAAATATTACCGTGAGGGTCCTTGCATCCCATATCATGACAGCAAACGTTTCCATACTCCTCTATTTGTCAATAATTGGTTTGAGCACAACAACATTTTAAACCTACAGTAGCCTCTCCAGAACCCTGATGTAAACCCAATCACACCACACTGGAAAGTCTCGAATGTAGCCTGAAGACCATATTCAGCAGGTCACATTCCACCGCCAGACCTCCACTTACTGCTGCAATGGGTGCAATTTGGGTTATTGAATATTTGATAATTTGGATTATTGGAGGAATGGTGAAATATTGCATCTTTTTAACACGATTTAAGGCTCGTGGTGAAGCTCACACACACACACATACACACGCGCACCCACACGGTCATACACAAGAAAATGTGTGACACAACACAGGACTGTTAGGCAGGCCAAACACAGCCACTGAGCTTGAGGAAGTGCCGTCATTTCCGAGGTACACTGGGTATCAGCAACATCACAACAATGTCGCCACATTTCTCACCGCAATTTAGCGGGGCATTTTGTAAGGAGGAATTTCCTCCTCCCAATGGATGTCAACTCATACAGATTGTCTTTACTCTTAACTTTTTTAATCACATCAAGTGAGGAAGCAGAACATCACATTAAAAAAAATCTTTGGTGTGACTCGGCTGGAGTTTGAACCGCCGACCTCCCAGACTCGGAGCGGACGCTGATATCGCATTCGCCAAAATTTGATGCAAAGCCTGGCTCAGTTGTGGTTAGAGCATCGACTCTGAGTTTTGGAATGGAGAGGCTACTGCAGATCGACTGTGTTTTGGAAGTTGGAAGTTGGATTCTGACTCTGTCCAAGTCATACCACGGACGTTAAAATGGTGCATGCTGCTTCCTTGCTCGACATTCATCATTTCGATAGAGCATGGACGTACCACGTGGGTTGGCAGGTCATATTGCTCCTTAAATGCACCACTGACAGTGGAGAGAAAAGTGAAGTTGCAAGATGGCGTTGCCATCAATGTGCCCTGGGATGTTACACCACTTCTTCCAAGGTCAAGGGCTGTGTTTGTTTTTTTATGGCGTAGCCCATCGGGCAGAGCCGTCCACAACAGTGTATGTATGTATGTATGTATGTATGTATGTATGTATGTATGTATGTCCCCTCAAACGTATACCAATCAGAGCTGAGAATCTGGTCACATGACAGGGTGATGTGATTATGTCTGATGTCATTACGGCGGTGCGGCAGCTGACTCTCCACGCACCGCCATTTTGATTTATATGCCGTTCATGCCGAACACATCGTCGAACTTGTCATATATCACAATCGCCATGCACTAGTTTTACGTTTTTTATTCAGTGTGAAACACAAACAAACCGATTGTTAAAATGACCATCAAATATCGAAAGCACCGCGGCGTTACGGCTCTTCCAACAATACGGTACATGTCAGCCTTTGGAGTTATGACTCCTAATGACGTTATTACCTGAGGCGCTTTTTTTTCTTTTCTTTTTTTGTATACAAGATCGAGGCTCGTGTAAGCACTAACATCAATCAAAAAAAACCCCAAAAAAAACAAACGGACACACAAAACATACAATAAAGGGAGCTGGAGACAAGATGGGGAGAGAGAGGGAAGCACACAAGTACAACAGCAGAGAACAGGGACATCGAGAGATCTGTGGGAGGGAGAGGGCTTGGGGGGATGGGAAGGGGGGAGGGGTGGGAGAGGTATAAAACACATGGACACTGCAAAGACTTCCAGGAACGAAGTTGGTATTTCAAAAAGGTGGATCTGGGGTGAATTAACGGGGGTAGAAAAGATCAAGGTTTTGGATGGGGGAAGATAAGAGATGGTGGTGAACAGCTGTTTTAAAGACCTGGAGGGAGGAGTGGGATTGAAGAGAGTGAGGGAGTTTGTTCCAGAGGTGGAAGAAAATAGGATGAAAGAGTGAAGGTGAGCAGAGAGTCTTGATTTTGGCAGTTTCACCGGAAGAGGGTTGCTGACAGATCTTGTGCGACCTGAAGGAATATTTGGGGGACAGAGCACAGACAGAGCTGGGGAGGCAAGGCCGGAGAGGAGTCGGTATAAGACAGAAAGACCACCTACCTGCCTGTGGTGAGCGAGTGAAAGACTCTCAGAATCAGCTTCATCGCGGGAGATTCCAATGAATCTGAAAGCTTTGGTTTCTACAGCGTGAAGCCGAGCTATGTGTGAGGCAGGAGCACTAGCCCAGAATAGACAGCAGTATTCCATCAAGCTGTGGATGAAAGCTTTGTATGTGGTGAGGAGCTCAGGTGTGCCAAGGAAGGACGTCGCACGATGGCGGATGTCCAGTCGGGGACTGGATTTGGAGGCCAGCTTGGAAATATGGTTTTCCCAGGAAAGGTCATGGCAGATAGTGAGACACAAAAGCATGAGTGACAGAACTTCTTTGAGGGGATTGTTGAGAACGTAGATGGGAGGGTTGTCCAGACTGTCTTTTCGGACAGACATCGTGAGAGTGTGAGATTTGTCATGATTGAAAGACATGTTCCACTTGTTTGACCAGTTTGTGATGTTGTCCAGGTCTGCAGAGAGTGAGGATGCTGTAGACAGCCGATCTGAGGGATTAGGTATGGAGCGGCAGATAGTGGAGTCATCAGCAAAGACATAGAGGGGATTTTCCAGAGAGATGGAGAGATCATTGATGAATTCCCAAAAAAGCACATGGCCCAGAGCACTGCCTTGAGGAACTCCAGCCTGAACAGGAAGGGGATATGAGAGAATTCCATGCAGGGC
Organism: Myxine glutinosa; assembly: GCF_964187855.1. NCBI lineage: Eukaryota > Metazoa > Chordata > Myxini > Myxiniformes > Myxinidae > Myxine > Myxine glutinosa. The sequence continues at coordinate 53,180,915 of NC_136271.1, read as the reverse complement.
CACACATTGACTGCGACCGATGAGGAAGGCTGCAAGCCATACGTGGATTTTCCATGGATACCAAAGGAGGAGAGTTTGGTGAGCAGAGTGAGTTTGAAGTCATGTCTGGTGAAGGTTAATATCTCTGTCTGCATGTGTGTTTGTGGGATGCGAGAATTTTTGTAAGGAGTTAGTCATCATTGCACCATACACTTGACAAAGCGTTGGCGCTCCCAAAGTATTCTCTTGGCAAGGATTGTACTGGATGGTTTGCGGTTACCTTCTCAGCAGTCACTCAGTACACACCTTTGTATGTGGTCAGGCAGTCAGCGATCAGTCGCTGCTTCTTCGCAAAAAAAACTCGTGACATATTTCACTTCTACCAACGACCAGGGTTGGCAAGGAGACCGGTCCACTGGCTTAATGTCTTTTGATGGACAGCACACACATTTACGCATTGCCCTGCATGTAAAATACCAGGGTCATCATTTATTGCCGGGTCGAGATTCGGATCAGAATGACGAAACAACTCAAGGCGAGTGTGCATACCTCCAAGCTATTCTTCTCCAACCCCAGGCCCCATGCACCTTAGACAGTCGAAAACAAAAAAGATTGATGGGGACAATGTTTCTCTAATCAAAATTGAATAAACAGTTGTGAATTAACAGCCATCCATATTTCATTATCGTCCCAATACTTTTGGTGATTGTGTAATCACACTTATCCACATTGGAGCCAAAACTCTTCCAATGTCACTAATGGCTTGTCAGCTTCGATACCTAACGGGGATCTCAAGAGGATTTAGAGTATTTGACTTCCTAATTGTTTCCAGCCATCAGTTTGGTTTCAATTCTCCGATGTCACAGTTGCACAAGCTGGTTCTCTTGATCCACCGAGGAATGAATGCTTTGAACCTCATATGTAAGGTCGGAGCAATCTGTCGGTAAATTTCATGTGCCTCTGATAAGGCCTGGCACCTTTGCTTGCTTGCCAAACTCATGTCATCTTAGGTCCTGTCCATTTCCACCTCGACGATTTTCATTGCATTGTCAGTGTAATCTGCTGTACCCAAACAGCAGGGTGATGGCATTCATCACGCCATAGTCCTGCCTCAAATCTCTCTCCCTTGCTGCAAAGAAACCTTCATTTTGAGCATTTACCTTTTGCAGCCACTGATAATTTATTCGATGAACAGAATATCCAATTTTCAATGACAAAACAATATTTCTGTCTAAAAAGAAGGAAATCGCGAAATGTAAGGGTTTGACTAACTCCGCTACTCCATACTTAACGCGCGATCCAATCTCCCATCGCAGACTCTCTGTCCATGGGGTTGTCCCGTTAGTTGTAGAGGGGAAAGGATCCTCAGGTGGCAAGGTGGGCAATCTAACACTTCACCCATTGCAGCAATAAGGAACCCACGGAATCGAGCCCAAAAGGACTACTCGTCCATGACGTCTGTAATGTGACCATTGTGGAAGGACAGTCGGATTAATGTCAGTTGTGTATGCTGAAAATCTACCATTTACTCTTCATTTACCCTCTTATCAATGCGGCAAAATCGTCTGAAGGACGACACATCAAAATGGACGCACTGAATTGTCCTCAGTGCTGGGTCTTCTTTGCTTCCACAAGCATCCTAATCCCTTCTCGGATGGTTCTTGAAGCTCTGGTGGCATGCAGTCTCTTATGGGTGAAGTTACTCTGGAAGGTAATCTGAACTCACTTTAGCATTACATGTCGAGGTTACTGTGCCCTTAGCCTAGCAAACTGAGATCTACCACCTCCATCCCACTCCATTAATGGCGACTCCCAATGCACCCCTTGATCTCCATAACCCTGTACATCTGATACTGCCTAGCTATGCACCCGAGTCAGCCATATTGTGACATTTTGGATTTTTTGATGGCAACGTTCAAACAAAGATGTTGTTTTAGGGGAAGTTAAAAGCGGTTAGGTGTGTTTAAACTACACATTTTATTGATCTCTGATGGTGTTGGATGTTTTTTTCTTCTTCTTCAGCCAAAACAGAGAATAAAATGAGAGGGAAAGGAAAAGTGACTTTGGCATTTTGAGTTTTTCTTTTTTTTGGAAAAGAGTGGTGATGCATGCTGGGTTCTGACACATTAATGCATTTACAGCATACAGGATGCTCACAAGAAAGTGTTGCCTTAGGTTGAGGAAATGCAAGTAGCACCTTACAAGCAGCTATTAAATAAGAGAGATAAAAATGGGTTTTTTGTTGTTGTAGTTGGTGTTATTGTTGTTGTCACTGACAGGATGGCCATGAAGTGCACACACTCGTCTCTAAGCAGTCTAGCCTGGGTTTGAATCCCAACCCAGGTATAAACTGTCACCCGGTGTTACACAGGAAGGGTGAATCATCAATGTGTGTGCCATCCCTCGGATGGACGTTGAACTGGTGTAACATTTGCCGGCATTAGTTGGTGGATGTTAAATATCTCGCGTTTTTTTTTTTTTGTTTTTTTTTTGGATACAAGATCGAGGCTCGTGAAAGAGCTAACATTAATCACACAAAAAGACAAACCGACACACAAAACACAAAAAAACAAGGGGAGCGGCAGACAAAATGGGGAGAGAGGGGGAAGGACACAAACACAACATTTGAGAGCAGGGACATCGGGAGGACTTGGGGGGAGGTGGGAGAGGAATAAAACATATGAACACTGCAAGGACTCTGGGGTGAATTACCGGGGGTAGAAAAGATCAAGGTTTTCGATGGGGGAAGATAAGAGATGGTGGTGAACAGCTGTTTTAAAGACCTGGAGGGAGGAGTGGGATTGAAGGGAGTGGGGGAGTTTGTTCCAGAGGCGGGAGAAAAGGGGAATGAAAGAGTGAAGGTGAGCAGAGAGTCTTGAGTTTGGCAGTTTAACCATAAGAGGGTTGCAGGCAGATCTTGTGCGAACTGAAGGAATATTGGGGGGACAGAGCACAGAGAGAGCTGGGGGAGCAAGGCCGGAGAGGAGTCGGTAGAAGACAGAAAGACCACCAACTCGCGTTGTCCTTCTCGAAGAGTATGGGTGAGCAATCACTGGCACTGTGGTCAAATTCCAAATTCCTGCCCTAAATACTTAAGTCGAGCATCAGGTCTGGCCTGTTATTACATGAAAGACTTGTACGAAAAGCTTTCAAAGCCAAAAATATGGCAATAATTAGGGCCATTGAAGAAAAATATATTATTACAGTATTATTATTATTATCAGGTACCACCAGAAATTCCGCATAATGTTAAATGTGTCTTCAAGTCCTCATCCCCTCCCCCCCCCCCCCCACCTTCAAATCCGTAGTCTTCAAATCTCTTCCCCGCTCCAAGTCCTCAACCCCCCACCCCCCCTCCAAATCCGTAGTCTTCAAATCTCTTCAGTCCTCAACCCACCCCCCCCCCCCCTCCAAATCCATAGTCTTCAAATCTCTTCAGTCCTCAACCCCCCCCCCCCCCCCTCCAAATTCATAGTCTTTAAACCTCCTCCCCACCCCAAGTGCTCAACCCTCCCTCCACTCAAAGCCTGAAACTCCCGACCCCAACTCCCTGTCCTCCCCTCCCCCTTTTCCCATTATTCAAAGCAAAACAGTTTTCATTATAAAAAAAAAAAAAAACCTACCTCATTATACATGTTATTTTTTTCATTTTCATTAAAAAGGTGAAATATTTAATTCTTCCCCCTCTCCTATCCACCTTATTATTATGCAATTACCAACTTCACTTTCGCTTACCTCCTCATAACCTGCTTTCCCACTTTCCCAACTTCTCCTTTTGCTCCATTCACAATCTTTGTACCAGTGGCATGTCTCACAAGAACAATTAGGCAAATAACATCCAGGTCCCCATTCACAATCTCGTGAGATACGCTGCGGAAATCCAATGGAATTGCCACTATCAAGTGATTGTGAGTAGCCTTATTGATCCTAAATTTATTATCTTCTTCGTGATGTGCATATGTATCAATTTATATATATATGTATATATATATATATATATATATATATATATATATATATACGTATATATATATATATATATATATATATATATATATATATATATATATATATATATATATATATATATATGGTGGTCCAGAAACCCTGGGCACATTTTGAAGAACAATACCTGCAACAAACAACTAATTTTATTATTGTTCTTTGGTGCAAAACAAAACATGATTACTCGTAAATGGATGTGACTGCTTCAACACACACAGGCATCACGTGATATGCAACAGGGTGAGGTGCATCACGTGATATGCATCGGGGTGAGCTTCGCTCACTGTGCTGCATGTGTTTGTCTTTGCATTAGTTCAGTTCATTGTGAATTAGACGCCCAAATATGACGGAGGATATCGTGAGACAGAAAATTTGCATTATACGCTTGTATCCTGTATCTGGAAATTCGGCTGAAGTTCACAGACAACTTGTCAAAGAATGTGGCGCCGACGCAATTGACAGAAGAACCATCGGCAGAATAAACAAGCAGTTTGTTGAAACCGGCAGCATTCTTCCAAAACAGTCACCAGGTGGGCCTCGTACTGTTCGAACTGAGGAAAGCAGAGCGGCCATTCAACAACTCGACAGTAACACACCATTATCACCTCGTCGTTTATCAAACGTCACCAACATAAGCCGATCATCGATTCGAAGAATACTAAAAGACCTTAATGTGAAACCATACATGGATATGAGGATGGTGTTTTTTTTATTGTGTTTTTATTGTATAGTACATTGTAAAAATATCGCCCTCCTTCCTCCAGTTGTGTATAAAGGTTAAAAGGGCGTCCCGTAATTAGGTCATCAACAATCACGTTAGCCAATCATAGATTTCCTCCTTGTTGGTAGTTTATTTCCTTATTCTGTGTATTAGGCTAAGGATTTGTCTTCCATTAATTAATACTCCATTGCACCGAATCAATTAAGAATAGCTCCCCTTCAATAATTCCATTTCCCAGCCAAACTCTCCATCTCTGGGTAAAGCAGTTCACAAGCGTGGGGTGCGCGCCCTCTCATTTCGCTGCTATAGTGAATATGTGTTCTGTGCTCTGTTTGAACAGGAGGGGCGGGGTCGCCAGGGAGAGGCAAGCCCAGGGCGCGCCACGAAGGGTGGGGCGTGCCGTCGGCACCATGCCCAAATAAGGAGACAAGCCCGTGGGATTGCCAGACAAGGTCGCGAAACAGAGCACGGGGGGGGAGGGCGGTACCGAAACCGACGAGGGCGTGTCACACCCGCGCTGAAGGTATGAGAGAAGGGTGCGATGATCGCAACAAGAAGATACACCAGAGATACGGCAGATGAGTCCAGGTGCGTCAGAGAGTTGGCAGTCCACCGGGAGAGAGTTGAGTTGAGTGGAGTTGATCAGTTCAGTGGAGGAGGAGCAGTGAGGTTGAGCGCAGGAGGCGGAGGACACGTGAGACCTCTGCCGGTGTGAAAGCCGAATACAAGGAGCTGCCGGCTCCTCGCTTCCCGCCCGGAGTGGACCTGCTCGCTGTGCCCTGTGATCCCACCTGCTCATCCCTCCAAACGATTCCTGTCCTTCCATCCTTTTGTGTACGTGAGTTTGTTTTGTGTGTTCTGTCCTGGGTAATAAGTTAAGCCTGTTTAGTTAAGCTAGAGTTTCACTGTGTCCTTCTGGTCCGTCCCTCTTTCTGCTTTATTTTATTATCCTTCCTTCTCCTTGGTTTCTTTTGGTTGTAAATAGTAATAAATTATATTCGTATTTCAAACCTTTTTGCCTTCGTCTTCCTCTTCTTCACATCCGTGTCGTCTTTGTCTTTTCCCTCATTGAATATCTGTGGCACGATTTGGCCAACGTTTCAGGATCGGGTCTAGTCTTGGTAAACGGCTCACGCCGCGGTTCGCTTCGCTCAGCGCAACATCCATTACGCTGCGGCCGTGAGCGGGGGGTGTTCCTTCGCGTACCGGGAAGCGCTGGTATTTAGGTCATAGGACTTGTGGGCCTAAAACCCTATCCAGCGCCGACCGGGCGTGGCGTCATACCCCCGGGACCACGTCGGTCAGTAACAGACGAGGGGCTTAATCCCCCCTTGAAGGGGAACCATAGGCCGACGTCAGGTTCCGCAACAATATATATACAGTGGTACCTCGGCTTACGAGTTTAATCCGTTCCGTGACGGAGCTCGTAAGCCAAATCGCTCGTAAGTCAAAGCAAATTTTCCCATTCAAATGCATTGAAATGCTATTAATCCGTTCCAGCCTCAAAAAAAAAACACCAATTTTTTTTGTTAGGTGCTTTTAAATAACAAAAATGTACTTTATAAATAACAAATAATGTATAAACAAGCACGACCTCGTATATACTGTACATAATACAAGAGAATGTAAAGAAATAAACTGGTTTTATTAAGCAGAGGAGAAGAGCATGCCAGGTGAGGTGTGCGTGTTGTCGACTTGGCGAGGCAGTACGATCGTACTCCTTCTACGATATGTACGATTTTGAAGCAGAAGGAGTCCATAAAGGCTATAACGCCAGCCAAGGGCGTTACGATTATTTCAAAGCTCCGGACCTCTATCCATGAAGATATGGAGAAGTTGTTGTTTGTGTGGTTGAAGGAGAAGCAGCTCGCAGGAGATACCGTGACCGAGAGCATCATGTGTTTGAAAAGATTGAAACTCGGATATCGAGCACGGACCACGAGGTGTTTTTTCTTTTTTCTTAATCTCGGTTTCAGTGAACTTTTGCTCTGTGCTCACGTGTACTGTACCTGTACCTGTAATGGTACGTCAGAGGATGGCACCTGTTGTCATCATATTAAGTGCAAGATGTTCTGCATCGTAAGTTGGTACACCGTGGTCTTTCGGCGGTGTTTAAGCCGGCCGTCTTGGCTTCTGTCACCATTGGCATTGAGTCTTTCGATGTAGGTAGGTCGTTGTGTGCCGGTGCCTTGGCCGAATTCCTTCATTGCTGCATTGTTAGCTCACCTGGTTTTTTATACCACATCTTTGGTTATCGGACCAGCGAATGACGTCATCTCCAAAGTATGGCTTATTCTCACTTGTCTTGGACGATCTTCTACTTCTAGCCTTCCACCGTGCATTTGGTGTCCACTGTACTTACTGTACAGTGCCTGGTAAAATTGATGTAATGGGTTTTTGACCGTCAACGCCATGAACCGTCATGAACCGTCATGAACCGTCATGAACCGTCATGAACCGTCATGAACCGTCATGAACCGTCAACGCCATGAACCGCTAACACTCAAAAGCCCATTTATCGCGCCTTATAAAGCAAAACGCAAACCGAAAGCCATGCCTCTCAAGCGAGGCGTGCTTCCGTGGTCACGTGATCCACAGGTGTAGCTCATTATACCCGCACGCGCGACACGCTTTGGCGGTCACGTGACCAGCCACTCTGGAGGCGGGGATCCCCGCCGATGACGTCACCGGCTGGAGCAAGGAGATTCCTCGCTCATGTATTTCGACGATTGCATGTTTTATATCCAAGCAGAGATGCTTTCACGGCAAGATAACCACGTGACCGGAACCGGAAGCCACAACCGGAAAATTCAAAAAAATAAATTTTTTGAGCTCGTACATCGGATCTCGGCTCGTATCCCAAAGCAACAAACCGCCCGAGCGACGGCTCGTATCCCGAAAAACTCGTACGTTGGGGCACTCGTAAGCCGAGGTACCACTGTATATATATATATATATATATATATATATATATATATATATATATATATATATATATATATATATATATATATATATATATATGGTGGTCCAGAAACCCTGGGCACATTTTGAAGAACAATACCTGCAACAAACAACTAATTTTATTATTGTTCTTTGGTGCAAAACAAAACATGATTACTCGTAAATTGATGTGACTGCTTCAACACACACAAGCATCACGTGATACGCAACAGGTGAGGTGCATCACGTGATATGCATCGGGGTGAGCTTCGCTCACTGTGCTGCATACGTTTGTCTTTGCATTAGTTCAGTTCATTGTGAATTAGACGCCCAAATATGACGGAGGATATCGTGAGACAGAAAATTTGCATTATACGCTTGTATCCTGTATCTGGAAATTCGGCTGAAGTTCACAGACAACTTGTCAAAGAATGTGGCACCGACGCAATTGACAGAAGAACCATCGGCAGAATAAACATCGGCAGAATAAACAAGCAGTTTGTTGAAACCGGCAGCATTCTTCCAAAACAGTCACCAGGTGGGCCTCGTACTGTTCGAATTGAGGAAAGCAGAGCGGCCATTCAACAACTCGACAGTAACACACCATTATCACCTCGTCGTTTATCAAACGTCACCAACATAAGCCGATCATCGATTCGAAGAATACTAAAAGACCTTAATGTGAAACCATACATACCCAGATTAATTCAGCAACTATCTGAGGATGATTTTGACAGGCACGTTGAGGCATGTGAGACATTGCTTGGGTTCATGGATATGGACAATAATTTGCAGAACAGGATCTTGTGGTCAGATGAATCGAAGTTTACTTTATCTGGTTCTGTGAATCGTCATAACATGATATGGGCAGTAGACAACCCACGATTTACTGTTGAGCACAACGTCCAGTATCAAGCTAGTGTGTCCGTCTGCGCAGGCATTTATTCTGGAGGCATTGTTGGACCAATATTTTTCGAAGAAAATGTGAATGCTTCAAATTACCTTGTAATGTTGGAGCAGCATGTATTTCCACTCGATTATGGCCAAATGTGCTTCATGCATGATGCTGCGCCTGCTCATTATGCTGCCAGTGTATGCCAGGCCCTTGATTTGAACTTTACAGACAAATGGATTGGCCGTCATGGTCCGGTTGATTGGCCGCCGATTGGTTGGGACGATTCGATGGCGCTTGTTGATTGGAGCGCAGGTAATGTCAGAGAGAACATTCTAGAGTCAGAGTAAAAAAGGGACATATCCCGCCATTTTCTCTCTCTCTGTTCCGGCACTCGTAATGAGCAGTCACACTCTCTTGGTCCAGGCTTTCATCCCGAGCAGTCGCACACTCTCTTGGTCCTGGCTTTCATCGCGGACGGTTGCAGGTTGTGCTCTCTTGTGCTGGGTTCGTGACAGGCAGTCACATTTTCGCTCCCCCAGTTCAGGGCGTTGGTAAAGGTGGACGCATCTCTCTCTCTCTCTCTCTCTCTCTCTCTGTCTCTCTGTCTCTCTGTCTCTCTCTCTCTCTCACTCTCTCTCTCTCTCTCTCTCTCTCTCTCTCTCTCTCTCTCTCTCTCTCTCTCTTCGTGTCATGTGCACCTGGGACGGTCGGAGCTTTGTGCGGCTGAGGGAGGAGCTCGGTGCGGCCGAGCGAGAGGGCCGAGGGAGGAGCTCGGTGCGGCCGAGCGAGAGGGCCGAGGGAGGAGCGAGAGGGCCGAGGGGGGAGCTCTGGCCTGTTCGCTTTGCATCGGTGGCTGGCGGTGAGTGCGACTTCATGCCAACGCGTGTCTTCTGGAACCGGCGACACCACCACAACCATCGTTGAGACCGGAGCTGAGTACCAGGCAATGCACCACACTCCATTTTACTTTCGTTTATTTCCCCCTTGTGTTGTATACGAGTCCCCTTGTGTTGTGGAGGCGCCTCAATATAGGAATTAGATTTACCGCACATTCTTTGTTCCCTGGCATGATTTTCATTAAACCCATTATTTGTACATTTTCAATTTCTTGTCTGTCTTGTTTATTTGTCCTGAGTTTGAGGACACCCAGTGAAATCTGTTCAGGTAATCCTTGTTACTCTCCACCCCCGCACGTGTAAAAGAAACTGCCATCGTTTGGGTATATGCCTCGGAGGTAAAACTCGGTCGGCCATCCGCCACCATGAAGTCTTCACTACAGGGTAGACACACGACAATAACAATATATATATATATATATATATATATATATATATATATATATATATATATATATATATATATATATATATATATATATATATATATATATACATATATATATATATAGGTGTGTATATATATATATATATATATATGTATATATATATATATATATATATATATATATATATATATATATGTATATATATATATATATGTATATATATATATATATATATATATATATATATATATATATATATATATATATATTGTTTCGGAATCGGACGACGGCACTCCCCTTACCGAGGGGGGTTTAATCCCCTCGTCGTTAAGCTGGCCGTCTCCGTTCCTGGACCTACCCCGCTCCTTTGTGGGATAGGATTGGCCAAGGTGATTGGTCAAGGGATTCCCGGACACCTCCGCCAATCCCTCCACAAAGCAGGTAGGTGGCCCCGCTCGAATCCCGGACAAGATGGTAATTGCCGAGCAGTTTAGCAGTCCGGAATCCGAGCCGTTAGCAATAGACTAAACCCATTTGCGAAGCGGTTCGGCCAAAATCGTGCCACAGGTACTCAATTTAAAGAAATCATGAAAGCGATTGGCCGAGAAAGAAACGAAAGTAAGGAGCAACAGGTATTTATTACTATTATTTACACAAAGATTTACACAAAGATTTACACAACCAATTTACCCCCCCCCCCCCCTTCCCACGCCTCCTCCCCCCAAGCCCTCTCCCTCCCACACATCTCCCTGCTCTTAAATGTTGTGTGCTCTCAAGTGTTTGCATGCTTCCCATTCTCTTGGCTTCCGCTCCCTCTTTTTATATATTTTGTTTGTCTGGTTGATTTGTTTGTGAAGTAAATGTCAGCTCTTTCACGAGCCTCGATTCAGTATACAAAAAAATAAAAAAATAAAAATAAAAAAACCAAAGGAGAGGAAAAGAAACGAAAGTAATTTACAGAAGAGAAGACACAGTGCAATCCTTATACAAGCTTACTTATTCCCACAGGCCAACACAAACAGACTCACATGAATAGGGAATTGCAGGCAGGCACAAATGGCTGGAAGGAGAAGGTTCAGGTGGGACACAGGGCAGGAAGGTCCGGGCAAAATGCGCAGCAAAGAGGTCCGCTCCAGGTTCGCAGTTCGGAAGCGAATAGCCGGCGGCTCCACACGACAGGGCTTTCTGCAGCAGCAGGTCTCTCCTTACTCGCCGCACCTCATTGATGGTTACGGAATCGGAAAATGCCACAAAATGCCACAAATGAAAATGCGCCTCCCTCCACAGAACTCTCAATTCGTGCTCCCTCACTCATCTGCGGTGGGGGCTTTGCGCAATGGGTTTTATAACCCCGCCCTTGGAACCCTCCCGAACCTGCCAGATCTTTCGCTCCACGCCCTCTCAAGCCAAACCCACTGATTCCTGGTTGGTCGTAAGGGCTGGCTGACTCCACCTTTGGTGACGAGGTGGGGCCACGCCTGTGCTTCTGGTAGCTCCTCCCCCTTCTTCTCTGAGATGGAGCACATGGGCAATGGCGTTTTTGGAGCGAGCGGTAAGGCGGCTGCGGCTGGCAGAGACGCTTTGGGGAAATTGAAAAGGGGGCCTATCTTATTTTTTTGATGCAACGCAGATTCAACTATTGGAACCACATGGCCTTACCTGAAACACAGAATAATGAAATAACTAGAGAGGTCCTATGATTTGCTACGTGTTGCAATGTGGACTAACTAAGGTGCGATTATTTCATTTAACAGCCAATTAAGGGGAAATGTACACAGGGGTTATTTATAAGGAAATTTACAACTAAATTTACATGTGAAGGTTCTAAAAACCGCAACACAGCACCCTCATTCCTCACGGCACGTCTCGGGCCGACAAAACTTTACTTAATGTGACACGTAGGTGTAATACCCTCTACTATTAATCTGACCCTGAGTGTGACAGTTTTAAAACACAATTAAATATGTCCCGCTACTACGTTGCATCCTACCTAACAGATTCACGCCCACAGTTAACCGAATTGCCGAATTAATTCTCAAACTATACATTTACGGTGGGGAGCATTATTTACAGGTGACATTATTACATTATTTACAAAACTGCAACCCAGGACCTGCCATTGCTTTTTAGGAAACAAAAAGAGAGAATCCTGTGGGAGGGAGGAGACAGCATGCACTGCATCGACACACCACCTCACATGCCCGGGGGATGCAGAATTGATATTCTGTCATACATCCCCGAGCATGCAAACACCAAAGCACCAATCAAAGAGCACCAATAATAAGCACCAATCAGTGCTACATTGCACAACACATCAAAAAAAACACAACTGGTGGGCTTCCTTCTGCTCCTGCTCTGCTGGTCCGTCATTCTTGATGTTGTTCTTGCTCTTGCTGTTCTTGCTTGCGGCCTATTTGATGGTAATAAATAATAAAAGAAAGGCACACACGCATCCGTTTTTTTAAAATTATGGCCAGCAGGGGGCCAACTATGGTGGTCCACCTGCATGGCTTGGTGCCACCTCACCGAGGTCCGCAAGTGAAGATTTCTGGCCGCAATGGCCGGTCCCAGCAGAGGGGCCAGGCCCCAACACGTGGGGTTCATAAGTGGTGCTCGGCCACAGAACCGTGGTCCATATGGTGGTGCATGGCCGCAAGACGTGTGGTCCATAAAGTGGTGCATGGATGCAGGCAGCTGGCAGCGGGAATTCGGGCACACAAATGTGGGCTCCCGCAGTCCCGCACGCTCCCCCTCAGTGCCCAGAGAGCACGGTCCATGGGTGGGGAAGGAAGACAAAGCAGCAGCGTTAGCGAGGTGTGAGGTCACAAGGGTACACATCAATCAAGGTAATGCAGAGCGAGGTGCGCACGAAGAGCGAGCGGAGAAAGCTCATCCCTAACGTACGCCACCCCTCCTGTCACCTACTCTACCCTTGCCCTTACCCCATATTTACAAAATCTACACATTTACCAATTCGTCACTATCGTCACGTCTTCCCCATATCTCCCCTAATACCAAATTCGTTACAATCCTTCTAACCAAATTTGCCATTACCAATTCATCATCAATTCCTCTTAAGGAGGAAGAGATGGAACAACCAGCACAATGTCTCACCCATGTCATGATGCGTCTCACATTTCCAAAACATTTGCACAAAAACAACAAAACAGCCATGGCATGGTGGGGAGTTCTGTCACCTCAGGTGAGCGGATGCAGATGGTGCGAGGAGATTCTTAATCCTAACTACTTCCTAAATGACCGTAACACACTTTACACTACCCGGGGTCTTTCCCTGCAAAACCATTGGCTATCTTTACTCTATGTCGTTTTAAGAACCAAACTCCCATTGACCATCTGTGGCGCTCACCAATTTGGGGTCTCACTCCCCCGATTCAACTCCCTGTGCCTTCGCACAATTTCTGGGCTGAGTCGTGTGGCTCCCCTAACAGGTCTACCTACCTGTGCGCCTCCGCCACTGAAGTTGCCACCTGAGCTTACCTGCTCCTCACTAACCTATCTAACTGGGGAAGGGTCTCCCTGGCACTTACCCCCTCAGTGCCCTCTCTGGCACTGGGCTACCCGGGTCCGTCCTCCGGATCCTCGGGGCCCCATCCACAACAACTCTAACTGGCTCCCAGAGCCTACCTGTGGCCTCACCTGGCGAACGGACTCACAGTGGCGGAGCGCTCAACCAACCATACCTCGAACAGGCCACACGCCCAGCCATTTCCACGTCACTAATGCACCCATCCAAACACCATTCTTCCACATGCACCACAGATGCCAATATCCAACCACAATTTACCTATACCCTCTACCTAACTCTTAAACTACCCTCCCTGGGTATTCGTGATGGGGGTCCATCTTCTCCATTCACTCCCTTCGCACCAACCACTCCACTCCACGTTTTCCACCATACTCACCCCACACCATCCATTCCATACTCCATGTATCCCAGATCATTCATTTCATCCAACCATTCTCACCTGGATTTGCACACCTGTGCTCACACACCTGGTGCCACCGGCACCCTCCTTCCTCCCAGGCTTCTTCATTCCATACAATGCGCAATCACAATTATTCACTCATACACTACTCCACACACTTTCTTGACACACACGGCACCATTCACGAGCATTGCCTCATTTGCTCAATACCAAGATTCTCACACACACGGCTTCATCTAACTACTTGGTGCCCTTATAAAACTCGCGCTTCCCAGTCGCCCCTTATACTATTGCGCTCCCTCGTCATTATCATCCAACTAATCTATTCTACGTCCCCTCTACAGGTAAAATGTCGCTACTTAACCCTACAGTTACCTATGGTCATCTCTAGGTCCCTAATCCATTATCCAAACCCTCCCTGGCTTGGTTTTCACCGCCATAACCCCATAACTAGTGCTCATGTGCCCGGGGGATGCGAGGGATGGTGGATTTGCCATCCCTCTACATCGGGCATCTCTCACTCTCAATTTTGCCCATCCAATTCTTGCCACTCAAAATTTGCCAATCATCTTCGCCAATCATTTTCACCCATCAAATTTGCCAATCATTACTGCCAATCCTATTCACCATCCCCAATTTCGAGTCAAAACACTATCATCATCACAGTCCGCTATATCTGAGCCTCTCGGTACGTCATGACATTTTCAAAGCTCGGCTTCGCAAAGCCGAGCAACGAATGCGGGTGGTTCGTCTACCGCGGGTTGGGTCCGTCCGGCATTCGTTTCAAGGGAGGCAGTTTGGTTGGACCCAGGTTCAAAGTTCAATTCTTGCTGCGCTAAACACCTTCCCGCAAAACCTCTTAGCACCACATACAGCCCGACTCAACTTTGGGGTTCTTCTTCTTCGCTCCACACGCACCTGCAAATCTTTATAAGGATTATGCAGCACGACATCATGATGTGAGCACGGACTTTGTGCACTATCCATTTCTCCCTTCAATTCCTAGGCTACCTCCGTCGTCTTTTCAATTTCAACTATACCCATTATTTATTTTTCTTTGTTCACCTCGACGACCGCTGGCTTTATTAAAATTCCCTCTTCTACCTCAGCTGTCGCCGGCTTCCCCAAACCCTGGGTCGCGATCTCTATACCCGTCATTTTAACCGCGCTTTGCTCCGCCTCGCTCAACCCGCGCTTCTCAACCCGCTTTACCTCGTCGCTTACCCCTGGGACCTGCTCGCCCAACATGCGATCCATGCTCTCCCCACATCTTTGTATGCTCTCACCCATTCTGTCCCCAAATTTACCGATTCGTTCCAATTTGCTTCCTAGCCCCCCAATTTGATTTCCCAATCGCTCCCCTATTTTTTTCAATGTGTCCCCCGTTCGTCTACTTTTGCCATTCATTGGTCCATAAAAAATCGCATGTACCCTGGTATTTCGGGCTCAGCCGCCGCAACCACGTGCGAAGTGCCGCCATCCTGTGCACCTGCAACCCCCACTGTTACACCTTCTCCAACCCCCTCTTCCATTACTCCCACTGCCTCCTTGGGGTCCTGGGTTACTTCGAAACCCTCCTCTTCTACCCCCACCGGCATCCGACCGCCTTGATCATCCATGGCACGATTTAATTTAGATGTTATAATAAAATTTCGGCCGCTCCAAATTTTGACCAAATTTTTTAGATGTTCAAAATTTGGTTCGGGTCCAAATCCCACTCCTGACACCAATTGTTACGGAATCGGACGACGGCACTCCCCTTACCGAGGGGGGTTTAATCCCCTCATCGTTAAGCTGGCCATCTCCGTTCCTGGACCCACCCCGCTCCTTTGTGGGATAGGATTGGCCAAGGTGATTGGTCAAGGGATTCCCGGACACCTCCGCCAATCCCTCCACAAAGCAGGTGGGTGGCCCCGCTCGAATCCCAGACAAGATGGTAATTGCGGAGCGGTTTAGCAGTCCGGAATCCGAGCCGTTAGCAATAGACTAAACCCATTTGCGAAGCGTTTGGCCAAAATCGTGCCACAGCTACTCAATTGAAAGAAATCACGAAAGCGATCGGACGAGAAAGAAACGAAAGTAAGGAGGAACAGGTATTTATTACTGTTATTTACACAACCAAAGAAACCAAAGGAGAGGAAAAGAAACGAAAGTAATTTACAGAAGAGAAGCCACAGTGCAATCCTTATACAAGCTTACTTATTCCCACAGGACAACACAAACAGCCTCACATGAATAGGGAATTGCAGGCAGGCACGAATGGCTGGAAGGAGAAGGTTCAGGTGGGACACAGGGCAGGAAGATCCGGGCAAAATGAGCAGCAAAGAGGTCCGCTCCAGGTTCGCAGTTCGGAAGCGAACAGCCGGCGGCTCCACACGGCAGGGCTTCCTGCAGCAGCAGGTCTCTCCTTACTCGCCGCACCTCCTTGATGGTTACAGAATCGGAAAATGCCACAAAATGCCACAAATGAAAATGCGCCTCCCTCCACAGAACTCTCAATTCGTGCTCCCTCACTCATCTGCGGTGGGGGCTTTGCGCAACGGGTTTTATTACCCCGCCCTTGGAACCCTCCCGAACCTGCCAGATCTTTCGCTCCACGCCCTCTCAAGCCAAACCCACTGATTCCTGGTTGGTCGTAAGGGCTGGCTGACCCCACCTTTGGTGACGAGGTGGGGCCATGCCTGTGCTTCTGGTAGCTCCTCCCCCTTCTTCTCCGAGATGGAGCACATGGGCAATGGCGTTTTTGGAGCGAGCGGTAAGGCGGCTGCGGCTGGCAGAGGCGCTTTGGGGAAATTGAAAAGGGGGCCTATCTTATTTGTTTGATGCAACGCAGATTCAACTATTGGAACCACATGGCCTTACCTGAAACACAGAATAATGAAATAACTAGAGAGGTCCTATGATTTGCTACGTGTTGCAATGTGGACTAACTAAGGTGCGATTATTTCATTTAACAGCCAATTAAGGGGAAATGTACACAGGGGTTATTTATAAGGAAATTTACAACTAAATTTACATGTGAAGGTTCTAAAAACCGCAACAATATATATTCTGTATACAATGTTGAAATTAGTGAACAACAAAATAACATCTAATTCACAATCTCATAAGATTCCATCATCTGGCAATATGTGACGAAGGGACAGACAGACACATTCGCATTATTATGGAGTATCTATATATAACAAGAAGAAAAAGTCATAAAATGTCATAGATCCCATGGTTTTAGTAATTTTGTTGTGCGGAGATCAGTCATCTTTGGTCGGATTACAACACGAAATCTTCTGCATATGTATACTCACGTGTATTGTCTTTGTGCAAAGATTGAACAAAATCGGTCCATGCATGTCCAAAAATGGTTGGGGACACGTTTTCGCATCACGATTTTGTCATCTCTCAATCTGGTACTTTGGCGCATTCTTCAATCTTGTTCGTTTTGAAAAAGTTAGAGAATAAAAGGTGTTATTTTCAAAAGCTTATGACTTCACTCTATACGGTACTAATTTTTAGGCATATCCTTATATACATATTTGAATGGGTGGCCATTTTTTCCCCGTGCCTTCTCTACATATCAAGTACTACCGTACTCTATGACTGAGCCGCTCATGTGTTGGGTGGGTTAGGTGTTGTTGCCCAATTCCTCACTGTGTGGGTTCGATTACCGTGGCTATTCAGCTGGACAGGCAATGGAAAATGACCTTTTTCTTTTGTATGCAGCATTGGGCTAGGGGCACATCATTTGCTGGGCATCATTTGCTGGGTGTGCAGCTGTGCCACTGATACAGTGCACCCTGGAGCTGAAAGTATGAGTTTGTAATTTGTTCAGAGTACCGGCGATAGCTTGCTCACTCTTCGTGAAGGACACCGAGGGGTCATTGATGTCCGCTATCTAATACCAGCAGAGAGGAAGCCCAGTTTAACATCCATCCAAGATGGACCAGACATTGATGACATTGATGAATGTCAGACATTGATGAATCGCCCTGCCTGCGAAAATCAAGCATAAACGGTTATAGCTGGAAGGAGATTCGAACCCTGGTTGATCAGTTCAGAGGAGATTGGGCACACCTCTATGCTATCCTGCTCGTCTAGCAAATCACCCAGCCATATACAGCTGCTTCAGCAAAACTCTGTTACAGAGTATGGATGGATGCATGGATGACTGTTATTATAGTTCCCGGAGGGAAGCATTACGTGTTTGGTCTTGGTGTCCCACTTTTTGGAAAAAAAAAACTTTGTGGTCATTATGAGGCTGAATTTTTTCAAGTGCTATCAATTGGCTAATACTACAAGTTGGCTATACCGGTAACCATCAGCGATCTTCGATCACAGCCCTCTAGATAATTGTGGGAAGGACGGAAAATGAAATCGATGAACAAAAGACAAGTGATTCTAACTTTCCTGTTTTTGATTTTGCTGTGTGCGAACAACAAATGCTCGGTTGTCCAGGTTGTCCAAACAATCAATCCGGTTCCCTCTGATAAGGCCTGGCAGCTTCCCAAGAGGAAATCAAATACTCTCTCGAGTGACAGACATAATTACCATAACAAAACTACATTGAACCCAGGATTTCCTGTAAAACTGATGCTTTCATTGCCTAAACAACAACCTCTAAACCAGAGGCAATCAAACTTTTAAAAAAATATAGAGTTGAGGCTCGTGGAGGAGCGACAACATCGAATGGATTAGGATGCAACCGAATAAAACGAACAGTAGAAGGAGAGGAGGAAACACGCAACAGCAGAGTTGAAGGATGAAATGGAGAGAGACTATGAAGATAAGTGATATGAGGAAGAACGAGGACTATGGGAGAACACAGAGAGTGGACAAGATGCAAACAGAAGCAAACTCTCAGGAAGGAAAACAGGAAAGTTGGAAAGAGGTGCGCTTGGTGAGAGTTAACGGGGCAGAAAAAGATCATGGTTTTGGATGGGGGATGATCCGACATGGTGGTGAGCCGCTGTCTTGAAAACATGGGGGGAAGAATTAGATTGTAGAGAATGTGGAAGTTTTATTCAACAGGTGGGGAAAAAAAGAAATGAATGAGTGGAGGTGAACAGTCATTCTAGATTTGGGAGTTTAACCAAAAGTGGGTTGTTGGCAGACCTTTGCGTCCTGCAGAAAACTAGGGGAATGGGTCAGATAGGGAAAAAGGCACAGAAAGAGCAGAGGATGCAAAACCAGGAAGGAAGCGGTACAAGACAGAGAAATCACCAACCTGTCTCCAAGGTGAAAGTCATAAGCCCATAGACTCAGCTTCATCATGGGAGATTTCAATGATCCTGAAGGTCTTGGTTTCCATGGAACCATCCTGATCAAGATGTGAGGCAGGGGCTCCAGTCCAGAGGGAAGAGCAGTACTCTGTCAAGCTGCGGATGAAGGCCAAGTCCGTGGATGAGAGTTCAGGTGTGCCAAGGAATTACTTTGCATGATGGAGGATGCCCAGTCGGCGACTAGCTTTGGAGGCTAACTTAGAAGTAATGCGGTTTTCTCAAGAAGGATCATGGCTGATAGTGAAACCCAATACCTTGACGGATTGAGCTTCCTCAAGATGATTGTTAAGAAAGTAAATGGAAGTGGTTGCCTTTTGAGAGAGAGAGTAAGATTTCTTAGGATTGAAAGACATATTCCAAGTGTTTGACAAACTGATGATTCTTTCAAGGTCTGCCGAGGGAAGTGGCTGCTTCATGCCTATCTGAAAGATGGGGGAATGCTGCGACAGATGGTGGGGTCGTCAGCAAATACATAAAATAGGATTTCCCAGAGAGTCAGATACATCGTTGATGAAGATTAGAAATAGGACGGGGCCCAGAACCTTGTGGCATTCCAGCCTTTAGAGGGATAGGAGAATAAAAGATTCGTTGAGTGCCACACATTGGCTATGAGAGTGGAGGAAGTCAGCACCCTAAGAGTGGAGTTGGCCTTGGGATGTCAGAAGCAGAGAGTTTGGAAAGCAAGGCAGGATGCCAGACTGTATCGAATGCTCGAGATATGTCTCAAAAGATGGCCCTGATGTCATGTCTGACATTGAGCTCCAGAAACACCATGTCCAAGGTAGAGTGACCTGGTCTGAATCTGAACTGATCGTCCGAGATCGGCCTCTTCAATGCTTTCCAGATCTGCGGAAAGGAATACAACTGCAAATCATAAACCGCTCACTGGGCAAAGTCCATGTTTCAGCAAATTGGTACAAAGTTATCCTTTACTACCTTTCTTCCCTCCATGACTCATGTAACAAATGACCGCTTGTGTGTATTGTGTACTAAAAAAAAATTCAACAGAAAAGACGAGTTACTCGAATCAGGAACAGTAAGTACTTGGCTCGATGAGGTTCCTCAAAGAACACTGTGTAACAAAATTATAATGGAAGAGAAAACATCCATTATGCACAAGCCGCTGCTTGTGTTTGTTGAGGAAGCCAACCAGAAGGCAGATTCTGGAAGCCATTTGCAGGGATTTTGCCAATCGGGGCCGCTGCCAGAATGCATCACAAGTATGGGATGCATCTGAAGGATACCACCTTGATCTATTTCTCATGCTCACATTGTCTATTCATTACTTTATAACTGCATATGTATGCCAGAGTTGAGATAGGATACTGATTTATGACTGTGTACATCTTGTCCGACTCAGTGGGATGTTGTTGTGGTTTTTTTTTTTAAGCGCAGCCTCTTTCCTTGTACAACATCTGTTTGTGACGCATTACACTTATTGTATCAGGATTTGATGGAGCTGCTAGTATAGCTCAAGCGATCGAGTACTCCACCATTGAACTGTGTTGTCTGGGTTTAATTCCCAACCTGATGATAAACTGTAATCCCAGTGCTTTTCAGGCATGGCATTCCATTGAGGAGAGGAGTGCACCACATTCCGGCCGGGGTCATATCTGCCAGCACTGGGTGGTAGATGTTAAAGATCCTGTTGTGTCTTTTACAAAATGTAGGCCATTGTGGCTAAATTCCTGCCTTAACCATCTATGTAGGGTTCCACAGCCTCCAACCCCAAATCAGTGGTCTGACATTCTTTTCCTACGATGGACCAGTGATCCGTGGCACGGCTGGGATGTGATGACGAAAACAACAACATGGATTGATTTAATGTAAATGTCAAGGCTCAGAGAGAGTTAATCAACAAGGGTTGGTTTATATATACTGCCGGTGTGAGGTGATTGGAAGCAGATGAGTGGATAAATTGAAATTGTTATATTGGTGGTGTCGTAAAGGTGATTGGGATTATGCTTTATGGTGAACTGCTGCTGGAAAGGACTTCAGATAAGATTGTGATCAGATACGCTTGGAGATACCATTTCACTGGTAGGATAATTGAGGAATGGAGGAGTGGTGGGAGTGATGGATGGTTTACACCTCCCAATATATACAGGAAGTAGGTCAATAAATTAGTCCAACCCTGTGGGGTGGTAATTGGGTGGATGGTAGCAAGAGCAAAGTGTGAAGACTGCTTGGAGATGGTACAAGACCAAAAGGCTACCGGCCTGTATGGGGTATGACAACGGGTAGCTCTGTTCCTCAACGTCAAGCTGGGAGATGCTAATGCTTCCTTGGCCTTTAAACTTTCCCACTTTGGGAAGTGTGAAGTGGGATGCAGACACATCATCCCGAAAGCTGGATGCGCATGTATCATCTCATACTCATTGCACCGCACATAGATGCGTTGTGTGCCATACAAACATTTGGCTCTGTGGAATATTCTGGAAACTCGACCTTCAACCCAGAAGTCCATTTCATCAAGATAGGTCGAATGTCACGATTGATGGTGAAGCGAAGGAGCCACCAAGATTGCACTCCTGAGGGAGTTTGATCGGTTCATAAATGAGAGGATTGATCACAATCCCCTTTTGATCATGCAGTTTGTTTGTTTGCAAGTTGTTGATCGATTTTCTCTAAATTCCCTTAAGAGGTGTCCATTTGTGATTATTCTCTGCTGTTTGTTTTCGTAACCTCTCCTGCTGATGCCTCCATTAGTGGACGCATCCAGATTGGACTGCACAAGGCTATGAGAATTTATTTACCTGGGTCTTGCCATCCGTAAAACAGAAGCCATAATGATACTAGCCAATTGAACGGTGTTGCAAGTGTTGATAGCGATTCTTTTTCTCCAGTTGATAGAGGGTGAGTATCCAACCAAAGTAATGGCCGATGTTGTCTTCAAGTGTAGCATTGAGAGTGAGTGTGTAAATGTGCCCCTGGGATATATCCACAAAACACCTGACACCTCTGGCCTAGTTAGCGGAGTACCGGGCCTTGCTAGTGCTACGCATGTGGGCTTCGAGGCAAAGCTGTAACGCTCGAACTCGTCACTCAAATGAAGTCGGACAAGAGGGAAAATTTTCTCGACTCTCATCCGCATTCAAAAAAGTTGACAGCACTTGTAAGGGATTTTAGTCTAATCCCAGGCTAATGGGGGCAATAGGACCCATTTCTTCCTCAAAGCTAAGGTCTGACTGTCTCGATTTGAGAAGCTGTTCATAAACATCTTTAATTGACCTTGTGGCGACATTCCTTCCCCATGAGCTCCCAGCCTGCCAGATATTGCTCGCAGGGACAGTCTGTGCAAACTGGCGAAATGTTTTGAGTTCCTTGTTCTTTGAAGAAAATATATAAAGTCGAATGTAAGTTGAAAGTCCCTGAGTTGATCTTGGGGCTGGCTGTGTGATGTTATTTTCCTGAAATGGCGTTACTGTCAGATCATCTACCATGCATGTTACTCTTATACCTCAATAAACCTCTTGTACACTTGGTCCGAGTTGAGCAGGTGCTTCTTCCAGAACTGGAAGGGATTAGGCAATCCTTGACACACTCATAAATTTAGTTATTGGACTAAATTTTTAAAGAATCAGTGCGCACAAGTTCAGTGCAAGTTATTGCCATTGTTTTTGGGGTTTTTTCACAAAATCAATGCAACTAATTTTTTACCCAAATCAATGCAACGAGTCTCGGCGGAAGCAATCTTAAAGACGACAAAAAGCGAAAGCCTTGGTAAAGTTTCAAAGAATCTGTAGGCCTCAGGATTATTGCGCGCACGACGGAATATTGCTCACGCACGTTTAACGTCTTGCGCTAAATGAAAAACGTGCAACAATTTAATTCAACCTGTGCGTAAGCAAAGCATTTTGTCATCTGCTTTAGAGCAGATGGAATAATGGCAAATGTTGGAAATCCTCGTGCTAATGCACGTTGTTAGCAACACTTGTCAGACGAACGCTTACTTTGGAGCACGGCGCCTGGAAATTGTTGAAGTGGAACAAAAAAAGCAGTCAGCAAAGCAAAAACGCCGAGGTGCAACCTTAATACCAATTGCCATGTCGATGTCGGGGTACATCCGAATGTGAACAGAAATAATGCGCAAAAGGTACATCCGAATGT
Organism: Myxine glutinosa; assembly: GCF_964187855.1. Taxonomy (NCBI): domain Eukaryota; kingdom Metazoa; phylum Chordata; class Myxini; order Myxiniformes; family Myxinidae; genus Myxine; species Myxine glutinosa. The sequence continues at coordinate 53,157,757 of NC_136271.1, read as the reverse complement.
GAACAGAAATAATGCGCAAAAGGTACATACGAATGTGAACAGAAATAATGCGCAATTCATTCGGTCTCGTGCGCAAGTGGACAAGCCAACGCTCCCGAGAAAGGTCATCCGAACACCTGCCTGTTGTTCGGCCCATCCGAACACCTGCCACAATTATTGTGTATTTTGCTTGTGTTTCCTGTACTAACTACAGACTTGGCATTTAATATGGAATTTTTTTTTTCTTGACTTGGGTTTACTTTCTGAACTCGGTAAATCAATCTGGTGAGTTTCTTTTACGCTTCGGTGATTTCTTTGTTAAAAGAACCATGTCACTGATTGTCTGTCGCAGAAAGAAGTCAATAACAGGATTATATTACAGGTGGCGTGACAAAATGTACGGACAGGTACATTTGACGATTGGCTTCACAATCGGGTATATAAGGGTTGTTGCGTTCTGTATTAGTGGAAAACAACTGCTGCTCATCTACAAAAGTTATTGCCACTTCCCCTGGAGATGGTCCGTCAACTCGACAATGCTGTTTGTCATTTAGTGGTGGCTTTACGAAATTCCGGCATGAAACAGCGTGCTATTGCTCGGCAGTATGGCATCACTCAAGGTCAGGTGTCATAGATCCTGAAACGAAATGCTCAGAGAAGTGTCCCTACTCCAATACCGAGGTCAGGACGTCCCCACAGAACCACAAGGAGGGATGATCGCCAGCTGCACCGGTTAGTCCGCAATGGCCGTACCAAGTCAGCTAATCGGCTTAGGGCTGAGTGGCAGCAACTGACAAATGTGCCTGTATCCAGAAGGCTAGTCAGCCAACGACTGGTTCAAGCAGGCTATCGTGCCAGGCGTCCCCTGAGAAAGCCACGCCTGACCAGACAACACCGCCAGCGCCGATTGCAGTGGGCCAGAGAGCACCGTCAATGGCAGCCAGGACAATGGAATCACGTGATCTTCAGTGACGAGTCTAGATTTCTGGTCTATCATCAATATGACCGCGTCCGAGTGCGCAGACAAGTGCATGAAGCCTACAACGAAGATTGTATAGTGCCAAGAGTCCAAGCTGGAGGTGGTGGGGTGACCGTTTGGGCTGCTTTTCATGTAGGTGGCAAAACTGACCTGGTTGTTCCGAATGGAAACCTGAACCAGTTCAAGCACAGGGCCATTCTGGAAGAAACATTGCTTCCATTTGTTCGTGCAGCCTTTCGAGGAAACTTTGTCTTCCAAGATGACAATGCACGGCCTCATCGTGCTCGCATGATCCAACACTTTTTGCTGACCGTGGTGTAGAGCATATGGAGTGGCCTGCCATGTCCCCGGATATGAATCCGACAGAGAACCTGTGGGCAGAATTAACGCGTCAAATCGACCACTTGGACCAGCAGCCGACCTCTGTGCGTGAATTGCAGCAGGCTATTGTCACTGCATGGCAAGCGATTCCTGTCCAAACCCTGGCAAATCTCGTGAACAGCATGCCTCAACGTGCACGTGCTCTCCTGAATGCTCGTGGGGGTTACCCGAAGTACTGAACTGTAATTTTACTGTCCGTAATCCCAGTTGTAATTTAACTTTTGTTTTTGTTTAAAAAAAATTTGGCTGATGTGCAAAATAAAGAGATACTTCTGGAAAACGTACAGAAGTTTAACACAGTACTGTCCGTTAATTGAGTTCGATATCAGTTTACATCACTTTCAAGGATCAATTTATTTGCTTTGAAATGTCAAATGTGGTTTTTGTTTCCTTTAAAGGTCACATCAACAAAATCTAGAATAATTTCAACATAATTCCAATGAACTTTTGGTTCTAAGTCATCTTGAAAAGTAAGTTCACCCCCACAAAAAAAAGATTCCATATTAAATGCCAAGTCTGTAAATGCAAGGCTTGTCCCCTCCTTCACAAAGCTGCGCTCATGCTACATATGCCAAGTTTGTGTGCAGATTATTGAAGGACGAGCGATTGGTAAGAGGCAAGGTGAAGGGATTTGACCGAGCTTTGTGTAAAGCGCACGAGGGGATTTGCTGTGAAATTGAAATTCTCTGATATGAAAAACAGATGTACAGCCGAGCGGGGTCCTTTTCATACAATTCTGCTGTAAGTTTGATTATCTTTTTCTTCTCTTTTTTTTTTTCTTCCTTTACTCCTTGGCATTCAGCTCAAAGTTACAGACGTCGAGCCGCCGTGTGGTTACCTGCACTCGGAGCGAGGTTTCCTGAATGTACTTCGTTGTTTATCATGCGCTTACATTTGCGAGCAACGAGAATCACAACGACGCAACAACAATGGCTGAGAACAATGGGTGAGTCATGCGTCCATTGTTCATAATGGCGGAGAGGGAGGAGTGTAGGCATTGGCTCTTGCTCTATCGCAAAATTGTGGACATAAAATGAGAAATCACGGTCAGTGCATCATAAATTGCAGTCCATTGGAAATACCTGTTGCATAGGTGAAACTTGTGGAAAGATGGCTTTATTTCCTTGATATTACCTATCTTAACAATGGCTTCTGCGGGGCTGGGAGTGGCCTACATGAAACACTGAGTCTCCCGCTGTTTAAATATTGAATAGAGCGACTTTAAAAGGAAGCAATGCATGACGATGATTGAGGGTAAATGGCAGCTCGCCATTTTGAGAGGGTGGAGTGGGAGTTGAGCACAACACTGGTGGAGGAAGGATGTGCATGGGAGAGCAGTATACAAAGGATTTTAAATTGAGTTTAAGTTGCATTTGAATATTATTGTGGATTCAATCTGAGCTTTTATATTTACTTCTGCCACCGAAGGTGGATGGAGGAGGTTATGTTTTCACCCCTGTCTGTCTGTTTGTTTGTTTATTTGTTTGTTTGTCTGTGAACAAGATATCTCAAAAAGTTGTGGACGGATTCGGACGAAATTTGACAGAGATGTAGCGTATGTGACAAGGACGAAATGATTAGATTTTGGTGAAGATCCGGATTCGGATCCGGCTACTGGAAGTTTTTAGTGATTCTTCACCATTGGGAGATAGGGCCAAAAACGATACATAGCAGGATATCTCAAAACGTTATGGACGGATTGGGACGGAACTTGGTGAATCGGTTGGGTGTGTAACAAGAACGAATCGATTTGATTTTGGTGAAGATCTGAATATGGATTCGGATGTTAGAATTATTTAATTTTTAATGAAATGGACAACCAAATACTACATTGGAGTCTTCAGAAGGAACCGGAATAAGCAAAGAGCAGAGATGGAGTCATCAGGAGGAAAACCTGGATAGGATTCGGGTTTCAGCTGCTACTACTCAACCCTCAAACCCATCCAGGTGCAGCCAAGTGAACCTTCCAGAAAAATCTCTGCAAGAATTCACTTCTCCTTGGACAGATAGATGAAGAAAGAGAGAAAGAAAGAACAAGCAAGAATTAGAATGAATAAAGAGAAATGTGAAAAAGTAGAAAGAAATGTGAATGAAACAAAGATCCCTAGCTCCTTCCCTTAACTCCTTGCCCTAACTCCTAGCTCTAACTCCTCACCCTAACACCTAGCCATAACGCCTTGCCCTAACTCCTAGCCCTAACTCATAGCTCTAACTCCTAGCCCTAACTCCTTCCTTTAACTCCTAGCCCTAACTCCTAGCCCTAACTCCTAGCCCTAACTCCTCGCCCTAACTCCTAGCTCTAATGCTTAGCCCTAACGCCCAGCTCTAATGCCTAGCCCTAACACCTAGCCATAACGCCTTGCCCTAATGCCTAGCCCTAATGCCTAGCCCTAATGCCTAGCCCGAACTCCTAGTCCTAACGCCTAGTTCTAACGCTTAGCCCTAACGCCTAGCCCTAACTCCTAACCCTAACGCCTTGCCCTAACTCCTAGGCCTAGAAAGATGTTGGGAAGAACCCAGATAGATAGATTTCGGCATTACTTCATCAAGCAAAAACGCAACAACAGTTGCAAGCTACCAGAGGTCCATCAGCGGGAAGCACAGTCCACACAGTATCAGGATATGGTACAATTATAATGAAACAGAAAACCAAGTACTACATTGGAGTTATCAGAAGGAACCCGAATAGGCAAAGAGCAAAGATGGAGTCATCAGGAGGAACCCAAGTGATTCTTCATCATTGAGAGATCGGGCAAAAACGATATATGGCAGGATATCTCAAAAAATTGTGGACGGATTTGGACGAAATTTGGTGGTCCGGTTGGATGTCTCACAAGGACGATTCGATTCGATTTTGGTGAAGATCTGAATATGGATTCGGATACGAGAATTATTTAATTTTAAAAGTGATTCTTCACCATTGAAAGATCGGGCGAAAAGCGATATATAACACGATATTTTAAAAAGTTATGGACGAGTTACGACTAAACTTGGTGGACGAGTTGGTTAGGTGACAAGAAAAGCCGATTAGATTTTGGTTCAGGTCCGAATCCAGATCCGGCCTATCAGTGGGATACAAAACATGTAAACTGCTCAGCCTGGCAGAGGTATGCGCTCTACTGTGTGACGTTCTAGTTTTTTAATGTACAGGTTGTTTCTAACGTCGAGAATCATATTAAATGTTTTTAATTACCTTTTTTGTTCTCTTGCCCCACCATGTTTGAGTCGGTAGCTCGTAATTTGAGAAAATTAAAAAATTGGAAAATAAATATCCTTGTGATTCTGGACTTCTGAAACATCCTGGAAAGTGTACTGTGGAAAGGTGTTGTGAGCGGAGCGAGAATATGATGACGTATTACAGGCCGGTTCACCGGTGTCCTACGACGCAGGATCTACCTTTCACCTTGATATCAGTTCAGGCCACATTGCATTTGAACACACCTCACCTTTCCTCTCACACACTCTTTCCTCCCTGGCATTGCCACTCAAAGCATGATGATGGGAAGGGGGTAACTGTCTTGTGGTAAAATCTGAGCAATACACCTGGCCTTGAACCTCAGCGTTTGCTTGAAGGAATTTCATTTCCACATCTCATAATCCTATATGTGACGAAGAAGAGTATCCGTCCCCAGTGACGGGAAAAGTTTAAGTCAATCTATCAATTTGAACTATTTCATGGACTTTTAAAAGGTTAATTGTGTTGTACTCTTGCTTTCACTCATGGCCAAAGCTGTAAAATACGCCCACCGTGAAATGGTGGTGCAACAACAGGCGGCGGAGGTTGTATTTGTTGAAAAAGAGGGCAAAATATCCTGCATGGGAAATAAATTTTGGCATCAACATTATTAATGCCTGTTTTCCCATCATTTCAAAAGTGAATGTTGAGCTTTTCATATGTAGCGTGGGAAGTGGCCGTTGTAAACGGGCGACAGACAAATGCACAGACAAACACCACGGTTCACAATATCTTCTTCTATTCTTATTATTTACTAGCTGAGGTACCCGGCTTCGCCCGGGTTGAATAAGAATAAGACAAATATATGATGAAAAGAACATGTATATTTTAGAGCAATATCACAGTACATTTCCTCCACGACGTTTTGTCAATTGTCAATTTCTCAAAACCTCTTGGTATACAACATTTCTGGTTTTCTTACTTGGTGCCAAGACATAAAGATTGCTTGGTTTTCCAACCCTCGAGCAGCCCACGTACAGCTGGCCATGGGAAGTACCCGGCATTGCCGGATGGGGGAAGGGAGGGGGAAGGGGAGGGGAGGGGAACGGGGGGGGGCGGGGAGGAGAGGATGGGCAGGCGAGAAGAGGGGGAGAGGGGAGAAGAGGGGGGGAGGGGAGAAGAGGGGGGAGGGGAGAAGAGGGGGGAGGGGGAGGAGGAGACAAGAGGAGGGGGAGGGGGAGGAGGAGAGAAGAGGATGGGGAGCGGGAGGGATGGGAGGCGGAGGGGGGGAGGGGGATGGGAGAAGGGGAGTGGGTAGGGTGGAGGGGGAGGGGGTAGGGGGGAAAGGGAGGGGCATGGGGGGAAGGGAAGGGGGAGGGGGTATGGAGAAAGGGGGGAGGGGAAGGGGAAGGGGGAGGGGAGGGGGAGGGGGGATGGAGAAAGGGGGAGGGGGAGGGGAGAAAGGGGGGAGGGGGAGGGGAGAAGAGGGGGGAGGGGAGAGGAGGGGGAGGGGGAGGGGAGAGGAGGGGGAGGGGGAGGGGAGAGGAGGGGGAAGAGGAGAGGAGAGAAGAGGGGGGGATGGGGCGGGGGAGGGGAGGGGGAGGGGAGAAGGGTAGGGGGGAGGGGGTAGGGGGGAAAGGGAGGGCCGAGGGGGAGGGGAGGGGGAGGGAATGGGGAGGGGGAATGGAGGGAGGAGGGAAGGGGGGAGGGGGACGGGAAGGGGGGAGTGGAGGGGGAGGGGGGAGGGGGAGGGAGAAAGGGGGAGGGGAGTGGGGATGGAGAAAGGGGGGAGGGGAGGGGGGAGGGGAGGGGAAGGGGGAGGGGGAGGAGAGGGGGAGGGGAGAAGAGGGGGAGGGGGAGGGGTTAGGCTGGAGGGGGGAGGGGAGGGGGAGGGGGGGCGGGAGTCAAGTCGGAAGTCATTGTCGTCAATTGAATGTCGCATTTATTTTTTATTCCCTGTCAAATGGCATTGGTCCCGCATTCCGAACCCGGAAGTCGGAAGTCATTGTCGGCAAAGTTGAAAAATTAACGTTACGAAATACGCTGATGACGTCATAATTTTAAAACCAGAAGGTTTTTTAAACATTTAAGGTGTGCTGTAGTTGCTCTGGGACGTACTGATTCCGAATATGAAGTTGAAAAATTAACGTTCTGAAATACGCTGATGACGTCATAATTTTAAAACGCGACGTTTTTTTTTTTAGTTGAGATTTTATTCGAATTCGAAATCCATTAAATTTCAACTGTTGGAAACAATAATTATTTCAATTTCCAACAGTTGAAATAATTATTGTTTCCAACAGTTGAAATTTAATGGAATTCGAATTCAAATAAAATCTCAACTACCGTTTATTCGTTCTTGGCGCGAAAAAATGGCGCGCATTTTGTGATTATGTGCGACTTTACGTCACTCCTACAGACGTGAAAACATTTGTTTTCCTTAAAATATATATTTAAAATAAATACAAGAGTACATAAATTAACAATAAAAGAAGCTAAAAAACAATTTAAAATACAATAAAAAGCACATTGAAAATATATAAATATGTACGTGTGGCGGACACAAAAGCCCACTGGCGTGGTGACATCATTCCGCGCACCAAGTGGGCGGTGGCCACGCCCGAGGGGTAGGCGTGGCCTCATGATATACACCGGGCGCGCAGCCCGGAGCGGGCCAGTGTTACAGTGAGCTCCTGAAATAAAGACGCTTATAAGTTACCGCTTGTCCGCTTCCTCCTTGCTCGCGAGCAGCGCACGTAACGCCGCGCTTTACTGGTGACCCCCTCGACGTTGGATCTGCCGGAGCGATCCTTCCACACGCGACGCCATTGCCATGGCCAACCTCATCAAACTTCCCGAATTTTGGGAGGCTCAGGCCGAAGTCTGGTTCGTCCAGGCTGAAGCCCAATTTCAGCTTCGGCGCCTCACCGGCGATGACACGCGCTATTGCCACGTCGTCGCCTCCCTCGGGCCCGGCACGGCCGCTTGAGTTGTGTCCGTCCTTCGCCACCCACCGGACGGCCACAAGTACGAGGCACTCAAGCGGCTACTCCTAGCCACGTTCGGCCTCACGGACGATGCACGGGCCGACCGCCTCCTGGATCTCCCCGAGCTCGGTGACACGCGCCCGTCGGTCCGAATGGACCATATGCTGTCACTGTTGGGCGACGAAGCCCCCGGTTCTCTATTCCGGGCGCTTTTCCGTCGCCAACTTCCAGCGCAGGTTCGCCTCGCGTTGGCCGGGACCGGGCTGACGGAACCCCGAGCATTAGCAGCCGAGGCGGACAGGTACTTCGCCGCTTCGGACATGCGGGCGAGAGTCGGCGTGGCCGTCACGGCCCTCGAGGCTGATGCTGCTGATGCTGCTGATGCTGCTGTTCCACAGCATCAGCTTATACAGCATACGCAGCATGCTGATATGCACCTCGTGACCGCCGCCACGCCCCGCCCACCGCCACGGCGAAAACCGCCACCGCGGGGAAACCCGCCAACTCCACCGGCCTGGCGGAGCCAGCCGCGCTCCTCCAGCTCCACCACCTGGTGCTGGTTCCACGCCAAGTTCGGCCACGAAGCTCGGCAGTGTCATCCGCCATGCTCCTTCAACAGGTCGGAAAACGCCCGGGCCGGCGCTCAATAGTGGCGATGAGCGCCGGCCATTCGAGCAGCCTGCTGTTCATAACGGACACCTTCTCCGGGCGCCGTTACCTGTGCGACACGGGAGCGCAGGTGAGTGTCGTTCCCGCCAGCACGTCAGACAAGCACGCCGCGGGTGGGGGCCCCGCGCTGCTTGCCGCGAACGGGACGCCCATCCGTACGTACGGAAAACGCTGCCTCTCTCTGCGGTTCGGAGGGCAGGTTTTCCGATGGACGTTCGTCACCGCCGACGTGCCCATGGCACTGCTTGGCGCGGACTTCCTGTGCGCTAATGGGCTCCTGGTCGACGTCAAGTGCAGACGTCTTGTCCAGGCCGAGACGTTCAGCTCGCTCGCTTGTGCGTTGCCCAGCTCAACGAGCGGCTTGCCAAGCGGCTTGCCGAACGGTTCGGTTCCGGCCACGTTGGTCTGTACGCTTCCGGCAGCGGACGCATTCACCCGCCTCCTCGCCGGCTTCCCGGCCCTCACGCGGCCCACCTTCTCGGCGGGGGCCGTCAAGCACGGGGTGGCCCATCACATCCCCACCGTTGGGCCACCGGTCTACGCCCGGGCACGCCGCCTCGAGCCGGCGAAGCTGGCGGTGGCAAAAGCGGAGTTCGCTACCCTGGAGCGACTCGGCATCGTTCGGCGCTCGACCGCTTGTCCGCTTCCTCCTTGCTCGCGAGCAGCGCGCGTAACGCCGCGCTTTATACGTACAGTATACTGTACGTACGCGCAACCGCGGGATCGGAAAGGGGCAATAGCGCCGCCACAAACTACACCATGGAATTGCAGCTGGCGCGGTTTTTTAAACCATTGATATTAAAATAAAACGTAGCCTAAAACCACCGGGATTTTATGCTGATTCCGAATCTGTGTCTAAAACTTTTCTCCGATGTGTAGTTCTTGAGTTATAAGCGGACATCCAGACAGACACACACACACACACACACACACACACACACACACACACACACACACACACAGACACTCCTCCTTTATATATAGAGAAGATATATATATAATAAAGTTTTTGTTTGTTTGTTTGTTTGTTTGTCTGCACGTGCTGATCTCCTGAACAGTGAAAGATAGGGGGAAACCTCTGAAACAAAAAATGTCGGGACGGGCCCTGGGAAGGTTATAGGCTAGGTGGCGAGGCCGGTCGAGGCTGCCTCGGCCGGGCTGGGCCCATTTCGCAATAAATCTTCTTCGTCTTTCATAATTCTCTTGAAGTACAACTTATGCACTTAATAGGAATATCTGACTGATTGTAACACATGCTTTCAAAATTCTCTCTCGCGGGGCCCGACAGAAGAAAGAACAAGGAATCGTTGAGCACTAACTGATACTGGGCTCGCGTCAAAACTATGTACAGAAGATTAAATTCATTCAAAAAGAACCCGGGCAACGCCGGGTGCATTCAGATAGTGTAATATATAACTTTCCTTCCAAATAACTTCAACACAGGAAGAGACCATTCAGCCCATCAAGCCTGCTCAATGGTTGCCAAAATACGACAGTTTTTTTGAATGAAGAATCAATTCTCGTGGAAGAGAAAGAACACTGAATGGATCAGGATGCAATAGGACAAAAGGAAAAGTGGAAAGAGAGGGGGACACTAACAGTGGAGTGGAAGGACAAAATAGAGAGACTCAAACAAACAACGGGTTTGGGGTGCAATGAGGTGGACAGGATGGATATAGAAGGAAACTTGTTGAAAGTTAAGCTTTGCCCACGTGTGGAGCTTTTCAAAAAACAGCGCCGGAAGCGGCCGCCAGGATCTGGAGACAGCCGAACACACAAACACACGGACAGACTACACAGTTCGCATTATATAATAGATGTGGATTTCTCTTCTCAAAAAGAACATAAACAGTCGTCTTATTCTCTTACGTCAAACTATTGTGGTTTCTCTGCTGATTTCACTCCACATTCTCGGTTGGCATTTGTGGGCGATCAAGCCATTCAACCTGCGCTCTCCTAGAGTTTCTTTTTAAAACGAAAAAAAAAATCTGAGATAAACCAATTTTGGTGGTGTAATGGTTAGGGCGTCCGCTCTGAGTCTAGAAGGTCAGCTGTTCCAATCCCAGCCGAGTCATACCAAAGACTTGTTTAAAAAAAAAGTCGATTTAGTCCCCTTATGTCAAAAGTACGTGCTGCTTCCTTGCTTACCTCTCCAAAGAGTCTGTTTGCGGCCAACCTCTCATTTTTGACTTACCGCATCGTAACACTGTTGTCGTGTTCATTTGACATCTTTCACTGCAGAATTCCTTTATAAATTGGACTTGCTGACCTCTATACACAATGTGCATTTTGTTTAGATGTGCACTCGCTTTTCGAGTGGTCTCGCCTGGATCCGAATCTCAGGCCCAGCTACAAACTGCCCCCCTGGTGTTTCACATGCAAGATGAGGGAGCCATCATTGTGTGTGCCGTTCATCAGGTGGACGTTAAACCACCTGTCTGCCAGCACCGGTCGTTGATGGATGTTTAAGGTCCCTTAAACCCAGCTCAGAAGTTCCCAGCTCACGAAGAGAAGAGTAGGAAGAATCACCACTCATCAGCATCCTCAACAAATTGCCAATTCCTGCCCTGACTGACTGCTGGGAAGGTGATGACAAACCACCCAGTGTAACCCTTGCTACGTGAAAGCTTCAGAAGCACTGATTAATTTGTCCAGAGTCTGGTAGGTTGATGACGATGATGACCTTACCTCAATTCACTCCCATATGTGGCCTTTATGTGAACTGAACTCACTTTCTGTTATTCAAATCCTCATGGCGCATGACCACCAGCTGACCACACACAATGATGACCACCAGGGTGGGAAAGTACTTTCTAAAATGGTATCGAAGGGCCGAGATTTGAACCGCCTGGAAAGTGTTCTCTGTTGCGGTGTTGGAATATCCTCCTCCAAACCAGGAAGAAAGCATATTATATAAGATGGCATTGAAGGACCGATATCTGAACTGGTAGGAGAGTTTTCTATCATGGTCTCCGCACAGACTCCCTCATTTCTAAAATGGTGTGGAGGCACACTCCAAAACGAAGTGCATTTTCTGAAGTCTTGTCAAAGCGCTGAGATGCGAACCGGAAGGAAAGTATTTTCTAAAATTGTGCTGAAGTTCCCAGCTCCAAATTGGCTTCTTCTTATTATTCTTTCATATACAGCCGATGGCTGTGGGTCGCATCATTTCAGTTGTGGGCTCAGCTGTACCGCTGATGCAATGCCCCCTGTAGGTTAGAGCAGGAATTTGTAATTAACGTCCATCCGATGGTCGTTACACACATTGTTGAATCACCTTGCCTGCGAAACACCATGATGACGGTTTATAGCTGAGACTAGACAGCTTAGAGATGAGTGTGCATACCTCGAAGATATTCTGCCAGCCCTCCAAACTGGTGGGAGAGGGGGTTTTTCTAACCTGGTTTTGCAGCAACAAAATCTGAACCAGCAGGAGAGGCTTTTCGAACATCACATCAAATTGGTGAATGTTTCCCCAAATGAGGTCGAAACAAAAGTTTGTTAGCCAGCAATTGCTGGTGTAGTAAAGGGCTTCAAGGTAGCACTATTCCAGGTAAGAGTTGCTAGTTGGATACATTCCCTCACTGGATTTGTCTCTTGGGGGTAGTCCGCTCTGCATTGCTAATGGTTGCGTGTCTGGTATATTGGTCTCAATACTGCAGAATTAAACTTTAAACAGGAAACTTATGTTTGCTTGAGCTTTCCTAAGCCCTGAGCACAAACCTCGAAAGCCTTTCTAACAAAAGCACTACCACTACTACGACCACTACTACCACTACTACTAACACTACTAATACCTCCACTACTACCACTACTACTACTAGCACTGACACTATTACCACTACTACTACTACCACTTCCACTACTACTACCACTTCCACTACTACTACCACCTCTACCACTACTACTACCTCCACCACAACTACTACCACTACGACTACTACCACTACAACCACCACTACTACTTTAATGGCCCAAATTATTCATGCCGTATGGGGTTGACCAGTGAACGTTTGCCCAAATTATTTCACGAACAGGTTCACTCGGACTGACATTTTATTGAAGATGGCAGCAATTAGTCATTTGGTCGGGGTGCCCGCGATAATTCGCCTCCTTTTCGCGAATGTCACCATGAGATATTTTATCGTCTATCAATTAATGGCAGCAGATGGGACACCGAGCATAACATCCACCAGAGGGATTGATGCCTCGCTTCGCATGGCAAAACACCAGGATGACAATTTATAGCCTGGTCGATTCAAACCCAGGCGAGACAGCTCGGAGGGGAGTGTGCATACCTCCAGTCTAGAGTCCAGGCGTCGAGATTCAAACCCAGGTTACACAGCTCGGAGGGGAGTGTGCATACCTCCAGTCTAGAGTCCAGGCGTCGAGATTCAAACCCAGGTTACACAGCTCGGAGGGGAGTGTGCATACCTCTAGTCTAGAGTCCAGGCGTCGAGATTCAAACCCAGGTTACACAGCTCGGAGGGGAGTGTGCATACCTCCAGTCTAGAGTCCAGGCGTCGAGATTCAAACCCAGGTTACACAGCTCGGAGGGGAGTGTGCATACCTCTAGTCTCGAGTCCAGGCGTCGAGATTCAAACCCAGGTTTCAGAGCTCGGAGGGGAGTGTGCATACCTCCAGTCTAGAGTCCAGGCGTCGAGATTCAAACCCAGGTTTCAGAGCTCGGAGGGGAGTGTGCATACCTCCAGTCTAGAGTCCAGGCGTCGAGATTCAAACCCAGGTTACACAGATCGGAGGGGAGTGTGCATACCTCTAGTCTAGAGTCCAGGCGATCCTGCCATTTCATGGAATGATATACCTCGTACAACATCAGATACGTCACACGTCGTCCAACATGATGCCCATCTTGTAACATTAATGGATGACCTGAGCCTCTTTCTTGGCACTTAATCCTTCATTTTCCATTGCTCACTGGACATCCCTGGCCTGCATTTGATGTGTAATCCCAATCATTATAATTCGTCTTTTCTCAAACGTCAAACAGCCGTTTAATTACACTCTTTGAAGCACCAGTTCCTCCTTTGATGCAACATTTGCAGAAGCCTTGCAATGGTGGCCGATGCCTTTTCACGTGCATAAATACCTCCCAAAATGGAGACATTCCCATGACTGAGTAAGAATAAGCATGCCATCTTAAACATGTGTAAAATCGTAGAAAAGCAATAAATTTGCAGAGGAATTGACTTTTTTGCTTTTTATGACAACATTGAATAAAGATCATCCTTCCGACAATGATGGAGCGTTATTGCCTGCAGGAGAGCTAAGGTATTCTGCAGAGATTCCTTTTGTTCCTAATTGCCATCTGTCTACTTCGGCGACTTTGCAGTGTCAGAAAGTGGCATCATCTCCTCCTGCACCAAGTGTGGCATCATCTCCTCCTGCACCAAGTGTGGCATCATCTCCTCCTGCACCAAGTGTGGCATCATCTCCTCCTGCACCAAGTGTGGCATCATCTCCTCCTGCACCAAGTGTTGTTAGGGTTAGAAAGTGGCATCATCTCCTCCTGCACCAAGTGTTGTTAGGGTTAGAAAGTGGCATCATCTCCTCCTGCACCAAGTGTTGTTAGGGTTAGAAAGTGGCATCATCTCCTCCTGCACTAAGTGTTGTTAGGGTTAGAAAGTGGCATCATCTCCTCCTGCACCAAGTGTTGTTAGGGTTAGAAAGTGGCATCATCTCCTCCTGCACAAAGTGTTGTTAGGGTTAGAAAGTGACATCATCTCCTCCTGCACCAAGTGTTGTTCGGGTTAGAAAGTGGCATCATCTCCTCCTGCACCAAGTGTTGTTAGGGTTAGAAAGTGGCATCATCTCCTCCTGCACAAAGTGTTGTTAGGGTTAGAAAGTGGCATCATCTCCTCCTGCACCAAGTGTTGTTAGGGTTAGAAAGTGGCATCAGCTCCTCCTGCACCAAGTGTTGTTAGGGTTAGAAAGTGGCATCATCACCGCCTGCACCAAGTGTTGTTAGGGTTAGAAAGTGGCATCATCTCCTCCTGCACCAAGTGTTGTTCGGGTTAGAAAGTGGCATCATCTCCTCCTGCATGGTACCGAAGGTGCCCTGGCTATGCCACGTGCTGGATGTTGTGTTATTTATTTATTTATTTAGCATGGGAGCTGTGTACTTTGAATGTTGCTGCACCTGTTTTTTTTTTTTTTTTTTTACCTGTTTGTGTCGGAGAGTCGGCTTTAGATTATTATCGAAAAATCGGTGTTTGGTGAGAGATTATAGACCTCAATAATAAGGTCATAATTGGTGCAAGGATACACCTGGAGTCACCTTATGTTAAATGCGGTTGACAGGGGGTCATCGCGATTTCATGGTAACCCTTAGTGAGTGGCGAGGCCTCGCTGATGTGGGTCAGAGGCACAGAGCGATAAGCTGTCATGGCATGCCAAAATTGCTGAAATGACACGCGTACTTCGCGGTCATTCGTTACAATTACGGATAGGCCAAAAGGTCGTGCATGGAATAAGAGCACGCGTTCTGCTGATCAGTTTTACGATTCATGCTTGAGAATACAATTGCAATGGCCATGTCTGTTCTAATGACTCCTTTTACGTTTTGTGCATAAAGCTGTTATGCTGTAATCAAGCATGGAGGCAAGACTTTACACCGACACTGGAATCCAGAGAGGGCATTGCATCTGACAACGCGGTGCCATGAAGGGTTTTGTGGCTCACCGAGGTGATTGCAGCTTCTTTTGGGTCCACAAATTCCAGGTACGGCTGAAATATTCCTGGGTGCACTGCTTGTGTTCACGTGTGGCCGGATCGCGTCGACATTTGAGCTGTTAATATGGACCCGGCTATTAAATGTCGCCCCGGTGTTGCGCAAACGGTGCGGGGCATCGATGTGTGTACCATCCCTCCGTCTCAAAGTAAACCTGGTTTCCCTTATGCTATCATTGGTTGGTGGACGTTAGTGTTCCCGTTATGTCCTGCACAAATAGTGGCCGAAGCGACTTATCGCCGGCACTCTGCAAATTCCAACATTCCTGCTCTAATTTCCAGTGGGCACTGCATCGGCAGCACAGCCATGTTGCCAGTAATGATGTAAAGCCACATACTGCAACCAAAATGTTGATCATGTTTTACCCGTAAAACGAAGTTTGTTTCCAATGTCGAGTATCCAATCCATCTCCGACACGTTCACCTTGAGAGGCTTCTCTTGAAAATCTTATTACGGAAAATATATAATTAAATTATTGGATCCTTAAAGATGAAATAAATGCCACGTGAACTTTACACATTATTACTGTAAATAAATGTAACGCTTCTGACCATAGTGTAGACTGGCCGATCACATGTAGAGCACACCTTGCAGGTGCACAATCATTCGTGAGTAAGCTGTTTATTTGCATTAACAATTTCAATGTCAATGTGATCATTCACCTGAAGCGAGCTTTACTGTGAGAAACCTGATTCAAAATGCTTATCTTGCAAACTACCTGCAGCCCAATTTGAAACCCACAACCCCCAGAATGCCAAGCTACCTTCTTCCCCACAAGGCCACCCTTCTTTTAGCTGCAAATATCAGATTTAAATTAAATTCATAGTAAACATTCCTGGATACCTGTGAAGAAAGGTGAGCATTTCCGTTCCGTCCTCAGCATTGCAAGGATCCATCATCATTTGAAAATCAAATAACTTCGATCACACTTCCATCTTTTTAGGAGCCTTTTCCCAGGCTTAAGAAGGAAAGTGGTGGGAAGGTTCGGGGCCGAGGTAGTAGTAGTGGTAGTAGTAGTAATAGTAGTAGTAATAGTAGTAGTAGTTCAGTGGTAGTAGTGGTAGTAGTACTAATAGTGGTAGTAGTAGTAGTGGTAGTGGTAGTAGTGGTAGTGGTAGTAGTGGTAGTAGTAGTGGTAGTAGTACTAATAGTAGTGGTAGTAGTAGTGGTAGTAGTACTAATAGTAGTAGTAGTGGTAGTGGTAGTAGTGGTAGTGGTAGTAGTGGTAGTAGTAGTGGTAGTAGTAGTAGTAGTAGTAGTAGTAGTAGTAGTAGTAGTAGTAATGGTAGTAGTAGTGGTAGTAGTAGTAATAGTGGTAGTAGTGGTAGTAGTAGTAATAGTAGTAGTAGTGGTAGTAGTAGTAGTACTGGTAGTAGTAGTGGTAGTCGTAGTAATAGTAATAGTAGTAGTAGTGGTAGTGGTAGTAGTAGTAATGGTAGTAGTAGTAGTGGTAGTGGTAGTAGTAGTGGTAGTAGTAGTGGTAGTAGTAGTAGTAATAGTAGTGGTGGTAGTAGTAGTAATAGTGGTAGTGGTAGTAATGGTAGTGGTAGTAGTGGTAGTAGTAGTGGTAGTAGTAGTAATAGTGGTAGTAGTAGTAATAGTAGTAGTAATAGTAGTAGTAGTGGTAGTGGTAGTAGTTGTAGTGGTGCTGGTAGTGGTGGTAGTAGTAGTAGTGGTAGTGGTAGTAGTAGTAGTGGTGGTAGTGGTAGTAGTGGTGGTGGTAGTAGTGGTGGTGGTGGTAGTGGTAGTAGTGGTAGTGGTAGTAGTAGTAGTAGTGGTGGTGGTAGTGGTGGTGGTAGTAGTGGTAGTAGTGGTAGTAGTAGTAGTAGTGGTAGTCGTCGTCGTCGTCAGAAAAGCTTCATGGAGCTGGGTTGGAGGAAAAGAGGGTTGATGGGTTTTTGTTGTGATAGTCTTGTAGATTATGCAGATGTACTCCCAGAGGTTATTGGGTATGTGAGTGGTGTCCATCAGACCGATGGATTTGTCGACACATGACACAGAAATCGGGCCATAGGTATACTTAAGGTTTGGACATTGTGCATGTGAAACAGACATAGGGCCATAGGTATACTTGAGGTTTGGACATTGTGCATGTGATACAGACATAGGGCCATAAGTATACTTAAGGTTAAAAAATTGCGCACGTGACACAGACGTACAGTGCATTCAGAAAGTATTCAGACCCCTTCACTTTTTTCACATTTTGTTATGTTGCAGCCTTATGCTGAAATCGTTTAAATTCATTTTTTCCCTCATCAATCTGCACTCAATACCCCAAAATGACACAGAGAGAACAGGATTTTAGAAAGTTTTGCAGATTTATTAAAAAGAAAAACCTGAAATATCACATTGACATAAGTATTCATACCCTTTGCTATGACACTTGAAATTTAGCTCAGGTGCCCTCCCATTTCTCTTCATCATCTTTGAGATGTTTCTACACCTTGATGAAAGCCCGCTTGGAGTTTGCAAAAAAGCACCTAAAGGACTCCCAGACTGTGAGAAACAAGATTCTGTGGTCTGATGAAACCAAGATTGAACTGTTTGGCTTCCCTCTGGCCACTTACAAAGTAAGTGTAATTAGTTGGTGCCATGAAGCACCATTCCCCATCTAAGCTGCAACAAAACAAAATGTGAAAAAAGCGAAGGGGTCTGAATACTTTCTGAATGCACTGCCTCAAGGTATACTTAAGGTTTGGACATTGTGCACGTGATACAGACATAGGGCCATAGGTATACTTGAGGTTTGGACATTGTGCATGTGACACAGACATAGGGCCATAGGTATACTTAAGGTTTGGATATTGTGCATGTGACACAGACATAGGGCCATAGGTATACTTAAGGTTTGGATATTGTGCATGTGATACAGACATAGGGCCATAGGTATACTTAAGGTTTGGATATTGTGCATGTGACACAGACATAGGGCCATAGGTATACTTCATGTTTGGATATTGTGCATGTGATACAGACATAGGGCCATAGGTATACTTAAGGTTTGGACATTGTGCACGTGATACAGACATAGGGCCATAGGTATACTTGAGGTTTGGACATTGTGCATGTGACACAGACATAGGGCCATAGGTATACTTAAGGTTTGGACATTGTGCATGTGATCCAGACATAGGGCAATAGGTATACTTAAGGTTTGGATATTGTGCATGTGACACAGACATAGGGCCATAGGTATACTTCATGTTTGGATATTGTGCATGTGATACAGACATAGGGCCATAGGTATACTTAAGGTTTGGACATTGTGCATGTGATACAGACATAGGGCCATAGGTATACTTAATGTTAGGACATTGTGCACGTGACACAGACATAGGGCCATAGGTATACTTAAGGTTTGGATATTGTGCATGTGACACAGACATAGGGCCATAGGTATACTTCATGTTTGGATATTGTGCATGTGATACAGACATAGGGCCATAGGTATACTTAAGGTTTGGATATTGTGCATGTGATACAGACATAGGGCCATAGGTATACTTAAGGTTTGGACATTGTGCATGTGACACAGACATAGGGCTATAGGTATACTTAAGGTTTGGACATTGTGCATGTGACACAGACATAGGGCTATAGGTATACTTAAGGGTTGGACATTGTGTACGTGACACAGATAAAGGGCCATAGGTATACTTCATGTGAGGACATTGTGCACGTGACACAGACGTAGGGCCATAGGTATACTTAAGGTTTGGACATTGTGCATGTGATACAGACATAGGGCCATAGGTATACTTAATGTTAGGACATTGTGCACGTGACACAGACATAGGGCCATAGGTATACTTAAGGTTTGGACATTGTGCATGTGATCCAGACATAGGGCAATAGGTATACTTAAGGTTTGGACATTGTGCATGTGATACAGACATAGGGCCATAAGTATACTTAAGGTTTGGACATTGTGCACGTGACACAGACATAGGGCCATAGGTATACTTAAGGTTTGGACATTGTGCACGTGACACAGACATAGGGCCATAAGTATACTTAAGGTTTGGACATTGTGCACGTGACACAGACATAGGGCCATAGGTATACTTAATGTTTTGACATTGTGCATGTGATACAGATATAGGACCATAGGTATACTTAATGTTTTGACATTGTGCATGTGATACAGACATAGGACCATAGGTATACTTAATGTTAGGACATTGTGCACGTGACACAGACATAGGGCCATAGGTATACTTAAGGTTTGGACATTGTGCACGTGACACAGATAAAGGGCCATAGGTATACTTCATGTGAGGACATTGTGCACGTGACACAGACGTAGGGCCATAGGTATACTTAATGTTAGGACATTGTGCACGTGACACAGACATAGGGCCATAGGTGTACGTAAGGTTAGGGCATTGTGCCTGTTTCATGGTCTGGATTAAAATGCACTCAGCTGGCATCCCTGGGACTCCAATCCAATCACTTCGAGATCCCCACGACAATCCGGCACTGAACACCATTCATCTTGGACTGGTTCCAATTTGCTTCAGATCCGTGTAATTACCGCATTCGATCAACGGAGAGTAGGCTGCGTGAGCAGTCATAAATTAAACTATTCAACAGACACTATTTCATGTCTTTGTAATAATTCAGAAAAGCGGATATTAATTGTGGATAAAAGAGGGGAAAAAACAGACACCTTTCACCTTCGTACCTCCAACATATGGAGACATATCAATGATTTTAATGCTTGCAATGTCGTTATTTATTAATTTAAAAAAACAAGACTAATAGTGTAACGACAGCGTAGCCGAGCTTGGTTGATACTTTAGTTGAAGAGGATAGTATGACTATGACCTGGGTGCGGATATCTTCACCTGTTACTAGCAGTAAGGAAATAATGTTTTTAATTTTCAATAAATTGCACATTCTTGTGCCACCTTCATTCGAACGTCAGGCATTGACAGCAGGTTCGTGAAGGACTTGGACAAAAAAATTACCCAGTCTGAATGTTGCTACATCCAATCAATGACGAAACTGCAAATGGGGAATCCGTGAATGTCAGGGATGAAAACGCCTACGTCACTTCCTCATTCTGCTTAAAATTCAATATCTTTATATTTTCATTCCAAACGGCATCATTCATCATTACAATCACAAATGAATACTACGGTATTAATATATCAAAATATAATCTTAAATCACGACTATTGAGATATTATAAAACCAGCGAACCGTCATCATCTGTTCACTTCCGGATTTGGGTGCAAGGTCCGTGTCAATCACATTTCAAAATCGTAATTGTATTGAGGAATTTCTGAAACCTCCTGGCCTACCTTATGACATTCCCTAGCTGAGACCCCAAAACTTTACACAGAAAATTGTTATATTTCCTTTTAGTAAAATATGCAACTGTAATAGTTATTACACGCTGTTCCCCTGTCATGTGACCAGATCCTCAGCTCTGATTGGTGGACGTTTGCAAGGGGCATACATACATACATCGGACGGACAGAGGAACACTGTTCCAGACGGAATTACCCTACCGGCATTCCTGTGGGCTATGTCGTCCAAAAAAAAAATGTTGTATTTAAAGGTAACAATACACCATGAGAGAGAAGACTAAAATAGGGGCTGACATTGATGATGACTCCTGCATCTTCAGATGCATATGGCTGCCGAAGCAGTTTCTTGACTATTGCGCACAATCATAGTCGAGGCGTCAATGCGATGCAGGACACTCAAATGGCTCATTTATCCCAGTGAGCTGGTACTCATTTCGCCGACCTCAGAAGGATGAACAGGCTGAGTCAACCCCTCCTGGTTATTAATTCAACGACCAACTGGGATTTGGAACTCAGGATCCTCGGATCCCAAGGCAGCACCCTAACCGTTAAGCCAACACCAGTCATACTCAATATGACGAATCAGCAAATATAAATTAAATCTGATTGCACTTACTTGCCAAAGACCTTTGCAACTGCAATCACAAAGTTGATACAGTCGACTCTCAAATTGATACGCTATGCGTATCATAGGATTGGTGAGAATCCGAATTTATGAGAATTTTGTTTCCCCCAGATCAGCAGGTGCAGAGTAGCCTAGTCCGTTGCATATTCATGTCGTGTGAAAAGACCCGGAGAAGTTAGCCCATCTTGAAAAGAATGCCCATTCCAATACAGTTCACGGACCACCTCGATGAATTGACTGGGTTGTACCGCTGATGTCGTGTAGTGCCCCTGCTTGAGGAGGAATTTGCAAAACAAAATTCAGGGTGCCGGTGATAACTCGCTTCCTATTTCACGAAAGATGGTGTGGGATCCCTAACATCCACCAACTAATGCTGGCGGATGTGACAACCAGATTAGTGGATATGCGAAGGATGGCGCACACACCATGCCAGTTTATAGCTGGGTCAGGATTCAAACCGAGGTGAGGCAGCTCAGAGAGAAATCCCTCTCAGCTATCCTGCCAACCCATGGTGTAGGTGCTGGAAGTGTAAACCAAACTTGCTTCATTTGTATAGATCGAAATCATAAACTAAGCTTCAACAGGATGTTTTTCCATCTTGGCCCATCCAAGCGTAACTGCTCCAAGCTTTGCACTCAGATGGAATAAGTGAGCACCTTTGCGAAGCACTTCTGACCGTACGATAAAATACTGGTCTTTCATCATATGGAAAATGCTCAAAACTTTCTGTCTATTGACCCAGATATTCCACACTTCTCTGAGCAGAATCCACAAGGCCCCAAGCTACAACAATGGGGTGTGCTGGATATGCAGAGAGCAAGAAGGTGAATGTAGATCATTTGACTGCAAGTAATTCTGGCCTCAGGTTCCATCATGCTAATATCCTGTGTGTGCGTCTCATGCTTCTGACCATAGTGTAGACAGGTAGATCACATGTAGACCACACCTTCCAGGTACATAAACATATATATATATATATATATATATATATATATATATATATATATATATATATTGTTACAGACGCGGTTTTGGATGTTAGTTTACCGAGCGGTTTGGTATGACCGCGTCTGCACAGTTTACCCGATTCCACTCAAACGTTGGCCAAATCGCGCTATGCTAAATCAATTAAGGAAAGGACACAACGGCTGGGATTAAATGACACGACACCAGGGGTACAGTTCTCAAGACCTCCGGAGGAGGTTATAATATTTGTATGCAGAACGTTTAGATTACACTGACAAGAGGTACAGCATAGGAAGGTGGGCACTTAAACACGGTCTTATATTAGCCCTGACAGACCACAGATAAACGGGACAAGACTGACTCACACAGGGATTGATGGCAAGGAAGGGCAGGTAGTCGATGGATAGCACAAGGTGCACCTTGGCTCAGGGACAGGATAAAGCGCGGTCCAAAAGATGCAGGGAGGTCTCTCAGCGCTCGGAGGTGGCGACTTCTCTTTCCAAGCTGGGGGCGCATCTGACGTCACCTCCGGTAAGTGGCTGCGTATATCCAGCGGGGAGTGACACGCCCTCGGCTCGTTAGCTCCGCCCCAGATGGAATCGGCCCGCCGCTTCTTATTGGGTGCGGGGGGGTTACCGGGCTCCTCCCTTGACGAGGAGCTGACAGCCAGCCCCTTCGTGGTAACCCCGTCGGAGCACATGGGCAATGGCGGCTAACCAAGCCGGAGTGAGGACGCACACTCCCCGCGCGCTGTTGTTGTAGTTGTTGTTGTTGTTGTAGTTTCATGAGGAAGATGGGAGGAGGTATGGGGAGGTCCTAAACTCACTACTGGTGCCATACAATCACATTCTGGTGCAACGAAGAGTCAGAATTAATGGAAACGAGTCCTTAACTGACATAGACTAAGAATAACTAGCAAGATGTCCTATAGTTGTCTACGTGAGATGCGGTGAACCTGGGCACGACATTTAATGGGGGAAAAAGGGGAAGGTCGGTTCTACAGAGTGTTGTTTACAGACAATGGGACTAGGGAATGGGAGATTGGGGATAGTTGGGGAGTATTGGGGAAATAGGGGAATATTTACAAGCGGTATGGATGGAGGCCAAATCCCATATCCGCAACAATATATATATATATATTGTTGCAGTTCTCTACGCCGCCCTTAATCCCCTTATCAAGGGAGGATTAATCCCCTTGTCTTTCTGGGCTTGGCGGAACCGAGACTTGAGACGTCCCTCTCGGACACACGCGGAGTAGGGTTTCGGGACCACTTCTCGCTCGTACCTAATTCCCCACACTGCCCTGGGAGCGAGGAAAGAAGCCTCGCACGAACCACGTGTGGTTTGAGTACGCCGAGCGGATTGCGTACACGTGGTCCGCGCAGTTACTTAGATATTGGAACCCGATTAGAGCGGTTCTACCCGTACCACGCTTAGCCAATCGAAGAAACCACGGGAACGATCGAATCAGGAAGAAAGGAAGAACAAAGGGTTAAATTATTTCCCACACGTATATACAAGTTTCAAGGACGAAGAGACACAGAGCAACCTTAAGCAGTCTTAACTTATCCCTTGGACAACGGGCCCGTCTCACACTCACACAGGGAATTGCAGATGGGTAGATGTTCCCCACGCGTCACTCTGGTCGTCCAGAGATGGTCCCCGTCCGGCTCTCCACGGCCCCGGCACGTCCCGCGAAGATGGTGGCAGGCGATGGCAGGGACTCGTAGCGCGTCTCCTGAAAAGAGTAGATGATGGGGCGGAACGGCAAAGGGCGGACTTTAGCGCGGCTGGCGGTTACTCAGCCATTCTCACTCGCGCGTCTCCAATGCGCGGTATTCGGTTCAAGCACGTCTGGCTGCGCCCGCGTATCTGTACCGCTCTCGTGCAAGTGCGTGAAGTTCATCAAGTTCGTCAACTGTGGTGAGTCCTCCTTTGCTCTCGGCTTTCCTGCGCTAGTCCTTTAAGCCCTCTGATGCAAGTCCTCTGCTGTAAGTCCTGCGCTCCTCTGCGAGTCCTCTCGGGGGCTTTGTGCAGCGGGTCTTATAGCTACGCCCGCCGAACCTTCTGGAACACTCTCAATCCTTCTCGAGATGCCCTGTGACGCAACGCCGCCATTAGCACCTCTGAGCTCTGATTGGCGGCTCGTGCTTACCGTCATCGCTTCTGCGGCTCCGCCTCGGTCCTCCTAGCCTGCCTCGTGTTAACTCGCCCAATGATCAACCAACGTTTAGCAAAATGGATTGAGGCTAGGGTAGCTTTAAAGTCGGTGGCAAGTAGGACCTATTCTCCTGGCTCTACTCAACGCAGACTAACAAAGGAAAAGGACTAAGCTTACAAATACTAAGACATAACTATACTACAAATGAGGCTACATGTTGCTTGTGTGACTAACTATGGGGGGCAGGTTTAACTTTTATTAGACTCACTCGACAGACTCAAAACCGCAACAATATATACATATATAGATATTGTCATGTCCTTGGGGTTAAGACCGCAAAAGGACGAATGACCAAAACGTGCTTTAACTCCGAGGTGTATACCCAACTCCCAACTTGGCGGTAGTGACACGTACGGGAAGGTTCGAAGTCTTTCCTGATCGGGAACACACACATGGTTAACCTGAACCCACAAATGAGGAAACAGACATGACACACAAAACAAGATTCAACAATAACCGATTTATGAAAATAAATGCAAGTAACAATGAAAGGTGAAGTAAAAACTCAAATTCCTAATTGAGATGTCTCCACTGAGACTCGTATACAAATCAGGGGAAAACGAAAGTAAAAGAAAATAAATAATGCTTTGGTTATCAGTCGGCACTTAGCTTTGCATCCCCAAATGGCTGGTAAGGCTTGCCGGTCACTCATCGTCTCCAAACCACCGCGCGGGAAATGCACAAAATGGCGTGGAGTGCGCTCTTTGACGTCCAGAGGAAACACGACGCGGACCCAGTCCACTGCCGACGTCGATACTGTGCCTTGTAGTTCCGACTGTTCCGAAACGCTGTTTCTCACCAGTCCATCCCCAAGAGCACACACGAACGAAAGATCACATGCCCGTGAACAAGCCGGAACAGGGAGGAAATGAGACTACCTCCAACCAGCGCCAGGACAAAGAGAGAGACAAAATGGGGTGCCACATTCTTTTTTCCTGCTCTCCCGAATGTTCCACAATGACAACACACTCTCTGTCCAATCACCGAGCGCTACTAAATCACGAAGGCCGGGGCGTGGCCTCCCCATTACGATTCATCAGGGGCCGGAGTCTAATCTCTCCTAGGGAATGTTCAGATGACGTTGAAGGCCGTGAGACAGGGCTTGACTAGCACAATCGGCAAATGTGCCGGGTTTGTCGGGCCTGGAGGAGCTGTGAGTGACTGAGTCTATTTGTTATAGTTGTTGTAATGGCAGCCCTTTTTGATGCAATAACAACTAAAGGAAAAATCACAGGGCAATTACACACTGGGGTTTATCCTTAAGCCCGATCTAATTAACATAGCTCCACCCCTTGTATGGAGACACATGTATGATCTTATTCGAAACAGATTCCCTACTTAGTTACATCGAGGTGGGCTTCTTCTTCGCATCACTCGGAGTATGCTAATTTATACGATTCTACCTTGACTGCGGTATTTCATTGTTTACCCCACAGACGTACCAATATACATATATATATATATATATATATATATATATATATATATATATATATATATATATATATATGTATATGTATATATATATATATATATATATATATATATATATATATATATATATATATATATATATATATATATATATATTGTTGCGGATATGGGATTTGGCCTCCATCCATATCCGCTTGTAAATATTCCCCTATTTCCCCAATACTCCCCAACTATCCCCAATCCCCCATTCCCTAGTCCCATTGTCTGTAAACAACACTCTGTAGAACCGACCTTTCCCTTTTTCCCCCATTAAATGTCGTGCCCAGGTTCACCGCATCTCACGTAGACAACTATAGGACATCTTGCTAGTTATTCTTAGTCTATGTCAGTTAAGGACTCGTTTCCATTAATTCTGACTCTTCGTTGCACCAGAATGTGATTGTATGGCACCAGTAGTAAGTTTAGGACCTCCCCATACCTCCTCCCATCTTCCTCATGAAACTACAACAACAACAACAACAACTACAACCACAGCGGGGGCGGCGCGGCGGCGGTGCGGGGAGTGGGCGTCCTCACTCCGGCTCGGTTAGCCGCCATTGCCCATGTGCTCCAGGTTACCTCCAGGTTACGGGGTTACCACGAAGGGGCTGGCTGTCAGCTCCTCGTCAAGGGCGGAGCCCGGTAACCCCCCCGCACCCAATAAGAAGCGGCGGGCCGATTCCATCTGGGGCGGAGCTAACGAGCCGAGGGCGTGTCACTCCCCGCTGGATATACGCAGCCACTTACCGGACGTGACGTGAGATGCGCCCCCAGCTTGAAGAGAACCAGACGCCACCTCCAGCGCGACGATACCTCCCTGCATCTTTTGGACCGCGCTATCCTGTCCCTGAGCCAAGGTGCACCTTGTGCTGTCCATCGACTACCTGCCCTTCCTTGCCATCAATCCCTGTGTGAGTCAGTCTTGTCCTGTTTATCTGTGGTCTGTCAGGGCTACTATAAGACCATGATTAAGTGCCCACCTTCCTATGCTGTACCTCTTGTCCTTGTAATCTAAACGTTCCGCATACAAATATTATAACCTCCTCCGGAGGTCTTGAGAACTGTACCCCTGGTGTCGTGTCATCTAACCCAGCCGTTGTGTCCTTTCCTTAATTGATTTAGCATAGCGCGATTTGGCCAACGTTCGAGTGGAATCGGGTAAACTGTGCAGACGCGGTCATACCAAACCGCTCGGTAAACTAACATCCAAAACCGCGTCTGTAACATTTGGTGTCGGGAAGTGGGATTCGATCCGGAGCGCGTTTCACGCGCTCGAAATTATAACAACGAAATTTAATTGTGTTTTACAAAAAAAAAAAAAAAACCCGAATTTTGAAAGTCGCGCTATGGCAGACCAAGACGGCTGGGTTCCGGTAGAAGAGAGTGAGGCAGGGTCGATCCAGGACCAAATTGAGGGACAAGAGGAGAGCGAAGCAGTGAAGGTAGCAGATTCGCAAAATAGCGTCGTCGCGCACGAGGTTACGGGCGCGCGAAATGGCGCCTCGCACATGGCCACGGCGCCCACGCCCGCGACCGTAGTAGCGCCGCTGGTAGATTTGGAC
>NC_136271.1:53097075-53130477 GCF_964187855.1 Myxine glutinosa | reverse complement strand
CCAACTCAACATCAAAATTTGCCATCACCAATTCATCATCAGTCCCTCCTAAGGAGGGAGAGATGGAATCACCCCAATGTCTCATCCACGTCGTGATGCGTCTCACAAATCCTCACAGCAATTCTCATTTCCTGCACACAGAACAAAGAAAACACAGGTGTGGAGTTATCATCATCACCTCAGGTAAGTGGCTGCGTATGGTGCGACAGGTTCATCAATCCTAACTATTTCCTAAATGACTTTAACAACTTTACATTACCCGGGGTCTTTCCCTGCCAATCCATTGGCCAACTTACACTATGGGTTCTAAAACCAATTCCCATTGACCAAACTGTGGTGCTTTTCAATTTGGGGTCTCACTCCCCCGATTCATCTCCCGGTGCCCTCGCACAATTTCTGGGCTGTGGCGTGTACCTCTCCCAGCGGGTCTACCCACCTGCACACCTCCACCACTGCAGTTGCCTCCGAGCTTACCTGCTCCTTACCCTAACCTAACTACCTGGGGAAGGCCCTCTGGCGCTCTCCCCACTCGGTGCCCTCTCTGGCACTGGGCTACCCGGGTCCGTCCTCCGGATCCTCAGGCCCCACTGACACTAACGGCTCCCAGAGCCCACCTGCGGCCTCACCTGGCCGACATCCTCACAGTGGTGGAGTGCCCAACCAACTACACACACTAACAGGCTACACGCCCAGCCATTTCCACAACACTAATGCACCCATCCGCAATACCATTCTGCAACCGCACCACAAATGCCAATATCCAACCACAATTTACCTATACCCTCTACCTAACACTTACACTACCCGCCCCGGGTATCCGTGAAAGGGGTCCACTCTTCCCCCATCCACACCTTCGCACCATGCACACCACTCCGTACCACTTACTCCAACTCTCTCCACACCACTCATTCTCTGCTCCATATATTCCACACACCTGTGCTCTCACACCTGGTGCCACCTGCACCCTTCTCTCCCCAAGCGCATTCGCGCTGATCCACAACACTCACTACTCATACACTGCTCCACACTGCTCCACACACCTGTCCAGCTCTCACACAGCATCATCTCATCTAACTACTCCCCTCTGAAACTTGCGCTTCCCAGTCGTCCCTTTAAACTATTGCGCTCCCTCGTCATTATCATGCACACTAAACTACCTGCGTCCCCACTACAGGTATCAGTCACTACCTAACCTTATCGTCACCTAATGTCATCTTCGCTAGATCCCTACACACAAGATCCTAACCCACCCGGGCTAGTTTTCACTGCCATCAACCCCATAAACTATAGCGCATTTGCCCCCCCTTGGGAAGGGTGGCAGGGATGCCACCCTTACCCACCGGGCCCATCGCTCATTACCAATTTTGCACCTCAAATTTCAACAAATCAAAAATTTGCCAATCACTACCCATCATCTGCCAATCATTACTGCCACTCCTTTGCCAATCATCAAATTTTGTTTTTCTCTAATTTTGGGGCCAAAACACTATCCTCATCACACAGTCTACTCACTAATGCCTCTCGGTGCGCCAATTCCTGTCCAAAGCCCGGCTTCGTAAAGCCGAGCAATGAATGCGGGTTGTTTGGTGCCAGCGGCTGGATACGTCCCGCATTCGGGGCAGGGACGGGGGCTTACCCGGGCCAAGATCCCACGCACCACCTCGGCGTGGAGCCATCCAATGTCCCGATCTCGACCTGCCGGCACGTCTCAACAAAACGTGGTCGCCATGACGACCCTTCCTATCCAGCTGCCCGCTCCGCCTAGTGGAGCCCGGACGCGGCCGTTCCAAGCGAGGCCCAGCACGCACCGAGGACCCGATTCGGCTAAAAGTCGCTCTAACCGCTAACCCGTTTAACGTCGATGCTTCACCTGCATGCTTACACCCCGCAGCCCGTTCCTTGCTCACACATCCAGCCGTTCCCATGCTCCTCGTACCTTTCCTTACACACCTCGGTACACTCATTCCGCTCACCGACTTGGTCACACACCTGACCACCGAGCACCTTGGCACACATTCGTCGCTCGCACACCTCACCAACACACCTCTTCGCGCCCCTTCCTCGGTCACCTCCTCTGTGACAATCACAGGTGTGCTCTCATTCGCACACCCAACTACGTGCCTCACTACCAATTCCAGCGTGCATTCCCACTCACGCTCTACCATTCCAGGTGTGCATCCTTCCATTCCAGGTGTACATCCTCGCTCACCTGTCACAACCAACTCACGCTCCTTGTCACTCTCACTACTCTCACCTCCATTCTTGACAGCGCACTCACCCTTACTCTTGACAGCGCACTCTTTCCTCATGCACCCGTCCGTTACACACCTCTCTCGCGCACACCCTTGCGCACACTCTCCCGTCACACCCTCTGTAACACTCACCACAGGTGTGCATTCTTCCTTGCCTTTGACAGCGCACTCTTTCCCCATGCACCTGTCCGTCACACACCTTTCTCGCGCACACCCTTGCGCACACTCTCCCGTCACACCCTCTGTAACACTCACCACACCGCGCTTCCATGTGCTCCCTCGCACACGCGCTACGACCGACTCACTCTCGCCAGCACCCTCACTCCTTGGCACGCACTTTTTCCTCACACACCCCAGAGTCGGACTTTCTCGCACACCTCCTTTTTCGCACACCAGACCTGTCGCACACTTCACCAACGGCCTCTCACGAACACCCGGGTCCATCTCGACCCCCAAGCTTCTTAAATCACCTGGCGCATCATACGCACGACCATATTGGTCACCACTTACACCGGGTCCTCTTCCTCTTCGCTTCTCCTCCATCACCTGCGAATCCCTCATCCGGTTAATGAGCACATCATCACGATCCAAACACAGACTTTGGACCAATTCTTTTATCTCCTCTTTTATCTCTTTCTTATCCCCTCTCCGTCGCTTCTTAATTTCGCTCACCCCTTCTTCCACTTCTTCTAATTTCTGCTTCACCTCTTTTATTTCCCGGTACGTCTCCTCAAGTTCGTCCTCTAAGGCTACCTTGACCGTTTCCATGTGCGTCCTCACCTGCCGGTCCTTCGTCTCCATTACCTCTGTCACCTCGTCCAACCTCGTTGTCAGTCCCTCACGTACCATCTGCCATTGCCTCTTTGTCGCTATCAAGTCGTTTTTTATGTCGTTTCGTGTCGCTTTTAACCCTCCTAATACCGCAGTGTTCCTTTGAACCTGCTCCGTTAGTCCTTTTTGTCCCTCCGTCAGCTGTTCCACCTCCTGCGTCAGGTCCTCTATGCCCCCTTGTAACTTTACAGTCCCCTTTCTCACCTCCTTCTCCATGTGCTCCTTACAGTGCCTCACCTCCTCGCGCACTCCTCCGACCTCCTCACTCACTCCTCTTCTGATCTCCTCTCCCATCACTTGCATCTCCTGCCCAGATGCCACCCTCATCTGCTCCATTTCCTCCCTGTGAGCATCCAGTTTAGTTTCTACCCCCATTCTAACCCCCTCTATCTGCTGCCCCATTTGTTTAACTTCCCTTTCCGCTTGGTCCCTCATGTCCCTCAATTTGCCTTCCATACTGTTTTCTAACCCCTCTAACCCCTTTTGCATCCCTTCCATTTGATTCTCCTGGGCAGCCATTCTATTTTCTACCCCCGTTAACCCCTCCTGTATTTCCCCTAATCTATTGTCTAATTTCCCAAATTTCTTGTCTAATCCCTTAAAATTATTGTCTAACCCCTCACCGGTACCCCTCGCTTCGTCCCTCATTACCCCCATTTGGCCCTCTAATCGCTCACCCTGAGCATCCATCCGGTTCCCCATTACCCCCATTTGGCCCTCTAATCGCTCACTATCAGCCCTCAATTCGTCCCTCATTACCCCCATACTGTTTTTCAAACCTCCAATTTGGTCTATAAGGGCCCTCATTTGCAGGAGGAAAAGGTTCGAATCCACCAGCGGCGCTACCACGGTCGCGGGCGCGGTCGCCGTGGCCATGTGCGAGGCGCCATTTTGTGCGTCTGCTACCCTCACTGCTTCGCTCTCCTCATGTCCCTCAATTTGGTCCTGGATCGACCCTGCCTCACTCTCTTCTACCGGAACCCAGCCGTCTTGGTCTGCCATAGCGGGACTTTCAAAATTCGGGTTTTTATTTTTTTTGTAAAACACAATCAAATTTCGCCGTTATAATTTCGAGCGCGTGAAACGCGCTCCGGATCGAATCCCACTTCCCGACACCAAATGTTACTCTAATAGTACAATTGGTGTTCCAAAATTTGGGCTAAATGAATTTAGTCCCAGGTCCGAATCCAACTCCTCGACACCAAATGTTACAGACGCGGTTTTGGATGTTAGTTTACCGAGCGGTTTGGTATGACCGCGTCTGCACAGTTTACCCGATTCCACTCGAACGTTGGCCAAATCGCGCTATGCTAAATCAATTAAGGAAAGGACACAACGGCTGGGATTAAATGACACGACACCAGGGGTACAGTTCTCAAGACCTCCGGAGGAGGTTATAATATTTGTATGCAGAACGTTTAGATTACACTGACAAGAGGTACAGCATAGGAAGGTGGGCACTTAAACACGGTCTTATATTAGCCCCGACAGACCACAGATAAACGGGACAAGACTGACTCACACAGGGATTGATGGCAAGGAAGGGCAGGTAGTCGATGGATAGCACAAGGTGCACCTTGGCTCAGGGACAGGATAAAGCGCGGTCCAAAAGATGCAGGGAGGTCTCTCAGCGCTCGGAGGTGGCGACTTCTCTTTCCAAGCTGGGGGCGCATCTGACGTCACCTCCGGTAAGTGGCTGCGTATATCCAGCGGGGAGTGACACGCCCTCGGCTCGTTAGCTCCGCCCCAGATGGAATCGGCCCGCCGCTTCTTATTGGGTGCGGGGGGGTTACCGGGCTCCGCCCTTGACGAGGAGCTGACAGCCAGCCCCTTCGTGGTAACCCCGTCGGAGCACATGGGCAATGGCGGCTAACCAAGCCGGAGTGAGGACGCACACTCCCCGCGCGCTGTTGTTGTAGTTGTTGTTGTTGTTGTAGTTTCATGAGGAAGATGGGAGGAGGTATGGGGAGGTCCTAAACTCACTACTGGTGCCATACAATCACATTCTGGTGCAACGAAGAGTCAGAATTAATGGAAACGAGTCCTTAACTGACATAGACTAAGAATAACTAGCAAGATGTCCTATAGTTGTCTACGTGAGATGCGGTGAACCTGGGCACGACATTTAATGGGGGAAAAAGGGGAAGGTCGGTTCTACAGAGTGTTGTTTACAGACAATGGGACTAGGGAATGGGAGATTGGGGATAGTTGGGGAGTATTGGGGAAATACGGGAATATTTACAAGCGGTATGGATGGAGGCCAAATCCCATATCTGCAACAATATATATATATATATTGTTGCAGTTCTCTACGCCGCCCTTAATCCCCTTATCAAGGGAGGATTAATCCCCTTGTCTTTCTGGGCTTGGCGGAACCGAGACTTGAGACGTCCCTCTCGGACACACGCGGAGTAGGGTTTCGGGACCACTTCTCGCTCGTACCTAATTCCCCACACTGCCCTGGGAGCGAGGAAAGAAGCCTCGCACGAACCACGTGTGGTTTGAATACGCCGAGCGGATTGCGTACACGTGGTCCGCGCAGTTACTTAGATATTGGAACCCGATTAGAGCGGTTCTACCCGTACCACGCTTAGCCAATCGAAGAAACCACGGGAACGATCGAATCAGGAAGAAAGGAAGAACAAAGGGTTAAATTATTTCCCACACGTATATACAAGTTTCAAGGACGAAGAGACACAGAGCAACCTTAAGCAGTCTTAACTTATCCCTTGGACAACGGGCCCGTCTCACACTCACACGGGGAATTGCAGATGGGTAGATGTTCCCCACGCGTCACTCTGGTCGTCCAGAGATGGTCCCCGTCCGGCTCTCCACGGCCCCGGCACGTCCCGCGAAGATGGTGGCAGGCGATGGCAGGGACTCGTAGCGCGTCTCCTGAAAAGAGTAGATGATGGGGCGGAACGGCAAAGGGCGGACTTTAGCGCGGCTGGCGGTTACTCAGCCATTCTCACTCGCGCGTCTCCAATGCGCGGTATTCGGTTCAAGCACGTCTGGCTGCGCCCGCGTATCTGTACCGCTCTCGTGCAAGTGCGTGAAGTTCATCAAGTTCGTCAACTGTGGTGAGTCCTCCTTTGCTCTCGGCTTTCCTGCGCTAGTCCTTTAAGCCCTCTGATGCAAGTCCTCTGCTGTAAGTCCTGCGCTCCTCTGCGAGTCCTCTCGGGGGCTTTGTGCAGCGGGTCTTATAGCTACGCCCGCCGAACCTTCTGGAACACTCTCAATCCTTCTCGAGATGCCCTGTGACGCAACGCCGCCATTAGCACCTCTGAGCTCTGATTGGCGGCTCGTGCTTACCGTCATCGCTTCTGCGGCTCCGCCTCGGTCCTCCTAGCCTGCCTCGTGTTAACTCGCCCAATGATCAACCAACGTTTAGCAAAATGGATTGAGGCTAGGGTAGCTTTAAAGTCGGTGGCAAGTAGGACCTATTCTCCTGGCTCTACTCAACGCAGACTAACAAAGGAAAAGGACTAAGCTTACAAATACTAAGACATAACTATACTACAAATGAGGCTACATGTTGCTTGTGTGACTAACTATGGGGGGCAGGTTTAACTTTTATTAGACTCACTCGACAGACTCAAAACCGCAACAATATATACATATATAGATATTGTCATGTCCTTGGGGTTAAGACCGCAAAAGGACGAATGACCAAAACGTGCTTTAACTCCGAGGTGTATACCCAACTCCCAACTTGGCGGTAGTGACACGTACGGGAAGGTTCGAAGTCTTTCCTGATCGGGAACACACACATGGTTAACCTGAACCCACAAATGAGGAAACAGACATGACACACAAAACAAGATTCAACAATAACCGATTTATGAAAATAAATGCAAGTAACAATGAAAGGTGAAGTAAAAACTCAAATTCCTAATTGAGATGTCTCCACTGAGACTCGTATACAAATCAGGGGAAAACGAAAGTAAAAGAAAATAAATAATGCTTTGGTTATCAGTCGGCACTTAGCTTTGCATCCCCAAATGGCTGGTAAGGCTTGCCGGTCACTCATCGTCTCCAAACCACCGCGCGGGAAATGCACAAAATGGCGTGGAGTGCGCTCTTTGACGTCCAGAGGAAACACGACGCGGACCCAGTCCACTGCCGACGTCGATACTGTGCCTTGTAGTTCCGACTGTTCCGAAACGCTGTTTCTCACCAGTCCATCCCCAAGAGCACACACGAACGAAAGATCACATGCCCGTGAACAAGCCGGAACAGGGAGGAAATGAGACTACCTCCAACCAGCGCCAGGACAAAGAGAGAGACAAAATGGGGCGCCACATTCTTTTTTCCTGCTCTCCCGAATGTTCCACAATGACAACACACTCTCTGTCCAATCACCGAGCGCTACTAAATCACGAAGGCCGGGGCGTGGCCTCCCCATTATGATTCATCAGGGGCCGGAGTCTAATCTCTCCTAGGGAATGTTCAGATGACGTTGAAGGCCGTGAGACAGGGCTTGACTAGCACAATCGGCAAATGTGCCGGGTTTGTCGGGCCTGGAGGAGCTGTGAGTGACTGAGTCTATTTGTTATAGTTGTTGTAATGGCAGCCCTTTTTGATGCAATAACAACTAAAGGAAAAATCACAGGGCAATTACACACTGGGGTTTATCCTTAAGCCCGATCTAATTAACATAGCTCCACCCCTTGTATGGAGACACATGTATGATCTTATTCGAAACAGATTCCCTACTTAGTTACATCGAGGTGGGCTTCTTCTTCGCATCACTCGGAGTATGCTAATTTATACGATTCTACCTTGACTGCGGTATTTCATTGTTTACCCCACAGACGTACCAATATACATATATATATATATATATATATATATATATATATATATATATATATATATATATATATATATATATATATATATATATATATATATATATGTATATGTATATATATATATATATATATATATATATATATATATATATATATATATATATATATATATATATTGTTGCGGATATGGGATTTGGCCTCCATCCATATCCGCTTGTAAATATTCCCCTATTTCCCCAATACTCCCCAACTATCCCCAATCCCCCATTCCCTAGTCCCATTGTCTGTAAACAACACTCTGTAGAACCGACCTTTCCCTTTTTCCCCCATTAAATGTCGTGCCCAGGTTCACCGCATCTCACGTAGACAACTATAGGACATCTTGCTAGTTATTCTTAGTCTATGTCAGTTAAGGACTCGTTTCCATTAATTCTGACTCTTCGTTGCACCAGAATGTGATTGTATGGCACCAGTAGTAAGTTTAGGACCTCCCCATACCTCCTCCCATCTTCCTCATGAAACTACAACAACAACAACAACAACTACAACCACAGCGGGGGCGGCGCGGCGGCGGTGCGGGGAGTGGGCGTCCTCACTCCGGCTCGGTTAGCCGCCATTGCCCATGTGCTCCAGGTTACCTCCAGGTTACGGGGTTACCACGAAGGGGCTGGCTGTCAGCTCCTCGTCAAGGGCGGAGCCCGGTAACCCCCCCGCACCCAATAAGAAGCGGCGGGCCGATTCCATCTGGGGCGGAGCTAATGAGCCGAGGGCGTGTCACTCCCCGCTGGATATACGCAGCCACTTACCGGACGTGACGTGAGATGCGCCCCCAGCTTGAAGAGAACCAGACGCCACCTCCAGCGCGACGATACCTCCCTGCATCTTTTGGACCGCGCTATCCTGTCCCTGAGCCAAGGTGCACCTTGTGCTGTCCATCGACTACCTGCCCTTCCTTGCCATCAATCCCTGTGTGAGTCAGTCTTGTCCTGTTTATCTGTGGTCTGTCGGGGCTACTATAAGACCATGATTAAGTGCCCACCTTCCTATGCTGTACCTCTTGTCCTTGTAATCTAAACGTTCCGCATACAAATATTATAACCTCCTCCGGAGGTCTTGAGAACTGTACCCCTGGTGTCGTGTCATCTAACCCAGCCGTTGTGTCCTTTCCTTAATTGATTTAGCATAGCGCGATTTGGCCAACGTTCGAGTGGAATCGGGTAAACTGTGCAGACGCGGTCATACCAAACCGCTCGGTAAACTAACATCCAAAACCGCGTCTGTAACATTTGGTGTCGGGAAGTGGGATTCGATCCGGAGCGCGTTTCACGCGCTCGAAATTATAA
Organism: Myxine glutinosa; assembly: GCF_964187855.1. NCBI lineage: Eukaryota > Metazoa > Chordata > Myxini > Myxiniformes > Myxinidae > Myxine > Myxine glutinosa. The sequence continues at coordinate 53,121,237 of NC_136271.1, read as the reverse complement.
CAACGAAATTTAATTGTGTTTTACAAAAAAAAAAAAAAAACCCGAATTTTGAAAGTCGCGCTATGGCAGACCAAGACGGCTGGGTTCCGGTAGAAGAGAGTGAGGCAGGGTCGATCCAGGACCAAATTGAGGGACAAGAGGAGAGCGAAGCAGTGAAGGTAGCAGATTCGCAAAATAGCGTCGTCGCGCACGAGGTTACGGGCGCGCGAAATGGCGCCTCGCACATGGCCACGGCGCCCACGCCCGCGACCGTAGTAGCGCCGCTGGTAGATTTGGACCTTTTTTTCATACAAATGAAGGCCCTTATGGCCCAGAATAGCGAGAAAATGAGGGAGGAAATGAGGGCTCAGAGTGAGCAATTAGGGGTAATGGGAAACCAAATGGGGGTAATGAGGGACGAAGCGAGGGGTACCGGTGAGGGGTTAGACAATAATTTTAAGGGATTAGACAAGAAATTTGGGAAATTAGACGATAGATTAGGGGAAATACAGGAGGGGTTAATGGGGGTAGAAAACAGAATGGCCGCTCAAGAGAATCAAATGGAAGGGATGCAAAAGGGGTTAGAGGGGTTAGAAAACAGTATGGAAGGCAAATTGAGGGACATGAGGGACCAAGCGGAAAGGGAAGTTAAACAAATGGGGCAGCAGATAGAGGGGGTCAGAATGGGGGTAGAAACCAAACTGGATGCTCACAGGGAGGAAATGGAGCAGATGAGGGTGGCATCTGGGCAGGAGATGCAAGTGATGGGAGAGGAGATCAGAAGAGGAGTGAGTGAGGAGGTCGGAGGAGTGCGCGAGGAGGTGAGGCACTGTAAGGAGCGCATGGAGAAGGAGGTGAGAAAGGGGACTGTAAAATTGCAAGGTGGTATAGAGGAGTTGACGCTGGGAGTAGAACAACTGACAGTGGGACAAAAGGAGTTGGGGGACCAGGTAAAGAAGAACACAGCGGTAATAGAGGGTTTAAAATCGACACAGAAGGAGATGAAAAAGGACGTAGGGGTAATTAAAAAAGAGTGTCAGACGGTACATGAGGACCTGACGAGGAAAATGAACAAAGTGGTAGAGGTGATGGAGGTTAAAGAGCGGGAGGTGCGGGAGCACATAGAAAAAAATAAAGTGGAGTTAGAGGAAGAACTTAAAGGGGCGCACGAGGAGATGAAGGAGGTGAAACAGAAATTAGAAGAAGTGGAAGAAGGGGTGAGCGAAATTAAGAAGCGACGGAGAGAGGATAAGAAAGAGATAAAAGAGGAGGTAAAAGAATTGGTCCAAAGTCTGTGTTCGGATCGTGATGATGTGCTCATTAACCGGATGAGGGATTCGCAGGTGATGGAGGAGAAGCGAAGAGAAAGAGGACCCGGTGTAAGTGGTGACCAATATGGTCGTGCGTATGATGCGCCAGGTGATTTAATAAGCTTGGGGGTCGAGATAGACCCGCATGTTCATGAGAGGCCAAGAGTGAGGTGTATGGCTGGTCCGGAGGGTATGGAACGAGAGGTGCGAGGTGTGGGTGAGCAAGGTTGTGGTGGTATGGAATGGGTAGCGGGTTGCGGAGGTGTGACCCATGCATCGACACCAACAGGGGTAGTTGTTGGAGGGACCGGGGAGGCACGAGAGCCCCTTGGGGGTAATGTACTGTGGGGGCCCGGCCGGTTCGGCCCCGCGCTGACCCCGCAAGGGGCGACGCACGGGGTCCGGCAGGCGGGCAACGACTCGCATACGAGGTGGTCCCACAAGGTCCCACTCGCGCCGTATGACGGCAAGAGTGATCTACGCGCGTACCTGGCGCAGTTTGACTGTGTGTGTAAGGGCAACGGTTGGGGTGAGGACGAAGGTGGAGTACACCTGGTGGCCGCATTGCGCGGCGCGGCGGCGGAGGTGCTGACGGCATTACCAGCGGGTGCTCTCACCCTGCCAGCCCTCCGCGACGCCCTAATTAATCGATTCGGCATTGAACAGCAGAGCGAGCTTGTTAAAGCTCAGCTCGCGCTGCGAAAACGCAAGCCCCAGGAAGCCATCGGGGAACTTGCCCACGACATTCGCCGCGCAGTGGGGATCGCACATGCTAGCATGGCAGCGGATTCCCGGGAAAGCCTGGCGCTGGACCATTTTATCCAGGCCCTCCCGGATATTGAGCTCCGGCAACAGCTCGCCATGTGGCGCCCGCAGACTCTGAGCCAGGCGGCTGACGCTGCGGCCCGTTGGGAAGCAGCGAGGCCCCTGGCCCGGGGGGGCGAGCGTCTCGCAATGGCGGTCCGCCAGGTGGGACCCCCGATGGAGGGCGGACCCCTTAGGGGGCCCGCCCCCGACGTGAGTCCTGACCTGGCGGGCATGGTCCGGAGGGTGGTGGACCAGCGCCTGGCGGGACCTGGACCATGGCAGGCGGCCCCGGAGGTGGCCCGCGGTGGACCACGAGCGGGTAATCCAATTCGGACCTACAGGGGGGGGAATTTGGAATTCCGGAGGCAAGCACCTTATCAGGTGAGGTGCTATACTTGCAACCGTCTGGGTCACCTGGCGCGGCACTGTCGAGCCACGCGCCGGGATGATCCCCGGCGGTTGAGGTCCTCAACTCCGCCCAGGGGGGAGCGGGTTAGCCGACCCCAGACACCCCCCCGCCAGACCCCGGGAAACTAGAAGGTGTCGGGCACGTAGGGCGGTGTTCGGCAGAAGAGGATGGAGGAGAGCCCTCATTGACGCGACAGGTCATTTATTGTGGCCAAATTGGAACCGGTAGCCTGACAATTAGATGCAAAATTGCCGGCGTGGGGGTAGACGCCGTAGTGGACACAGGAGCTAGCGCCACGATCATCAGCCCTGTGGTCCTTGATTCGAGCGCAGGTGGCTGGGATAAGATCCAGCACCTGCAAAATTATAGTTTGCAACTTGCTACCGGGGTAACGGCCCCGATCATAGGGCGTGGTTCTGTGACCCTCAAGTTAGGGTCAGTAAGGAGGGAGATAGATGTTTGGGTGGCGGAGGTGTGCGACCCATGTTTAATAGGGTTGGATTTGTTGACTGCCAGCGGTTGTAAAATCGACTTGTGCCGGGGGATCCTGCAGGTGGGAGTAGAAGAGCTGCCGTTAGGGGGAGTGAGCACGGCCGAGAGAGCGGAGCTGGAGGCTTCCGAGGCCGTGACCATTCCCCCAAGGGCCGAGGCGATAGTGCCGGCCCGGTGGGCAGCTCGCCCAACATGGCAGGAGTCCTGCGGCCTGGTCGAACCGGTGGCAGCGCAGTCCATACCGGGTTTAATCGTGGGCCGCACCCTTGTAAAAACGGACGGACCGGTAGTGGCCGTCCGAGTAATAAATATGAGTACAGAACCACGCACTATAGTAAGGGGCACGAGGGTAGCTGGCTGCACCCCAGTTGAGGAAGTCGCGACAGTGAGGGGCGAGAACGTCCAGCCGAGCCGACCCCGGGGGGAGCCTTCAATAAGAAGTAGGAATTGGCCCGATCCCATTTGCGAGATGGTAAATCGTAGTAGCGTAGAGTTGGGAGGTACCCAGAGGGAGGCCTTACACAAACTGGTTGGGTCCCATTTGGACCTCTTCTCCCTGTCCACCGAGGATATTGGACGTACGGGCCTGGTGAAACATCAGATCCACACCGGTGAGGCCCGGCCTATTCGTCAGGCCGCCCGACGGCTCCCTTGGAGCAAGAGGGCGGAAGCTGACGAGCAGGTTGAAAAAATGCTCGACGCAGGCGTGATCGAGCCCTCGGGAAGTCCTTGGATGTCACCTGTTGTGCTGGTCAAAAAGAAGGATGGGACCACGCGGTTCTGCGTGGACTATCGCCAGCTAAACAACGTGACACTCAAGGACTCATATCCCCTGCCAAGAATTGATGACACCCTCGATGCCGTTGCGGGCTCAAATTGGTTCTCGACTTTGGACCTCAAGAGTGGGTATTGGCAGGTGGAGATGGATAGGGCAGGGAAGGAGAAAACGGCATTTTCCACAGGTAAGGGACTGTATCAGTTTACTGTGATGCCGTTTGGTTTGTGTAACGCCCCCGCCACCTTTGAAAGATTGATGGAGCATGTACTAGGCGGCATGCCATGGCAATCATGCCTGGTGTACCTGGATGACGTCCTGGTACATGCCCAAACGTTCCCCCAGGCAGTAGCTAATTTGGACCAGGTGTTCGGGTGCCTCAGACAGGCAGGGTTGAAGCTGAACCCGAGTAAGTGCACCTTGTTTGCCAAGGAGGTGGCCTATTTAGGCCACGTCATCGGTTGCGAGGGGGTAAAAACGGACCCAGACAAAATTAAAGCGGTAGAGGAGTGGCCCGCACCACGTACCATCAAAGAGGTGCGGGGATTTTTGGGACTCTGCTCCTACTACCGGCGCTTTGTGGCGAAATTTGCGGAGTTGGCCCGTCCCCTCCACCGGCTTACGGAGAAGGGGACGTGATTTAATTGGACACGGGAGTGCCACGAGGCCTTCCATAAATTGAAGGGGTGTCTAACATCCGCACCCCTTCTAGCTTACCCCACTAGCAACGGGGCATTTACCCTGGACACGGATGCGAGCCAGGAAGGATTGGGCGCAGTTTTGTCTCAGACACAGGAGGGCGTGGAGAGAGTGATTGGTTATTATAGTCGGGCCTTAAGTAGGCCCGAGAAAAATTATTGCGTCACTCGCAAAGAGTTATTGGCTATGCTGGCTGCCATGAACCATTTCCACCCGTACTTGTACGGGCGGAAATTTTTGGTTAGAACTGACCATTCCTCCTTGCAATGGCTCCTTCGGTTCAAGGAACCAGAGGGCCAAATTGCAAGGTGGTTGGAAAAGTTGCAGCAGTACGATTTTGATGTGGCCCATAGGGCCGGGAAGGCCCATGGTAATGCGGACGCACTCTCTCGGCGTCCTTGTCTGGGGGAAAACTGCAAATTTTGTGCGAGACACGAGGAGAGGGAACAATTGGGCGATTCGGACCCGACCCTCGTTGTCCGGGCAACCCGGGTGAGAGGGTCAATTTTGCCACTAACCGCAGATGAGGAATTCGGAACTTTGGCATGGAGCACGGCCCAGCAGGAGGATCCTGTCCTGGGGCCAGTGTTCAATTGGGTCAAATTGGGGCAAAGACCAAAGGGGGAAGAGGTCACCCCCCTCGGGGCGCAAACAAAGGCATATTGGGCTCAGTGGCAGACCCTGGAATTGAAGGATAACATCTTGTATCGCAAGTGGGTGGAGGTTCCCTCTGATAAAACTTCCTGGCTGGTGGTAGTCCCAAATAAATTTAAGACCGATATATTGCAACAGGTGCATGGTACCCGCCCCGGCGGCCATTTGGGCAGGACAAAGACGACATCGCAGGTACGCCGGAGGTTTTATTGGGTGAATATGGGGCGCGACATACAGGACTGGTGTCGGAGATGCGACGCCTGTACTGCCAAAAAGGGACCAGCACGGAGGATGAGGGCCCCCCTTCAATTACACCAGGTGGGGGCCCCCCTAGAGCGGGTGGCCATGGATATCCTAGGCCCACTACCCCGCACCCGCCTAGGTAATAAGTACATCCTCGTTGTGATGGACTACTTCACCAAGTGGCCGGAGGCCTACGCCCTCCCCAACCAAGAAGCAGGGGTGGTAGCGCAGGCCTTCGTGGAAGGATTTGTGTGCCGGCATGGGATTCCACAGGAGTTGCACACCGACCAGGGACGAAATTTTGAGAGCAAATTGCTAAAAGATGTGTGCAGTCTCCTGTCAATTCGGAAAACCAGAACAACGCCTTTAAGACCTCAATCTGACGGGATGGTGGAAAGATTCAACCGAACTCTAATCCAACAACTGGCACTGTTCACCGCCACCCGTCAGGATGACTGGGACGAACATCTCCCTTATTTGCTCATGGCCTACCGAACCAGCCAGCACGGGGCCACCGCATGCAGTCCAGCGTTGCTTATGTATGGGCGGGAGTTACGGGCTCCCGCCGACTTGCTATGCGGTCCCGTGCCAGACACAGTGGTTAACCCGCCGAGGGAGGGGTACGCACGTCACCTAGAGGAAGGCATGGAGCTAGTCCATGCCTTCGCCCGCCGCCAACTCCATCTGGCGGGGGAAAAGATGAAGCGCAGGTACGACGACCGGAGCCAGGGGAGTCAATACGCTCCGGGGATGAAGATTTGGTTCTTTAATCCCCGGAGACGGAAGGGAAGGTGCCCAAAACTCACCTCCCCCTGGCAAGGCCCAGGAGTCGTCCTGTCGCAAATCTGTGACGTGGTCATTAAGATCAAAATGGGGCCACGAGCCCTCCCTCGGATCGTCCACGCCGACCGGATAAGGCCTTACACCGGCGAGCAGGCGCCCCCGTGGATTGCCTCGGCTTTAGATGCCGAGGCGGGACCCAGTACCTCTGAATAAGGGGGGCTTATTAGTGCCAGAGGACTGGGGGATTGATGAGCGATGGGCCCGGTGGGTAAGGGTGGCATCCCTGCCACCCTTCCCATGGTGGGGCAAAGGAGCAATAGCTTATGGGGTGTATGGCAGTGAAAACTAGCCCGGGTGGGTTAGGATATTGATAGGGATCTAGCGAAGAGGACATTAGGTAACGTTAAGTTTAGTTAGTGACTGATACCTGTAGTGGGGACGCAGGTAGATTAGGGTGGATGATAATGACGAGGGAGCGCAATAGTTTAAAGGGACGACTGGGAAGCGCAAGTTTCAGAGGGGAGTAGTTAGATGAGATGATGCTGTGTGAGAGCTGGACAGGTGTGTGGAGCAGTGTGTGAGTAGTGAGTGTTGTGGATCAGCGCGAATGCGCTTGGGGGGAGAAGGGTGCAGGTGGCACCAGGTGTGAGAGCACAGGTGTGCAAGTACAGGTGTGTGGAATAAATGGAGCAGAGAATGAGTGGTGTGGAGAGAGTTGGAGTAAGTGGTACAGAGTGGTGTGCATGGTGCGAAGGTGTGGATGGGGGAAGAGTGGACCCCTTTCACGAGTACCCGGGGCGGGTAGTGTAAGTGTTAGGTAGAGGGTATAGGTAAATTGTGGTTGGATATTGGCATTTGTGGTGCGGTGGCAGAATGGTATTGTGGATGGGTGCATTAGTGTTGTGGAAATGGCTGGGCGTGTAGCCTGTTAGTGTGTGTAGTTGGTTGGGCACTCCACCACTGTGAGGATGTCGGCCAGGTGAGGCCGCAGGTGGGCTCTGGGAGCCGGTAGAGTGGTGGATGGGGCCCGAGGATCCGGAGGACGGACCCGGGTAGCCCAGTGCCAGAGAGGGCACCGAGTGGGGAGAGCGCCAGAGGGCCTTCCCCAGGTAGTTAGGTTAGGGTAAGGAGCAGGTAAGCTCGGAGGCAACTGCAGTGGTGGAGGTGTGCAGGTGGGTAGACCTGCTGGGAGAGCTACACGTCGCGGCCCAGAAATTGTGCGAGGGCACCGGGAGATGAATCGGGGGAGTGAGACCCCAAATTGAAAAGCACCACAGTTTGGTCAATGGGAATTGGTTTTTAGAACCCATAGTGTAAGAGGGCCAATGGTTTGGCAGGAGAAAGACCCCGGGTAATGTAAAGTTGTTAAAGTCATTAAGGAAATAGTTAGGATTGATGAACCTGTCGCACCATACGCAGCCACTTACCTGAGGTGATGATGATGACTCCACACCTGTGTTTTCTTTGTTTTGTGTTGCAGGAAGTAAGGATTGCTGTGTGGATTTGTGAGACGCATCACGACGTGGATGAGACATTGGGGTGATTCCATCTCTCCCTCCTTAGGAGGGATTGATGATGAATTGGTGATGGCAAATTTTGATGTTGAATTGGAGATGGCAAATTTTGATGAGAGTTGAAAATGGCAAATTTGATTGGTTAGGAGGGAAAGAAGACGAATTTGGTTTATGGGAGGAACGGGGAAGACAGTAGGGACGTTTGTTGATTTGTAAAATAGATGTTTATGGGTAGGGTTGTGTTTTGTGGATACAGTAAGGGGTAAGGGAGGGGCCATGTAGGTTACCTGGTGGGGGGGGGGCATACGGTAGGAACGTACCTGTCTCACCTGGTTCCCATGTGCCCCCAGTGTGCATTACCTTACATTGCGTGCACTTTTGCGCCCTTACCACCTTACTCACTTGTCTTCTTCTTTTGTCTCCCACCTCCGAGGATCTGGCTTTGGGGCAGAGAGAGAGGAGAGAGAGGTGCTGGCTCCGCAGTTGTGGGCCTGCACTTTCGCTGCTTGCTGCCGGGATCGATACACCATATGGACCGCAATTTTTGTGGCCGCCCACCATGGACCGCAGTTCTCTTGCGGGCAAGCACCACCCGTGGATGGACCTATTGGTCAACGTGGCACCTATGCCATACAGGTGAACCACTAATAGTTGGCCCCCTGACGGCCACAATTCAGAAATGGACGCGGTTGGCGCCTTTCTTTATTTTTGAAGGAAGCCAGAACACCAAGTGGGCTCCAAGGCAAGACCAGCGGCAGAACATCGGCCGGCTGCGACACCACCGGTGATTTATGAACGCTTTATTGGTGCACCGGATGGTGCTGACTGTACATGATGGGGTGGTGCTTTTGGTGCTTGGATGGGGTGCTCTGCACATTATTAAAGGCCGTAAGGCCACAGAGCACTCGTGGGTTGGTGTATCGATGCTGGCATGCGTGCTCTCTCTATGCATAACATCTGCATGTGTTCCTCCAAAAACAGGTCCTGGATCGTAGTGTAAATATCAGCGTAGTCTTGTGTAAATAATGCTCCCTACCGGCTGTATGTTTAGTTTGAGAATTCTTTCCGCGATTCGGTTATCCTGTGGGTGTGTTTCTGTGAGGAGAAGGGTGCAACGTCGCAGGGGGACATATTTACTCATTTGTGAACATCTGTAAAACTGTCGCACTCAGGGTAGAGTTAATAGTAGAGGGAACTACATCTGAGTGCCACACTAAAGTAGGTAAAAATTTATCGGGTCGGGACGCCCCGAGGTAGAGAAGGGTGCAATGTTGCGGATATGGGATTTGGCCTCCATCCATATCCGCTTGTAAATATTCCCCTATTTCCCCAATACTCCCCAACTATCCCCAATCCCCCATTCCCTAGTCCCATTGTCTGTAAACAACACTCTGTAGAACCGACCTTCCCCTTTTTCCCCCATTAAATGTCGTGCCCAGGTTCACCGCATCTCACGTAGACAACTATAGGACATCTTGCTAGTTATTCTTAGTCTATGTCAGTTAAGGACTCGTTTCCATTAATTCTGACTCTTCGTTGCACCAGAATGTGATTGTATGGCACCAGTAGTAAGTTTAGGACCTCCCCATACCTCCTCCCATCTTCCTCATGAAACTACAACAACAACAACAACTACAACCACAGCGGGGGCGGCGCGGCGGCGGTGCGGGGAGTGGGCGTCCTCACTCCGGCTCGGTTAGCCGCCATTGCCCATGTGCTCCAGGTTACCTCCAGGTTACGGGGTTACCACGAAGGGGCTGGCTGTCAGCTCCTCGTCAAGGGCGGAGCCCGGTAACCCCCCCGCACCCAATAAGAAGCGGCGGGCCGATTCCATCTGGGGCGGAGCTAACGAGCCGAGGGCGTGTCACTCCCCGCTGGATATACGCAGCCACTTACCGGACGTGACGTGAGATGCGCCCCCAGCTTGAAGAGAACCAGACGCCACCTCCAGCGCGACGATACCTCCCTGCATCTTTTGGACCGCGCTATCCTGTCCCTGAGCCAAGGTGCACCTTGTGCTGTCCATCGACTACCTGCCCTTCCTTGCCATCAATCCCTGTGTGAGTCAGTCTTGTCCTGTTTATCTGTGGTCTGTCGGGGCTACTATAAGACCGTGATTAAGTGCCCACCTTCCTATGCTGTACCTCTTGTCCTTGTAATCTAAACGTTCTGCATACAAATATAATAACCTCCTCCGGAGGTCTTGAGAACTGTACCCCTGGTGTCGTGTCATCTAACCCAGCCGTTGTGTCCTTTCCTTAATTGATTTAGCATAGCGCGATTTGGCCAACGTTCGAGTGGAATCGGGTAAACTGTGCAGACGCGGTCATACCAAACCGCTCGGTAAACTAACATCCAAAACCGCGTCTGTAACAATATATATATATATATATATATATATATATATATATATATATATATATATATATATATATATATATATATATATATATACATATATATATATATATATATATATATATATATATATTGTAGCGGTTACCGCTGGATGCACACAATCGCCTTGCACCGGTCAGAACACGGCCACACGCGCCTCTCCCGGGCATGCCCGGACTCACTGTTCCCGGGCACGCCCGAACATCCCGGGCACGCCCGGTCTCGTCTTTCCCGGGCATGCCCGCTCTCGCCTTTCCAGGGCTCGCCCAGAGCGTCCGGGCATGCCCGCTATCGCCTTTTCAGGGCTCGCCCAGAGTGTCCGGGCATGCCCGCTATCGCCTTTCCAGGGCTCGCCCAGAGCGTCCGGGCATGCCCGCTATCGCCTTTCCAGGGCTCGCCCAGAGCGTCCGGGCATGCCCGCTCTCGCCTTTCCAGGGCTCGCCCAGAGCGTCCGGGCATGCCCGCTATCGCCTTTTCAGGGCTCGCCCAGAGCGTCCGGGCATGCCCGCTATCGCCTTTCCAGGGCTCGCCCAGAGCGTCCAGGCATGCCCGCTATCGCCTTTCCAGGGCTCGCCCAGAGCGTCCGGGCATGCCCGCTCTCGCTTTTCCAGTGCTCGTCCAGAGCGCCCGGGCACGCCCAGCCTCGACTTGCCAGGCCGCAGCCAAACACGCCCGGGCAGGTCCAGACTCGCCTTTCCAAGGCTCGCCCTTGACACCCGGGCATGCCCGGTATAGCTTTTGCCGGGCAAACTTCCCGACATAAATGTGTATATATATTGCTGCCCGATAAACGGGCTTGTCAGAATACCTGAGCTGTTTTGTTTCAATAAAGCAACTCGGACGAATTCCGTCTTTGGTCGCGTCAATTCTTTCGACTCGCGTTGGAGCGCAGTTCCTTCATTGGTGACCTACCGACATGGATACGGCAGTGACGCTTAAACTGCCTACCTTCTGGGAGGCTCACGCGGCTGTTTGGTTCGCTCAGGCGGACTCTCAGTTCGCCCTGCGAGGCATCACCGCGGACGACACCCGCTTCCACCATGTTGTGGCGGCGCTCGGTTCCGCCACCGCGGCCCGCGCCTTGAGCCTCCTCGAGCACCCGCCGGCTGCTGACAAATACGACGCGCTGAAGACACTCCTCCTCGACGCTTTCGCCCTCTCACCGGCAGCACGCGCACGGCGCCTGCTCGCTCTGCCCGAGCTCGGCGACACGCGCCTGTCTGAGCGCATGGACTATATGCTCTCGTTGCTCGGTGAGCACTCTCCGGATTTTCTGTTCCGCGAGCTGTTCCTTCGCCAGCTGCCTCACCCGGTACGCCTCGCCCTGGCTGGCACGTTGATCACGGATTCCCGCGCCCTCGCCAGGGAAGCCGATAAGATCTCCTCGGCGGGCCAGCACATCGGCGCGGTTACCAGGAGCCCGCCGCCGTCCGAGGCGACGCCCACGACACCCGAGCGCCCTGCGGAGGCCGAACTGCCGGTGCACCTGGCGGCTGCCACGCTGCACCGCCCGCTTCCGACACGATGGCCGGGGCTTCCACCTGACCGGGCATGGTGTTATTACCACGCCAGGTTCGGACACAAGGCTCGGACGTGCCGGCCCCCGTGCACTTTCGGCAGGTCGGGAAACGGCCGGGCCGGCGTTCATTCCCAGCCATGAGCGCCGGCCACTCGGGCAACTTGCTGTTTACTCGGGACAAAGCGTCTGGGCAGCGTTTCCTGTGTGACACCGGCGCCCAACTGAGCGTCATACCCGCCTCCGAGCAGGACAGGCGGGACGCCGTTTGCGGCCCCTCTTTGGTCGCTGCTAATGGCTCGGCCATACGCACTTTCGGCCCACGCGTCGTCACCCTCTGCTTCGGCAGCCAGCGTTTTCAATGGACTTTTGTGACCGCCTGCGTCCCCATGGCTTTGCTCGGCGCCGACTTCCTCTGCGCGCACGGGCTGCTGGTCGACGTCAAACGTCGTCGCCTTGTCAACGCCGAGACCTTCAGCTCCCTGGCGTGCACGATGAGCAGCTCCGCGCTGACCGAACTGGCGTGCGCCCTCCCGGCAGCGAACGAGTTCGATCGCCTGCTCGCGGAATTCCCGGCCCTCACGCGGCCGACGTTTTCGGCCATCGCGGTGCGGCACGGGATCGAGCACCACATACCCACTACGGGCCCGCCGGTCTATGCCAGGGCCCGCCGCCTCGACCCGGCCAAGCTCGCCGTGGCGAAGGCCGAGTTCGACGCGTTGGAGCACCTCGGCATCGTGCGGCGCTCCGATAGCGCGTGGGCCTCGCCACTGCACATCGTGCCAAAGCCGGGGGGTGGATGGCGCCCGTGTGGCGACTACCGCCGTCTCAACGACGCTACCACCCCCGACAGGTACCCGATCCCGCATATTCAGGACTTTTCCGCCCGTTTGGTGGGACGGGTCATCTTTTCGAAAATTGACCTGATACGGGGCTACCACCAGGTACCTGTCCGGGCGGCCGACGTCCCGAAGACGGCCGTCATCACGCCGTTCGGCCTGTTCGAATTTTTGCGGATGCCGTTTGGCCTCAAGAACGCGGCCCAGGCGTTCCAGCGCTTGATGGACGGCGTGCTGCGCGACCTGCCGTTTCTTTTCGTCTATCTGGACGATATCCTCGTCGCCAGCACGTCCCGCGCCGAGCACCTCCTCCACCTCCGAACACTGTTCGGTCGCCTCAGCGAGCACGGCTTAATTGTCAACCCGGTCAAATGCCACTTCGGCGCGACGACCGTTGACATTTTGGGCCACCGCATCACCAAGACCGGGGCCGTGCCGCTGCCGACCAAGGTCGAGGCCATCACCACGTTCCCGCGTCCCCGTTCCATCAAGGCCCTCCAAGAGTTCCTCGGCATGGTGAATTTTTATCACCGATTCGTGCCCCGCGCTGCTCAGCTCATGCGGCCCCTTTACGAGGCCCTCCGGGGCAAGCCGGCCAAGCATGACATTGTTTGGTCCGCGGCCATGGACGCGGCCTTCGCCAGCGCCAAACGGGCCCTCACCGACGCAACGCTGCTGGCTCACCCGGTGCTCAACGTGCCCATCGCCCTCACTACGGACGCCTCCAACTACGCGGTGGGCGCCATCCATGAGCAATGGGTGGACGGGGTTTGGCAGCCACTCGCTTTTTTCAGCCGGCAACTCCGGCCGAACGAGTTAAACTACAGCACGTTCGACCGCGAGCTGCTCGGGCTATTCCTGGCCGTTCGCCATTTCCGACACCTCCTGGAGGGCCGCCCGTTCACGGCTTTCGTCGACCACAAGCCATTGGTCTACGCAATGGCTAAGGTCACGGAGCCGTGGTCGGCCCGCCAGCAGCGCCACCTCTCCGCCGTGTCGGAGTTCACCATGGACATCCGGCACGTCGCCGGCAAAGACAACGCCGTGGCCGACTGTCTTTCTCGGGCCAGCGCGAACGCGGTCCACCTCGGCGTGGACTTCGCGCTCATGGCGGCCGACCAGACCACCGACGCCTCGGTGCAGGCACTCCATGCGGCGGACACGGACCTCCGCCTGGCCGACATTCCCTTCGCGGGCACCGTCCTGCTCTGCGACGTCTCCCAGGGCCAGCCTCGCCCCATCGTGCCCGTTTCCTGGCAGCGCCTCATCTTCGCCTCCATCCACGGCCTTTCTCACCCGGGCCGGAAAGCTTCTCAGAAGCTGGTGTCGGCGCGTTTCGTCTGGCACGGCCTTCGACGAAACATCCGCCACTGGGCCAACGCCTGCACGGCCTGCCAGCGGGTCAAGGTCCACCGCCACACCCAGGCCCCGCTGGCACCTTTCGCCGTGCCTGAACGGCGTTTCGACCACGTCCACGTGGACCTGGTGGGTCCCCTGCCCCCCTCGCGGGGGTTCACCCACCTGCTCACCATGGTGGACAGGACCACCAGGTGGCCGGAGGCCATGCCCCTCACCTCCACCACCACCGCCGACGTGGCGCAGGCGTTCATCACCACCTGGGTCGCGCGCTTCGGCGCACCAGCGGACATCTCGTCCGACCGCGGCCCACAGTTCACGTCTGAGCTTTGGGGCGCGGTCGCCCGTTCGTTGGGGGTCACGCTGCACCGCACCACGGCCTACCACCCCCAAGCCAACGGGTTGTGCGAGCGGTTTCATCGCTCCATGAAGGCCGCACTCATGGCCGGCCTTCAGGACGACGGTTGGGCCGACCGGCTGCCGTGGGTCCTTTTGGGCCTTCGCACGGCCCCCAAGGAAGACCTCCAGGCGTCCGCCGCCGAGCTCATCTACGGCCAGCCGCTCCGCGTCCCGGGCGAATTCGTGCCCGACGCTACCAGTCCCTGGTCCGCCGCTCGCCAGCGCTCGGACCTCCAGGAGGCCGCCCGACGATTTGCCCCCGTGCCGACGTCCCGCCACGGTGGCCCCCAGTCCTACATCCCCCCGGCGCTTCGCACAGCGGAGTACGTCTTTGTGCGTCATGACGTGCACCGGGGGCCACTCCGGCCGCCGTACGACGGGCCCTTCCAGGTCCTGCGACGGGGCGACAAGTCTTTCATCGTCGACTTCGGCGGCCGGCCGGACCGGATTTCTGTGGACCGCCTCAAACCGGTGCACATGGACGTCGACCGACCACCACGGTTGGCCCTTCCTCCGCGGCGAGGCCGCCCCCCGTCCACAGTTCCCCCCGCTCGACCACCCACCACCACGTCGGACCCCTCCCCACGACCCTCCAGGGGTCGCTTCGGCCGGGTCATCCGGACCCCCCTTAAATTGACCCTGCCGGTGCAGGTCGATTCTGGAGGGGCGTGTGTAGCGGTTACCGCTGGATGCACACAATTGCCTTGCACCGGCCAGAACACGGCCACACGCGCCTCTCCCGGGCATGCCCGGACTCACTGTTCCCGGGCACGCCCGAACCTCCCGGGCACGCCCAGTCTCGTCTTTCCTGGGCATGCCCGCTCTCGCCTTTCCAGGGCTCGCCCAGAGCGTCCGGGCATGCCCGCTATCGCCTTTTCAGGGCTCGCCCAGAGCGTCCGGGCATGCCCGCCCTCGCCTTTCCAGGGCTCGCCCAGAGCATCCGGGCATGCCCGCTATCGCCTTTTCAGGGCTCGCCCAGAGCGTCCGGGCATGCCCGCTATCGCCTTTCCAGGGCTCGCCCAGAGCGTCCGGGCATGCCCGCTATCGCCTTTCCAGGGCTCGCCCAGAGCGTCCGGGCATGCCCGCTCTCGCTTTTCCAGTGCTCGTCCAGAGCGCCCGGGCACGCCCAGCCTCGACTTGCCAGGCCGCAGCCAAACACGCCCGGGCAGGTCCAGACTCGCCTTTCCAAGGCTCGCCCTTGACACCCGGGCATGCCCGGTATAGCTTTTGCCGGGCAAACTTCCCGACATAAATGTGTATATATATTGCTGTCCGATAAACGGGCTTGTCAGAATACCTGAGCTGTTTTGTTTCAATAAAGCAACTCGGACGAATTCCGTCTTTGGTCGCGTCAATTCTTTCGACTCGCGTTGGAGCGCAGTTCCTTCAATATATATATATATATATATATATATATATATATATATATATATATATATATATATATATATATATATATATATATATATATATATATATATATATTTATATATATATATATATATATATATGTATATATATATATATATATATATATATATATATATATATATATATATATATATATATATATATATATATATATATAGATATACATATATATACATATACACTATACAGTCATCCCTCGTTTATCGCGGGGGTTACGTTCCAGAACCCCCGTGATAGGTGAAAATCCACGAAGTAGAAACCATATATTTATTTTATTATTTTTATATATTTTAAGCCTTTAAAAACCCTCCCCATACTCTTATAAACCTTTCCCACGCTCTTATAAACCCTTTCTACACTCTTAAACACACTTTTGAGACCCATCCTTACGTATTAGAAAAATATTTGTACGTGTATATATAGCTGTACAGTATATTTGAAAATACTGTAATAGATACTGGGTAAGTATATCAATAATAGTTTTTACTGTACTGCACAGCAAAGAAGAGCATTACAGCTCTTCTGAAGGCGCCACTTCAGCAGGCGCCTCGTCAGGTGGTGCAGTATCTTCGTCGTCGTCCGGAACTTCTTTTCGTGCTGAAGACGTAGGCGTGTCTTCTTTCTTTTTTCGGGTGAGGAACTTAGTGATGGGCAGTTGCTGGCGCTGCCTTTTCTTCTGGGCGAGGAGGTTTTTATAGACTTCAATGCCTCCGTCGATTACATTTCTGAACTTCAACGAACGAATCATCTGGGGGTCCCATTCTTCAGCCCTTTCCTTAAGTTATTTTGCCATTCTCACTAGGGTTGCGAGGCGTTCCAGTGATAGGCCTTCTTCTTCTTCATTCCCCTGGACCCTCTTCTTCCTCTTCTTCTTCCTCACTTGCTGACTTCGTCATCTCCGCCAGGTCTTCGTCCGTTAACGGATCTGAGTGGGTCTCGAGCAGCTCCTCAACGTCATCGGGAGTCATATCGTTGAAGCCATCTCCTCCTAGTAATTTTGCCAGCTTCACTGCCTTATCTACTGCAGAGTGGTGGACTTCGTCAGGAGAGAAACCCTTGTAGGCCTACACGTAATCGTGGACTACTTCTGGCCAAAAATTTTTCCAACAGCCATTCAAAGTTTCTGTCTTCATCTCCTTTATGGCCATCTGAATATTTTGCAGACACGTTGCAATGGTGTACTCACGCCAGTACGCCTTCAGCGAGAAGTTTTCGTCCGAGTCCATAGCCTCGACCAGGTGCTGCAGGGTGTTTCGCGTATAAAGTATAAAGTGCGCTAGAAAATGCTTATTTTACCGCAAAAATAATTAAAATCTAAAAAAATAAAAATACCTATAAGCCGCAGAATCCCGCGATATAATGAAAAATCCGATATATAATTTTACATATACTAGCGAGAAAAACCCGCGATGTACCGAAGCCGCGAAAAGTGAAGCAAGATATAGCGAGGGATGACAGTATGTATATATATTGTTGCGGTTTTTAGAACCCTCCACTTGGTAAATTTTTGTAAATGATCCCTTATAAATAATCCCCTGTAAATACCCCCATTTGTCTAACGTTAAAGATCGCACCCATAGCTAGTCCACGAGCAACACGTAGCACACCTTAGGATCTCTATAGATATCTCATTAGTATGTGTGTAATTAAGGCTGTGTTCCCAATAGTTTGAATCTAAGTTGCATCAATCAAATAAGAATAGGCCCCAATCTCTTCAATGGCAGTAAGAGTGCTTTTCTCCGACCCGTGCAAACGCCATCACGCGCTCGGTCCTCTGGAGGAAAAAGGGGGAGGAGTAAGTTGGGCGCCAAGAACAAAGCGCGGCCCTGTCAACGTCTCGTTGAGGGGCGGGACCGGTAAGCTCTTGGAGCCAACCAGGGCCGAGGCAAGCTCACCATTGGGCATGTCCTGGGAGCTGGCGGCTTGATCTAACAACGCCCAATAAAAGCGGCCGAGAGGGACTGCTTCACGAGATGAGCACGACGGCAACACCAGAGGTTCGAGCAAGAGGAGAGAAGCGCGGTGTCGACCTATTACATAAGCAGGAGGCCAGTTTCCCCGAGAAATATATTGGCATTGTCCGACCGCGTGCAAACCATACGCGCAGCTGCCGCCGGGTTTTTGCTCAAGCCCGGAGCATGGACCGGAGCGCGATCTGGAGCGGACCTCGACGCCGGTGCCATCTGCTTGGACCTCCTCCTCCTTTCCTGCCATTCCTGCCATTCCTGCCATTCCATCCCTTTGAGTGTAAGTGTGTTCGTTCTGTCTGGGGCGTTTGCGAAGTAAGACTGTATAAGGCTGCCCTGTGTCCTGCTTCTTCTTCTGTATATTCTTTGCCTTTCGTTTCCTCTTCATTTAGTGTACATAATTAATAAACCTGTGTCCTTCCTATACTCTTTTTGATTCATTCTCACCCGATCGCTTTTGTCCTGTCTCCAATTGAGTACCTGTGGCACGATTTGGCCAACCGCTTTTTATCGGGTTTAGTCCTTTTGTTATCGGCTCGGATCGCGGATGCTAAATCGCTCGGCAATTACCATCACATCCGCGGTTCGAGCAGGGACTCATCTCCCTGCTTTGCGGAGAGATTGGTGAACGTATTTGGGAACCCGTTGACCAATCACCCTGGCCAATCTCACCCCGCAAAGGAGCGGGATCGTTCCAGGGCCGGAGATGGCCAGCTTTACAAGACAAGGGGATTAACCCCCCCTTATAACGGGAGTGCCGTACTCCGATATTGTTACGGATCTCGGGGGTCGGCGCTCCCCTTATCAAGGGGGGGGGGGTTAATCCCCTTGTCTTTTTAGCTGGCCGTCCCGAGTCCTGGGAAGCTATAACTTCCTTCCCGGCGCGGCGTTAGGTAGGGTTTGCTAGGCCTAGGGTTTTGCTGCTACCTAGGTACTAACGCCGGCCGGAAACGGGGGAATAACTCCCACTCAAACCACGGATAAGATGTAAAATGCCGAGCGGTTAGCAATCCGCGATCCACTTTATTAACAAAGACTAAACCCGATTCTAGCGGTTCTGAGTCGTGCCACAGGTACCCAATTGAAAGAAAGGACGGATGCGTTCGGATTAGGGAAAACCAAGAAAGAACAAGGTAATTTTTTTTCAAACCAAAAAGAAGGGGAAAGGAAAGAATGTACAGGAAGAAGAAGAAGAAGCAGGACACAGGGCAGTCTTATTTCAGTCTTAACTTACGACCCCAGACAAACATACACACTCACACGGGGATTGCAGCTGGTAGGTGTAAGGTCCAGGTGGATGGTCCAGGCTCCAGTCGACTCCGTTCAGGCTCCGGTTCCGCGGGCGAAGCCTGGCAGGCAGCTCTGCGTATCATTGGACGCGAGCGGACCTTACATATAGCGGGGGGACTGGGATGCTTCAGCGTACTTAATAAATGGATGGTCATGCAAAACGCACCCTCCAAGTCCTTTCAATGCGCGTGCCTCCAACAAGTCCGTGAAAAAGAAGAAGTCCCTGTGCGCAGTTCGTTTTTAGTACGCGTTTCTCAGCAAGTCCTTTCACCAATCCTTTTCACGCGAATCCCGTGAAAGGGCTCTTCGTTCGCGCTTATATTACGCGAGCCAAGATCACTCCGCCCTTCATGAAGCCACGCCCGCCAGCGATCTCACCTCAGCCCTGGTTGGCTGGTGAAGGCTTACCGGCCACGCCTTTGATGGCTGGTTGACAGGCCACACCTTGTTCTTGGTGTCACGCCCCCTTTTCCTCGGGCCTGACCGCATGGTCAATGGCGTCGTTTGAGCGAGCTTCAGCAGCAAGGCAGTGAACGCTGCTGGCAAGGCGCGTAATGGCGGCGCTTCAAGAGAGAAGTCGCAAAATGGACGAAAGGGGCCTACTCCTTATTTGATTGATGCAATGCAGATTCGACTATTGGAAACACGGCCTTAACTAAAACACATAATAAAGAAATAACTGGAATTTCTAAGGTGGCCTACGTGTTGCTTGTAGACTAACTAGGGGTGCAACCTTTAACCTTTAATGTCATATTTACAAGTGATTATTCATCTACAACAAGTGTGGGTTCTAAAACCGGAACACTGCACCCTCCCTTTCTCCAGGCTCGCCCCGAGCCGAAACACAAGGGCTATCTTTTAACTTAGTGTGGCACTTAGGTGTGGTTACCCTCTACTTTTAACCTCACCCTGAGTGCGACAGTTTTAACACTAAATATGTCCCACCTGCTGCGATGCATCCTACCTAACCGACTCACGCCCACAATTAACCGAATTACGGAATTGTCTTCAAACTAAACATTTAGACGGTGGGGAGCATTATTTACAAAAACACTAATTATTTACAAACTGCAACCCAGGACCTGTCTTTTGTGGGAAAAGAAAAGATGGTTTTGATAAGGGGAAAATGCCATTGCCATGCACTGCACCGATACACCATACCATATGTACCCAATATGCACCATAATAAGAAAAATGCACCAACAAGCACCATAAAGCACCATAATGAAAATGCACACACAAAAAAAAACATTTCAAAGTTATGAATGATGTCTGATGTCTTCTTCTTCTCTGCTGGGCTGATGTATCTTGCCTTGATCTTCTTGCTTGATGTTATTTTAATAATAAAAGGGCACACCGCGTCCGCTATTTGTTATTGATATGGCCAGCAGGGCCAACTCAGGTAGTCCACCTGCATGGCATAGGTGCCACTTTAAAACCAGTGGTCCGCAAGCCAGATACCGCTGGCAACCATGGTCGGTCCCAGCAGAGATGCCAGGCCACAGAATGTGTGATCTATAAGTGGTGCCAGGCCACAGAACGTGTTGTCCATATGTGGTGCCAGGCCACAGAACATGTGGTCCATATGGTGCATCAGTCCAGGCAGGAGGCAGCAAAGGTGCGGGCACAAAACTGCGGTCACCTGCACACTCCCCTCGGGCACAAAAGAACAATGGTCCATTAGTGGGGAAGGAGGACAAAGCAGATCAGCGGGGCAAGGGCACAAAGGTACACATAAAAACAAGGCAAGGTGAGGTGCACAGGAGAGCGAGCCGAGAAAGCTCGTCCCTAGTGTTCGTCACCCCCCCCCCCCCCTTGTCACCTACTCTACCCTTGCCCCTACCCCGTATTTACACTTTTTACAACTTTACAAATTCGTCTCTATGTCTCGTCCCCCATATCTCCCCTAAACCGAATTTGTTCCCAATCCCTCCCAAGAAGGAAGGGATGGAATAAACACAATGTCTCCCACACGTCCTGATGCGTCTTACATTCTAAATGCTTGCAAAACATGGTGTGGAGTCTATCACCTTGGTGAGTGGATGCGGATGGTGCGAAAAGATTTTCTCCTATCTATGTTCTACATGACATTAACACTTTACACTACCTGGGCTCTTACCCTGCCAATCCATTGGCCATCTTTAAACTATGCGGTTCTAAAAACCAATTCCCATTGCACATACTGTGGCGCTCTCCAATTTGGGGTCTCACTCCCCCGATTTTTCTCCCTGTGCCCTCGCACAATTTCGGGGCTGGGTCGTGTGGCTCACCAGCAGCTCCGCTCACCTGCACACCTCCGCCACTGCAGTTGCCACCCGAGCTTACCTAGCTCCTCACCCTAACCTGGGGAAGGCCCTCTGGCTCTCTTACCCCATTAATGCCCCCTCTGGCATCGGGCTACCTGGGTCCTCTCTCGGGATCCACGGGCCCCACTGAACTCTACTACCTGGCTCCCAGAGCCTACCTGCGGCCTCACCTGGCCGACAGACTACCAGTGGCGGGGTGCCCAACCAACCATTCTCACTAACAGGCCACACGCCCAGCCATTTCACTTTACTCATGCACCCAACAAAACACTTCTGTACTACTACACGCACCACAGATGTCAATATCCAACCAAATTTACCTACTCCCTCTACCTACTTTTCAACTACCCTCCCCGGGTATTCGTGAAGGGGTCCATCCTTCCCCCATCCACTCCTTCGCACCATACACTCCACTCCACGTATTCCACACTCCACTCACTCCACACCATTCATTCACTTTTACGCACACACACATCCTTCTCGAGCATTGCCTCATTTCACCAGCACTACCAGGAATCTCTCATTCCAATTCCTCACTTCATCGCGCTCACCACAAAGATTCTCATACACACAGCATCATTTAACTATCTACTCCCTTCTAATACCAGTGCTCCCCGTCATCCCTTATACTACGCACATCCTGCGTCGTTATCATCCAACTACTCTACCCTACGTCCCCACTACTGGTACAATGTCACTACTTAATTCTCAAGTCACCTATGGTCATTTTCCTAGATCCCTATACATTTATCCTAACCCTCCCGGGCTAGTTTGTACTGCCACCCCATAAACCTATAGCTCCTTTGCCCAAAATGATGTGAGGGATGGTAGATCTACCATCCTTCTACACCGACTACCATCGCCAACACTATCGCTATTCGTACACTACACTTGAGCCTCTCGGTACGTCAATGCATTTTTACTGCTCGGCTTCGCAAAGCCGAGCAATGCATACGGGTGGTCTGTCTCCTGCAGGTTGGGTCCGTCCGGCATTCGGATTCAGGGGAGGAAGTTTTGTCGGACCAAGGCTCCAGGCACCATCTCTACGCAACGCTTTGCGCTCCCAAGCACGATGGCCCAGCCTTACCCGGCCGGAGTGCTGCCACCACAAGGGGGCGCCGCTCCGAACCCTCCTACCTCCCCTCGAACCGGGCCGGTCGCCTTGCCTGGCAAAACGCGGCACCGACCGTACAGGGCGGAGCCCGGCCCGAATCGTGCACAGCGCTCCTTGCGAGACCGACGCGGCAATGATCCCGGCCGGCCCCCACGGCACACAAAGCGCACCACGCCCCGAGAGCTCGCGTCGGCTATACGTCGGCCTGAACGCTGTCCCGGTTAACGTCGATGCTCCACTCGCATGCTCACACCATGCGCTTCTTTCTTTACTCACACATCTCTCACACTCCCCATGGTCGGACATCCTTGCACACACTCTCTTTCCACACACTCCGGACCAGTCGCACACCTTGCTATCGGCCTCTCACGAACGCCTGGGTCGATACCAACCCCCAAGCTCGCTGAACCTCCCCTCACACCATATACATTTCCGATCATATCAACACTCACCTCGGCGCCTCTTCTTCTTCGCTCCTCCTCCGCCACCTGCAAACTCTTTACTTGGTTAGCAAGCACGTCATCACGATGTGAGCACAGACCTTGTACCAATTCCATCACCTCCTCCTTTATTTCCTTCTTAGTCTCCCTCCATCTCTTTTTAATTTCACTCACCCCCTCTTCCACTTCCTCTAACTTTTGTTTCACCTCTTCAATCTCCCGGTGCACCCCCACAATTTGTTCTTCTAAGGCCACCTTGGTCATCTCCATATGCTTCCTCACTTCTCGTTCTCTCGCCCCCAACGTCTCTACCACCTCTTCCAACCTCTTTGTCAGCCCTTCGTGTACCATCTGACATTCTTTCTTTGTCGCCATTAGTTCTTTCTTGATTTCCCTTTGTGCTGCTTTCAGCCCCCCTATCACGTCCGTCTTCCTACTTACTTGCTCCCCTAACTCCTTCTGTCCCACCGTCAGCTGCTCTACTCCTCGCGTCAAATCCTCTAGACGCCCCTGTAACCTAGCCGTACTCTTTCTCACCTCTTTCTCCACGCGCTCCTCACCCCGCTTTACCTCGTTGCGCACCCCCGCGACCTCGTCGCTCACCCCGCGCCTTATATCCTCCCCCATCTCTCCCATTTCTTTCTTAGATGCCGCCCTCATTTGCTCCAATTCGTTCTTTTGGACGTCCAATTTGCTTTCCAGCCCGTTCTTTCCCTCCTCTATCTGATCCCCCATTTGTTTGATTTCCCGGGCGGATTGATCCCCCATTTCCCTCAATTTGCCTCCCATCTTGTTTTCTAACCCCGTTAACCCATTCTTCACTCCCTCCATTTAGTTCTCCTGGGTGGCCATTCTATTTTCCAATCCCGTTAACCAGTCCTTCATTTCTTTCATTTGACTACCCACGTCCTCCAATTGGCCCCCTAATTTATCTTCTAATCCTCCCAATTTATTTTCCAATCCCTCAAATTTACTTTCTAACCCCCCAATTTGATCGCCCAATTCATTTCTCAATCCGCCAATTTGGTTTCCAAATTCGTTTCTCATTCCCCCAATTTGGCTTCCCAATTGCTCCCCCAGTCTATTTTCCATTTGTTTACTATCGGCCCTCATTTCTCTTTGCTCCCGTGTGGATTTATCACTTTGGGCGTCCAACTTTGCCATCATTTGAATCATAAAGACTCGCATGTACTCTGGCATCTCGGGCTCGGCTGCCACGGCCATGTGCGAGGCGCCGCCATTTTGTGCGCCTGCAACCCCCACTACCGCACCTTCCTCATTTTCCTCCTCCATCTCTCCCACTTCTTCCCTGGGGTCCTGAGTTAATTCTAATTCTTCTTTTACCCCCTCATTTTCCCCCACCGGCATCCGATCGCCTTGATTATCCATGGCACGATTTAATTTAGATGGTATATAAAATTTCAGCCGCTCGAAATTTTTGA